>NC_071467.1:67406944-67708777 GCF_028500815.1 Rissa tridactyla | reverse complement strand
AACATAGCTTTTAAGTTCAGACATTTAAGTCCACATCTGCAGGGATTTGAAAAGTGGCTCTGTCCGTATAGAACCTTTGCTATCCGTTTTTACATATTGTTCCCAAGGGACAATGGGACTCCATAGAGTCCTAAGGGCACTAATGACCCTGCCTGGCCCCCACTTCCCCCAGGCTTCCCCCACCCTACCCACAGCCCAGGACCCCATTTCAGCCCCCCCAGGGCCATCAGCCCCTGTGTCATGGTTTAACCACAGCTGACAACCAGGACCACGCAGCTGCTCTCTCACTTCCCCCACTTGGGATGGGGGAGTGAATCGGAAGATGAAAAGTGAGAAAAACTCATGGGTTGAGATGGAGACAGTTTAATAGGTAAAGCAAAAGCTGCACACACAAGCAAAGCAGAACAAGGAATTCATTCACTACTTCCCATTGGCAGGTAGGTGTTCAGCCATCTCCAGGAAAGCAGGGCTCCATCACGCGTGATGGTTACTTGGGAAGACAAGCACCATCACCCCAATCCTTCTTCCCCCAGCTTTATATACTGAGCATGACAACATACGGTATGGAACATCCCTTTGTTCAGTTGGGGTCAGCTGTCCCGGCTGTGTCCCCTCCCAACTTTATGTGCCCCCCCCCAGCCTGCTCACTGGTGGGGTGGTGTGAGGAGCAGAAAAGGCCTTGACTTCTTAGCAACAAACAAAGACATCACTGTTTTACCAACACTATTTCTCATCCCAAATCCAAAACATAGCACTACACCAGCTGCTAGCAAGAAAGTCAACCCCATCCCAGCCAAAACCATGACACTCTGCCCCAGTGATGCCACACCAAGGCTGGTCCCCAGCTGTGCTAAGTATCTAGACAGGCTGTTTGAATTTGCCCTGGTGATAATGGAAGTATGCAGAGAAATGATGCCCTCTGTTTTCTACTTGTTTCTCTGTCACTTGTTTCAGGAAAGCATAACCTCCCAATAAACTTTACAGTCATAGTATGCATTTTAGCATTTATTTACACTTTAAAATAACGATAGTTAGCATATATTTTACGGGGCTCTGCGTTAGGGTTTTGTTGTGTTTTTTTCTTCCAAAGAGGATGTTTACCTGCTCCAGAAATACAGACCTTCTTGTCAATCAATGTGACTAACATATGTCTGTCAAAGTCAATGATTTCATCAGCTACTGATCTGATTTACAGTTGCTAAACCTGCTAAATTGAGGTATAGTACTGAGGAAAATATATTTTCTTAGAGAAATTCCACACCTGGCAGAGCTTTAGCCTTTTTTCTTCTTGAAATTCTAGGACTTGAGCCTCCAAAGGACAAAACAATTATACAAGAGGAGCTACGCAAGATCTCCCTGCCTCTCTACAGCATCCTCTCAGCCCTCACCATCCTAGGAATGATAATGGCCAGTGCATTCTTGTTCTTTAACATCAAAAACAGAAATCAGAAGTAAGGCATTCATGTTACGTCTGTCACTACTTCTTTAGTATTTAAATGCCATATTTGTAGAGTCTGTCATCAATACATATATATATAAGAAAAATGTTAAAACTGTGGAAAGATGATATTTTAGAACTATTTAATTGAAATCACTGTGTAATATATTCACATTGAAACAGATTGTCTATCTGTTAAGACAAGAAGACAAGTTCTTTTATTCTGTCTGGAAAGCGTAATTTTTTTATTTATGTTTGGCTGTCTGCTATTAACATTAACCCTAGCTAATTAATCCATTAGTAAAATAGGAGATCTTTTTACTAAACATTCAAAAACCTGAAACAATACTAGACTTTATAAACCAGCAAATAGCGTGCATGCCTATAGATTTCATGGAGTTCTACAAGAAGGGGTATCTGTTTGCCTGGTTACAAAACGCTCTTCTTTATTGCTCTAATAGCCTAGCAATAATCTTGTCTTCTTTAATGTGCTATCACCTTTTGTCCGTAGACTAATAAAGATGTCCAGTCCCTACATGAACAACCTTATTATCCTTGGAGGGATGCTTTCTTACGCATCTATTTTTCTTTTTGGTCTTGATGGATCCTTTGTCTCCGAAAAGACATTTGAGACACTTTGCACAGTAAGTAATTCCATATATTCTAGTTGAAGATATTCTTGCAGGAAGCTCTGCGAGAAATGCAAACAGAAAAGTTCAATAGTTGGATGTGTCATTCCATTTAATCACTCATTCTCTTAGTTCTTTCCTGGAATGTTTCTGGGACCAAATTCTGAAACATGCACAAAGCTGTATTACTATTATTATTATTATAAGTGAAAGCTTCAGGTGCGTTGGGATTTGGCCTCAGACTAAAAGAGTACATGTACTTTCTTGTTCTGAAATTATATATATGAAGATGATTTATTAAAGGTTGTGTTTGTAGCGTGACAACTAGTAATAGCAGTGAAGCTTCTATGTTTTCTTTAGAGATTCCATATTATTTTAGACTTCATGACTGCTGCTTATGTGGGTCTTTTTACTCAGTCTTTTTGGCTGAATCTCCAAAGATTTCTACTACTATTTCCAAGCGACGCTATAAACTCACACAAGCCTAGATCCATGTGGAATATGTTCTAGTTAAATCAAAACAAGAAACTCTGAAACCAAATTAAATATATCCACCTAGAAGCTTGTAATGTCTTAATTGCTCACTGTAATAAGGATGTTTCTATGGTTTGGATTTGCTGCATGAACTGATGGGGGGTTTGTCTACTGTTGCTTTTTGGCTAGTACAGGAAGCTGATCGCACACTGCAACCAGCCACCACTTCCAACTACAGTACATTCTCAGCTCCAGTGTAGCAATAATTCGTGTGACTAATAGCAGCATCATTATATAGCAGCTAGAGTTTTGTCCAGAATTTTGAATATTGCTCGTTATGAACTATTACATAGAAATCCTACTTTGAAAACAAACTGAAAATGTTTAAAACGTGAGGACCAAGGACTCTAACGTTTTGTCTTACTGTTGCCTACAGTAGTCTTCTGCTTTTGTCAGTGCACCTCTATAATCCTTAGCATTAGGTGATGCACTCAGCCCTTTGTAACAGAGGATTCCAAACAAAATTCTGGAAGCAGCCTGACTTACAGAGGCCATTTCAAAGAAGCGAAAGAACTTCAAAAAAAAGATACTCCTTCCAAAAACAATGCAAACAGCATTTAAATTTATCATATATTTTCTCCTAAAACAGTCCTAAGACTCTGCTTAGCCCATTGTCTCAGAATATAAGACTTGCTCAGGAGTTACCCTCGCTGTGTTTTTGATCCTTCTTCAGGTCTCTAGAAAGATGCAGTTCACAGCACCTTTTTTTAGGAGTCCGAATTTCTGGTATCATCACTGGAGAGAGAGAAAGTTTACTTCCAGAGAATAATTCGAAGCATGACATTTAGATGCCTAAAGCTACTCGGTGCAGATACATCCCAATATTTCAGCTGGAGTCCCTCATACTGACTAGAACTATTATAGAGGTGAAATAGCCCGTGACTTGTTCAGTGATACCATTTCAAAACACTGGAGACCTCTTTAGTACATGCCAAGATGCACTAGAAGATACAGTATAGGTGTACATATAGGATTTTATCTGCAAAGTCGTAGCTTCCTTATTTGTGCCTGGACACAGCTGTATTTTAGGTACCTAAACGTTAGCAGCAAAAGGCAGGAGAAGCAGAGAACATACAGTCTTCCTACAGCTAGGGCGCAAATTCCCTATGGAGCTAGTAGAAAGAGGTGCCTCAAAAGCTTCAAAACGACAGTCCTGTTCACCTCTCCCAAGCTGGTATATAACTCTCTGAATACATGGGGGCCAATAGGAAGTAGAAAATGCCAGCACCCATATTTTATCCAGCAATTATGCCGTTTTTGCGAAACGGCTTCTAATGGAGCTGAAGTGTCATTAGGAGGCCAGTGGTTGATATCAGTCCCCGTTCTTCTCTCAACCTCTGTTGCAGAAGAATCTAGTGGCAGAAGAATCTAGTGCAGGAATCTGGTGCAAATTTTAGGGCCTGATGTCTGCTCAGCCTTGAGGGGCTTGTAACTTCACTGCCAGGCTGTAGACCATTGTATGACTAGGCTACAACCCTCCTCTTGAAGCAGCCAAGCACTGCTGAACAGAAGGAAAGTGGCAACCAGAGGTACTTAACAGCATGGAGATGTTCTAGGGAACAAGTTTCCATCCAGATTTAGCCATATAAAACTAAATTTAAGTCCTCCTTTAAATGTGAAACAGCTCAGTCTTAACTCCGAAAAATGAATGAACATCCAAAATCCTGTGCCTCTCATCTAGAACATTTCTGCTATCTGATTTTTCTCTAATTTGCTTATCAAAATGTAACCACTACTCATGTTCTAAATGCAACAAAATTTAAGGGAGGCTGCTTTGTTCTGTCTTATCTTACATATGTCTTCTTTTTTTCCAATTTGTATCTGTCACATTATGTTAAGTCTGTTTGTCTGCCATAGAGGAAAAGATCTGAATGGGCACTTGAGTAAGGTAACTGCTTTACTTAACTGACCAATAAAAGAAAGGGATGGGGGAGAATACTGTGTTCTAAAGCCAAATTTTGATTAAATATCGCCACATGCCTTAAACAGAGATCTGGGTTTTTTAAACATAGTTGAATATTATATCAACAGAGCAGAGTCTGTAAGATTTCTCCCCAGTCTTGGCTTTCCAGGTTTTCAGCCAGTACAGAAGCATTTTTGATTGTGCTTTCCTGTGCATGGCTACTGATTTATCTTATGCATCCCAGCTCTATCAGTGATTAGTATTATGCTCATAGATGCAAGAAACCCTTCAGAAGCAACCTATCAGGAAATTTTTTCCTACCCTCCTGCTCATTAAAATAATTCTTACCAAATTTCCTCCTCCAATATTTTTTTTTCAGTGGGATAGCTTATGCTTCTTGTAGAAATCATTTTTACATGGCCATCATTGACTGTGGCAATGCACCTTCCTTGTATCTAGACAACTCTGAATTAATGCTGGGGAATTCATAAATATTGGAGACAAACCCACTTTTATGCTCAGTAACTCTTCTCTCTCTTCTCCTTTCTCCCCAAAACTACTAAATGCTGGGTCCAATGTGTACATTTGACTCCATGTCATAAACATCTTTCCATATGGGCAATATGTGTAGAGGTTTCATAAGGGCTGCTTACAGATACCAGTTAAGGATCAGGCCAGTACGGACGTCTCTTGATCATTCATTTCCCTGGAAATGCATGATTTTGATCAACCATTTTAGCCATATTAGACATTAGCTTAAAATTCCCATTTTATGCAAGACTGTGACTTAGCCTTCAAAAGGACCAGCTACACTGGAGAGTGATCATAAAATCCCATTGAACCGAAAACATGTTCGTAGAACAACTACATCTCAGGCACAGAGAAAAGCCATGTCAGTGAAAGGAGAGATTTTTTTTTGCAGGGAAGTAAAAATTTTGACTCAGCTTTCATAAGCAGATGCAAAACTACAAAGCTGTCATTAGTGTTATACTCTCTAAGCCAAGTAATCACCCTGCCTTCTATATTTCAAAAGCAATTATATCTCACCAGAGTAGCAGTATACACACAATAGCAAGTTTATTTAATGAGATATGTTATATATGGTCTCTGTCTAATTTTCTGGTAATTTTTTGACAACACTTATAGGACATCCTTAAATACTCCTGAGTCTACCCACAAAATTCAGGAAAAATGGTTTCCAAATTGTAGGTATTACATTCCAAATCTATCACTTGTGCTTCCTCTATAACACAATGTTTGTGGCATTGTTTGGAGAGTGAAGTGCTTTGCAGTCTCTGATCTTTTTGACTTTTCTACAACCTTTATCTACATATGGCATATGTTTTATGCTGTAATATTCTAAGGACACTCAAACATGATCCAAAATTACACCAGTAACACCTGAAAATTTCAAAGGATTTCTTTGATAAGTTGTACTACCATTTTCTACTCTGCAAGGCAGTGGTTGTAGGAGGATGTGGTCTATAAGTCAATATGCTGAAACACAGAACCAAGTGTGAAATGTATTTGAGAGTCAGCAGAGCACTTTAAACATATGGTGAAAAAATTTGCTGAATAGGGTTATTATGTAAGTCTTTGAAATTATATAGTGTTGACTCTGTGTTAGAGTGGGTAACTGGTTCCCAAACTAACTCATTTTTATCTTGGTATGCTCATTTTCTACAGAAAAGTAATCAAATATATTTAAATACATAATAATTTGTGTTCTTATGGTAAGAATTCATAATACCAAATGTAGCATCATTTAGTCCGATGTCATATTGTGTCATATTGTAAATCTCCAATTACATGAAATTGAAAGTATCCAAAGCAGTGAATTCTGAGAAAATGGTCAGTGTATTATAGAACCATTAGATCATGTCTTACTTAATAGTGACTTTATTGGTTGTACAGCAAAAGGAGAAGCAATACAATATTTCATTAAGTGCATTTGTATGCCAAAGTAGAAAGTGCTTCAGATATGAGGGGGAGAGAGAGAGAATGAGAATGATCTATCTTTGTTTTTAATCTCAGAATTACCATGGTATCATAGCAAGAAAGAAGTTAGAAGTAAGGGTGTGAAACGAAATGTGATGCCAACTGGAAAAATGCAAGCAAGTGGAAAAATAATTGAAAGCATTTATTATATGGAAGAGAGACTCGAAATTAGCAATGCCAGTGACATATCCTATGAATAGAGTTTAAAGTGACATACTAAATAGAGATACTTAAAATAGAGAGATAGTAGATATGATCATAACGTTTAGACTTCTGTAATACATTCTACTGAGAATTTCATGTTTTACTTTTAAGACGAGTAATGTCTCTGCAAGTTGGAACTGCTGTGGGACGAAAGGCTACTATGGCCTAAGGAGGAGCATGGTCTCCTCTGTAATGCTTCTCCTCAAGTAGGTAAATAAATGACATACATGTTCTCGGATATAACTGATTGGGTTGGGTCAAAAAAGAAGATTGTTTTAAGTATTCCAGGCTGCAGTAAACTGCCTGTAGTCTCCACACAGAAAGGTCTGGTATATTGGGTAGTAGTAGACTGAACAGCTCTGCTTCTCCCCAGTCCTGGTGGTCCTGATGCGTAGCAGCACTTTCTCCTAGAGGGTGTGCTGCACTGGGTGACGGAGTGATAGGGAAGGGGCAAATGATCTGTTTGGAATAGTTCAATATAGTTCATGCCATTCTGGGAGAGATCTATTCTAGAGACAGCAATTGTCTTCCAGTCTCCCATTCAGAGTCTCCACGTTCCAGAGTTCTGCAAAGATGGTACATCAAAGATAAGAGGATCTAAGTCATGCAATTTACACAGTCACTAAACTTAAGTGTACATTAGTTTGTTTATTTCATTAACTAGTGTAATTGATATGAATTGCCAAAGCCAGGCAGATATTCTGTGATTCCTGGTGATCTCACTGAGTCCTGTCTGTTTTGCCTTGGATAAAGTAAGCAGAAAATGCATGAAGGTTTTTGCACACCTGTGGTGTTCAATGGCTCCCTCATCCATCCCAGGTTGCGCTCAGGCTTTCAGTTTTCAGTCAGTTGCTCTCAGCCATGATGAGGTGTTTCATTTGGAAACAGGCTTTGTACAGAAAGAAGGAACGAAACAGTGGGGTGAGGTGGTGTGCAGAGACAGAAAGAGAGAAGGAAAGAGTGGAGATACCACTGGTAAAGTCCAGCTACCTACTGCAGTGTGTGTGACTATCCAGACTTTGTATTTTTCTCAATCAGACATCCTGAGAACATGTACATTCATGTCAGCTGTAGATTTTATAGACCTTCTCTTCTCAAAGGCGTACTTTAATCTATGACCTTTAAATGTATCCAGATCTTCAGAAGCACTTAGGGATTTTTGGCTGATATTATTCTTAATTATGGATCATGAACACTTGAAATCTGACTCTGTCTTGTAGGCAGGTCTCTGTACCCGTGAAAGGCAGGGTTTGTTCTTTTTTACTAATTTTTCATAGTCATATGTCCGCCCCGCTGAGAGAACATCTAGGCAAGGTGGAACTCCGTCGTCCACATTGCACCTTTTCTTGCGAAACCCTGAACCCATGCAATGTGAAGATTGCAGCATGATATAACAGTGAAGATACATCCTGAAAACCACATCAAACAGAGACTGTGAGAGATCAGGGAGGAAAAGTCAGGCGTGAGAGGTTATTAAATGGGTTCCTAGGGGTGAGGGGAGGCTGCAGGTTGAGGGGGATGGTGGGCAATTAGCTAGAACTCTGAAAGTTGAGCTGGCTGAGAACAGCTCTGGAAGCAGGGACTTGCCTTTAGTGGTAAAGCAGAGAGAGGGAGAAGATGTGGGAACCTTCTGTCTATTTATTTATTTCTGCTTTATCTTCACTTGTCACTTCGAGTTTTCTCTGTTTAACCTTTTTTGGGGTAACAGACTGAAAGGAGAACATCTGGGCAGTGCCACCTGAAAGCTGTGGCTACCTTGGTGGGCAAGAACCACTTGCACTAGACCCTGTGCTACCAAATAGCGTCTAGCCTTGATATTTGGTTAGTAGTTGATGATGTGCTCCTTATTTGTACCCTTTATGCTCTTCAGGCATTGCCATAGGTTTGGGGGTCTTTTTGTCCCCCTTTGGACTTTATATTTGCCTAATTCTTTTTCTCAAATTGTTTAATTTTGGCCAGGAATTAAAAAAAGATAGACACTCCGCTCCTACTGAACTACAAAAGGGTTTGGACCTCTAATCCATTTCTTTGTCTCTGGAAACCATAGCCTTTGTTTGTATTTTTAGTCTGGCCTTTTTCATTTTGCACGTATTCTCTAGTTTATTTCCTACTTAATTGTTTAGCTGTTAATTTTAATCTCCCTTTTCTGTATAATCACTTCCATAATTGTCCTCGCTGTCGTTCAGTCTGAGACTGATCTCACTCCTATTTAATTCAAAGGCAATTCTGTTACTGAGTTTAACATGAGCCTGATCAGCTTCTATTTTAGTAAATGACATTTTCTTGGGGGAAAAAAAAAAAGTAGAGACAAAAGTTACAAGGCTGAATAGATCCTTGAAACAAAATTATTTCATATGCTGAAGCAAATACACCACAACCTTGCCAGAGATTTATTGAGGTAATATTTATAGAACATTTTGCCTCTTCTTCAGTAGGACTACAGCCATATTTTAAAGCCCCCTTATAGAATCAGGAGAAATTGTAATATATTTCACACTACCCATGGATTAGTTCTGAAAAGTGGTCTGAAATATATTAAGAAATCACTACAGGAGATCTCACAGCATGTGAAGAACCACTGTACTTAATTTATGTGAAAACAGCAGGATTCAATTCTCTAATGTTATTGCCACTTAGGTTTTACAAGAACTGTGCCCATGCCACACAAATTCTAAAGAATGAGTTAAAAGTTGTAAACACATGTCAAAAAATGTTTGATATAAATGAGAAAAGTATAATCTAAATGCATGAACTCATTCTTTGGGGCCTGCCTGTGCTCACACCGGGGATTTTGCCATGGTTAGTAGATCAAGCCCCAGTGAAAACTTGTTGAGATGACACACTTGTTTATCATCATTATCCTTTATGTCCCCAGTTTGCCGAGAAAAATAGAAGGCGCTTAATTTTCAACTCATGAGTAGTCCGTAGAAATCAACAGAATTGTCTACTTAAAGGTAATTGTGCTCTCCAGGGCTAAACCCACAGCATGGTTTATTCTCACGTTTGTCACTTTTAAGTGCCTAAGTCTAATACTGAGATGCCACCAAGCTGCTCAGCACTAACATTCAGCTGCAGCCTAACCCTGCGGGCACTGCACCTTCCAACCTGCTCCGTGTGCAAAACTGGCTAATTAATGATATTCCCAAAATTAATCAGTCTGAGGCTCATAAACTAAGCTGGACAGTATCTGGAGCGTCAAGTCCTATGAAAGAAAGATTTGAATGTTTTTATTTAAAAGAAACCATTATAATTAAGGTCTTGAGATGGTAAAAATGATGCTCTCAAGAATCTTAAATCCAAGTATTCCTCTGCAGGAACATAATCTAAGTGTTTTGCTAACTGAAGAAGAAATTGTCAAGAAACCAAGCTGTTTCGCTATCCCATTCACATAATTGTTATTAAAAAAAAATAAGTCACATGGAGAGGTGATAAGAAGTTTGTAGCTTTATATGCAACACATGGAAGTTCTTTGTGCTTATACTTGCTTTTCTTTATTCTTCATTCTGAGTCTTTAATCCCATTTTCTTGTTTGCTTGATATTGGCAAACTGGATTAGAATAGCAAATTTAAAACTGCAACAACAGGGGGTTGTTTTGGCTTTTTTTTTCCCCCAACCTAACAGAGGAGTAAAATACATCACTTTCTTGATCAACTGCATTTGAAATTTTTATTGTTGCTTTCTTGAGCTCAGTACCTTCCCAGGTATTCTTTGTCAGTTCATGACTGTGTGGTCTTCTGAATGCATATGCAGTGATGGTCAAATGTGGGAAAATAATGCAACTTCTTTAAAAGTGAAACTTTTTACCTTTCATCAATTCAGTCCATTTTCCAAGATAACCTTATTTTATAATTTTATATAGAATTGTAATTCTATTAAAATAAATTCAAATAATCTTGTTGTTTATCTGAAAGTTAACAGTACCTAAAATAGTGATTTTGTTTGTAAGCTTCATTTTTAGAGTATATAAACACCAGAGACTTCTACTTCTTTGTGAAGAGTGTTTCTGATACTTTCACCACTTACTAATTTCCCCTTACTAATTCATTGTTCACAGTTAGATGGCTTCTTTTATTAATAACGAGTTGTAATATCAAAGAACTTTGTAGGTCTGTTGCACAGATATAGAAATAGTAACCGCTTCACCATTCACACAACAAGATGATGGGAAAGGTGCAGATAGCTTTGTGCGCAGATATCAAATAGCAACATTCAAAACGTAGGCTAGCTCAAGGTTGAGAGGAAATATGATTCAAATGGAAGTAACTTTATATAAGGCTGTTAAGCTTTCAGTGCTTATTATATGATGGAAGAATAGTCGTACTTAAAGAAATAAAAGATCTTTAGCACCTTATGGATAGGTATAAAACAGAGCTTTTTGTTGCAAAGGGAAGTTGAAAAGAAATGCTCCCATGGGATTTAAGAAGTATCTTGTTCATAAATGCAGTGACTCTTCGGCTGAACCTTACAACATTTGTTTAAACATTAATTTTTGACAGAAGTGGATTTTTGTTTGTTTCAAATAAACATCGTATCTGTCCCAAGTCTGGAAAATGACCCAGAATGGGTTGTTGCTTTGTGGAAACACTTTCAGTGGTTGGTGGTGGTCAACTGTGTTGTCCACCAAATAAACGATTTCTAGCTTTTTCAACTCTCACATGGAATGCACCTGTAAAAGCTTCTGTCAAGTCACTTATAAAAAGCACAAGTTACAATCATGGGTACGTACATAATATTTTCCAAAATAGACCCTAAACCAAAATAGTGTAGGAAGGATAAAGAAAAGAGAACCAGGAAACTGCATTTTAGCATCTGCATAGACATACTTGATTATTGTATACCAAATAATATTATCTCCTTTGACACTTGTGAGTTGTCTTTGAGGGACAGAAAACAAAAAATTTGTAGGAAATATTCAATTAGGCAAAACATCTTGTTCAGAAAAAGAAGTAGCCAAGAAATCTAAGCAGGTAATTGAAGGTATATCCTAAAATTCAGTGAAGGCATGAGGAGTTTCGTAATGACCTAAACTTTTAAGAAAAAGATAAACGGTAGGTATTTTTACAAATTACCCTTCTATAGGAGCATAGGCATGTTTTCAGGTTTTGTGTCCAGTTTGGAGTAGGAATCTGAATGCAAGTTTCCCGTCTCCTAATGAGGGGGGATTCCTGCTCGTTTGGTGGGTACTGGGGGGAGGGTGACCTTCCTCAGCCTCTGCTGTTGAAACGCATCATTAACAACTTCCAACATGAGAGAATTGCTGATCGATTGTCTAACGTCATGGTCATGCTCCCCAATTATCGGTGTTATTTTTATCGTGTTCTTTCAAATGAGTGGGATTTGGATGTATAATACATTTAAGGAAATAAATGGGCAGATATATGACTTTCAGAGGCTTTTGCTGTTTTCCAAATTTTTCATTTTGCTGGCTGCATTAATGAATTATAGCAGACAAATTCGAGGTCATTTTCTTCAAAATTAAAAATTTATTTTCATCTGAAACTTACCATCTCATTCTTAGCAACAGTGACCTCATTTTGACAAAATCTCCTGGTATGTTTAGGCTAGAATGTTTCCAATATAGACAACAATTATATTATTATAATTTGCACAATCCACATCAGGAATGCATGAAACTTTTTCAACCAAACATGCTAGAAATAACATTTTTCTGACTATCCAGTTAGAAACATATTATGAGCATAATTGGATTTATTACTATTCCCATGAGGCAATTACTGTTTCGGTGAGAACAAAGCAGAGCTTTGTTAGAGACATGAAAATACCATGTATCTGTTTGCCAAATATATCGCTAAACTGTACACAAAAGAGCTGAAATGATTGAATGCTAAGTATGGTTATCACAGCTCAGTTGATGTGAAGTGAAAAAAAGATGTAACTGGCTAATATGAACATGTTGATATGAAACGTATATTTTAAATCACTCAGAGCCGATCTAACTGTGGTTTTACTTATTAGCATAATGTATGATAATGGCTAACAAGCAAAGACTTGAAAAAATATTTAAGTTAAAAATAATACTTTGCTGACCTGATTATCTGTTCCCACATATTTTTTTGGTGATGAGTTTCTGTTTCAATATCGCATTCAAGAATGTCACAAAGTGGCAAAACTCACGTGGTTTGAATCTAATCACAGTTGGTTTAATGGTTTTATTAATAGCAAGATTAACCAGCAATCAGTGAACTGTACATTCAGGGTCAGTATCAGCAATGCAACAGATAAACCACAACATTAAATGCTAATGAAACATAATACAATTATCCAAACGGTCTTCTATATGTAATCCCAACGTTTTCTAGCAAATGCACACGCTGGGTTACCTGCGGCCAGCTCCTGCTCACAGGACGCGTGGGTTACCACCACATCCTTTCTTCTGGGGGTGCAGGTTCCCCTACACACACCCATCCCATAGGAGATCTGGGCCCCCTACCTTTGTGTGTTTCTCTGCAACCTGGTAATGCAGTCTCCCTTTTTGAAGCCAGCCCAGGTGGTCTTTAGAGGGAGGAGGAGATTGTTCCTCCTCCTTGTGATGTCTCAGGCTCTCAGATTCAGCTGTCAGCCTCCAGCTCCCTGCTGTGCCTCTTGCATGGTCTTCCACCTGCTACGCTCTGTAGTCTCCAGTCCCTCCTTGGGGAAGAAAATAGTCTGTTCAGGGAAGAAAAACTTTCAGACAGGCGGACCTCCAGGGTAACGAAAAAAGAAACTTCTAAGGAATTAGAGTGGGCTGTGCCACGCTTGCTACAGGTCTGAAAGTCACTGGCTTAGCTGAAACCAAGTCTGAAAGCGAGGACCTGCCTACAAGGATGCTATGGGCAGGTGGGGAATTGCATAAAAAGCTTTTGTTCAAACTTGCGTTCTGCCCTCCCTGGTCAATCTGAGAGTTTTCTACTAAAATACAAATAAAATAAAATAGAAGTCATTCTAGTTTTTACTCTAAAGACATCATGTCTTTTTTATTTTAGAAATATTTTGGTTTTCTCTGGTCAGATCACTACAAGGAAAATCTCCAGATAGGTCTATGCCAAAGCCATGGCCAGCTCAGGGTCCCATTACTCCATCGTTCTGTGTAAGCTCACCATCTCCTTTTCCCAATGCCTATATTGAAGGTATAATCTAATCCATGTCTTGTCCCCGAGGCCTGCCCACCAAGGCCATGTTCCTATCTTGCCATTTTTCCCTATATGATAATTTCAAGGTTACTTTTTCTTATTTTTCCAAAATGCTCAGGGTCTACATTAAGTGATGTATACCTCACATCATACAGTTTCCTCTTAGTCTGAATAACATTTCTACTTCTCTGTTCATTTCAGTTCAAAATGTTGTTGTTAATATTAGCACCCTGGGTACTTTTTATAGTCTCAGTCTCTTGGTTTCCTCTACTAGTTCCTTCCTCTGTCTGCACAGAACACAATAAAAGTGAAAATAATTGTAACTGAGATGTGGTTTTGTATATGGAAATGATTGTTAATTCAGCATCCAGATTTGTTATACTTGGAAAGGGGATGGAGGGAGGAAAAAAAAAGCAAGAAAGCAATGAATGAGACGATTGTGAAATGTTAATATTTTCATGAAGTTGTTTGAATATTTTTTCTCAAGATCTTGAGAAAAAAAAATTGTCTGAAATTATGATATCCACATTTTCTACTGAAAATTAAATGGCTTTGTCTTTTTTTTATATGTATATATTTTTAGGTCCGAACATGGATTCTTACAGTGGGATATACAACTGCGTTTGGAGCAATGTTTGCAAAAACGTGGAGAGTTCATGCAATTTTCAAAAATGTAAAAATGAAGAAAAAGGTGAGGGGGAGTAAACTCTTTTCTTGTTGCTCTGTTAATATAATTTCCTAGCTGTTTTGCTACCTTTCCTGGATGGCCATACTTGAGCTGACTCTGTTTGTGTGCCACATTCAAAGATCCTGAATGGTTTGATATCGGGGCTTTCTTGGTCTCTTTTTTTGGTCCCTGAGAGTTGGAGTCAAGCATCAGCCCTTCACTCTTTATAACGAGAGGTGGACAGTGGAGATGGCTGTAACCTGTCAAAGCGAATCTGGATCCTCACTCTTATTTAGTATGTTGTTTCAGCATCCAGAGGTTTCCTTCTGGTAGATTCACAGCTCTTATGGAATGTTGTCTGTATATATGTCTGTTTGGGATACAGGTATTACACACAAGTTTCTGATGGGTTGGTAGGATGAGACAAGAGAGAGTGCTGCTTGTGCAGCTTTCTAATTTTGATTGAAATTGCGTAATTTTACCCCAAGACTGATCGGAATTGTACCACAGAAGTCATCTCTGGCATTTTTGGTACAGAACATTTTCTGTAAACAATTAGGTTCAGCTTAGCAGTAGTACAACGCTTCATGCTTATATTGTTCATTTGATATTTTTCCCACGGAGCTTCTTTTTGCAGATGGAGTGCTTTTAATCGGATGGTTTTATTGAAAAATGTGAAAACTAGTGAATAGAAATAATTTTGATGGAAAAAACATTAAGAGAAATGTGCATGAAACAGAGAAATAGAATTAATATTATTGTAGAGTGAGAAGTAGTGCCAAATGCAGTTCCTACAAGCAGCTGAATAGTTTTATTCTAATAAGTGGTAACAGTCATTTACACCCAAAATAAGTAGAACACTATTCCCTTGTCAGATTTCTCTATTTTTCCTTCTGTGTGTGGTCCTGGAAGAGCTGTAGTATTAATTTTTTGTTACTACTGTGTTATTTTTTTTGCAATCTCAACACGTAGGGAGTTGCTGTCACCAGAAGATAACACCTTTCCCTAAAAATTTTTGGGCTTTAGGTAGACAGAGCGTTAACTCAGTTTCTGAGAGGATTTATGTCTCAGGTTATTAAGGAAGTACATGCCGTACTGGATCTGGAGCTAGCACTCTGGCGTCTTAAAAACACAGCTGCCTAGTCCTTCCCTCTGCTATTCAGTCGTGTCAGGTTTGCTTAAAAGTTTGTTAATTAAATCCCAAATATCATTCAATGTAAAAAATAATGAAAAGTAAATAAAAAGCACCTTAAAACTAACTAAAATTACACGAAATTTCTGTACGAGAAATGGGATACTCTGTATGGAGGGAAGTGGAGACCACCCTTTCTACACCTGTGCAGAGCCCACAGTAATAGATCAGTTTATGCTGTGAGAGTCCAGTATATTTTTCAAGGATCTTACACTTCCTGTATTAAAGATTTTTAACCAAAGCTGACCCAGTATGTTACCTTCTTGAAAAATGGAATTTTATATTGCAAATATGTTTTCAGCTAAATTAGTACAAATCTTTGTAAATAGTGAAGTTACACAAGATAGTGCCAACGTAGTGCATAAAACCATTTACTTAATAACCCTTATTATCCTGAGAATTTTATCATTTCTATAATACACGGTACTCCAAATAGGAATGAACAAGTACTTCATTGGACTGTCACGAAGTATTTGCTTTATTGTTTTTTAGAAAGCATTTCATTTTCTTAGAATTATAGAATCATAGAATAGTTTGGGTTGGAAATGGTTGGGTTAAAAGTCATCTAGTCCCCCTGAGCAGGAACATCTTCAACTAGATCATTTTAGAGATTCAAGTTGCTACTCAATATTAAATTTAACTGTTTGTTAATTAAACATAATCTTCAAATTCTGTATAGTGCCTGTTCTTCAACGGGCCAATCAACAATTGCAAATTGTAATCACAGCTGGATGTTAAAAGTGGTTTAAGAACAGTTAAAAAGACACTGGCTAGTGTACGGGAGATAAACTTTCAGACATCTGGATGCTAACCCATGAGGTGCTTTGTTTTGAGTGATACCAGAAACATCAAGGCTATTAGGGCACCCTTTTCAGTATTTTGGCATTTAGTAAATAATGCATTTTGTTCTGTAAACTTTAAAGAATGGTTGTTCCACAGAATTATCTTGGTTTGCTTTATTTGGACACCCCACTCCAGAACACAAGCATGAATCATAAAAGACAACAGTTTTCTTAATGCAAAACAAGTTCGCAATCCATGATAAATGTTTACTAATCATACATTTTCTTTCTTCGACTTGCCAGGATAGATAATACTGCTTTTAAGAGCTGACTCAAAAACATGGCATTCTTTACTGATGCCTTACAAGCAGGACATTTCCATTTTCAGTAAATGTAGTTTAGAGGCAAAGCATTTTGTATCTCTGGAAGCATAGACAATACAAATGTTCACAAATAATATCTAAACTGACAAAAAAACAAAGGTAGTGCTGCATGAAAAACCACAGTTTTTTCAATTAGCTGTGCCATGACAGAGTAGACTGGCATTTCAATACAAGGACTATAGAGTTCCAAAATGATTCAAATACCGCGGATCCTATTCATTTATTATCGTCTCAGTTTCCACCTGCATATAAGTATGCCAGTGAAAGCTGATATTTAGGTATATCCCATTTGCCTGGCATCCTGAATATTTTCATCAGGAAAGTTTTTCGAACAGTGATTTATTTATTCTTTTTTGCAAAGTGGAAGAATCTCTCAATATTTTGAAAATATTGGTTCATTCATTTCAGAGAAGTAGGTATTAAGTAAGGAGAGAAGAATATGAGTGAATCTATTTATCTTTGTCAGATAGGGCAAGCTTGCTTCCAAACTCTTACTGGACACTTACCTTAAGTGTACAACATGGCTTTGTGAAGAGATTAGTGGATTTCTCTGTCATTGTGTGAAAACATATAGAATTTTAAATAATAACACACGATAGTTCTATTTTAGTGCAGTGGAGAGTGGAACTAAACGATTTAAGGTGTTTTGAATTAATGGGTTAAGATTTGTGTTAACTTCTGTTTATAAATCTCTCAAAAATCTTGTTTATACCCGTTTAGACCTCCACTTCTTTGTTATTGGAAAAAAAAACAAAACAAAACAATAAAATTCAGAATACACTCTTTTTGCTATCAGGCTGCTAACTGACAAATTTTGCAAGATTCCCAGAGCTCTGTTACCATCTTTGATCTTGCTAGGGCTCAAAGGAAACAAATTAAAAATGTATTAATTTATCTGGATCTGAAACAGAGGGGTGCAAGGGAATCAATTTTTGTCAAATGGAAATGACAAAATCAGTAGGGGGGAATAAATAATTTTTGAGTTTTAAAGAGGTTAGAAGAGATAATGCAAAGTAGAATAAAGTTAGTATTAAAAATAGCTGTAATGTTTATAATTGAGGTGCAATACTGTTTTTTCTAAGTCCCCTTTCTGTTGGTTTGGACAGTAGACTATCTTCTGCTCAGTGAGAGGTGGGGACTACTTTTACGTTTCCCTCGCCAGCAGAGGAGGACTGGCAGTGGGTAAGAGGAGGCAGAGGAGAATATCGTGGCAGGAAAACACGTGGTGACCTGGGGAAACTTTAGGTAGCAGAACCTTTTGAAGAAGACAGCCCTTCTGGTAAAATTTAGAAGGTTTTGAAGCTGTCTTTTTAGACGGGAACTGTGCTGTCTTAGGTTTTAGGGGGCATTAAAGCAGTCCTGCATAGTAGCTGCTCCTGCACAACTCCAGTATGCCAAATAAAGACCATTCACTTCTGGCAAGTACCACAATAGTAACAAATTCAAAGCGGTGTTTTTTAAAGCCTCCATAAGCTTTACAAATTCTGCTCCTACAAAGACAAGTGTTTGACGCTTGGTGAATACAATAAAGCATGATGATCTGGATCACAACGTTGCTTGTTGCAGTTCATATTTGAAAGTACAATACGTGGTTAACATTGCTATGATAAGCTTGTCCCACCCTTAACATAGTAGATTCTAGCTCTGTTCATATTTAATCCTTTATCTGTGACATCACAGGAGGGATGTTTTAGGTTCAGTTTTCAATGAAACTCAGTGTTCCGTGTACTCAGTTATTACTACCACTGTAGACTTCTGGTGGCATATTTCTTTATACTGACAATGTTGTCACAAGGTAAACTCAGAATATAATTGCACAAGGGATGTATAACAGCATCTTTTCTTAAGACTTTTGCTTCTATAGTTTTGCCAACGTTATTCTACTTATTGATGACATTTCATAAGCTTTTCTCTGTTCTTACATTTACTATATGATCGTAACGTTCTCACAGACAGGAAAGGGTTAGAGAGCTTAACAAGTATTGAGGAAATATATTGGTACTATCCCAGGGTTAGAAAGCTGCAACCAACCACAAGAGTGAGAAATGACTTACAAGTCCAACTTGGCTTAGCTATGCCTGTCAGACTGCAGTCTGGAAAACTTACTCTCTTATATTCAGCCTACTAAGTCCTTAAAAGATTTCTGAAGACAGCTGTGGTCTTCATGCGTGGCAACGACGGGTGGGAGATGGTGCAGCCTGCTTTGTTGACACTAGCATGGGGAAGGGAGGCTGGCACTGCAAGAGAGCTGTGGGGACAAGGGGTAGGGAACAGGGAGGAGGCTGAGAATGAGAAATCAAGTTAGACACCAGGGCTTTGGAGGGAACCGGATCCTGTCCGGATAAAAAGAATAGGGAAAAGATTTGGATTACAGATCGGGAGAATTTGGATAAGAATGCCCAGAGAGTTAAAATAAGATTGAGAACCAGCAAAGAGTTGAATGAAGTGGGTGGGGCTGTAAGAAGTGGTCAAGAAAGCTGAGTGCAGTGGAACCTAGAGCCCAAGTTTGGGATTCAAGTGGCAAACTCCAGTTGAGGGACTAGGTCTTGTTTAAAATTGGATTCAGATTGAAATTTAGATGCAGGATGGCAGGCCTGAAAAGTAGGAACATAGACTGGGAAAGGAACATAGGAATGGAAATGTAGTAAGAGGCAAGAAAAAGTTGAAATTAGGACTGGCTGGAATGGTTGCACAGAAGTGTGGGCAGAGCATAAAAACTGAACAGAGGAATTTAGAGTTTCACTGTTCTTTTTTCTATTACTACGTATCTGTAAAACCTACAG
Organism: Rissa tridactyla; assembly: GCF_028500815.1. NCBI lineage: Eukaryota > Metazoa > Chordata > Aves > Charadriiformes > Laridae > Rissa > Rissa tridactyla. Next base: position 67,689,133 of record NC_071467.1, on the reverse strand, counting down.
GCAAAATATGTACCTTATCTTCCAGTTATGCTGTTGTACGGCTCATGATAGCTGCTAGTTACTCTTTTAGCTCAAGCTGATGAGGTGTGCAAAGATCTAAAGGTTCTTTCCGCTGATGCATGCAGCTCTATCTATAATTGAATTCTCTTTCTTTTCATTTTCTTTAAAAAGAATGGGCTCATGAAAATGTTAAAAGGCTTATGTTGTGGCTAAAAAGTCAATCATTGAAAACCTACAGCTTGCTGAGATCTCTACAGAGTACATTTGTTCCCCCATGTGCATTATTAAGACACCAGTGCAGCCTGAGTTTTCTGCAGGGTGCCAGTCTCACGGAGCAGACACAGTGCGTCTGCTCTGGGGGTGCAGTAGGACTGTATAAGAAAAAGAGGAAGTTTTCTGTTGTAATCTTTTTCACTTAAAACGGAAAAAAAAAAAAAAAAACCATAATGAAAAAGGCAGTAGGAGTTTTGAGAAAGGTGGTCTCATGTATAGACAGTTAAGTGCCAGCATGGAGATAAACAATTTATTGCCAAAATTACTTGTTATGCTTTAGAACTCTCTCTGAGCGTAGTTTTCAGAGGAGGATAGCACTTGTTTTTGAGAGGCACATTTATTACGTGAGTGAAGCAGAGCAGGAATTCTCAAACTTTATAGCTTGTTGCCTTCCCACTTCATTTTTTAACACAAATTTGGCCAACCCACCCCCCTAATTTGCATAATTAACAGTCCATAAACTGAGATGCGTGGAAGACCAGAAGGGGTAAGAGACCATCCACGCGCCTTCTGGGGAGCGGGGCAGGTGGGTTGCTCTGAGAACCCCCCGGTCCTGACCCCTCCAGCGGGGGTGGGCAGCGGCTGGCTGCGTGCTCTCACCCCCGGGCACCAGCTGCAGGGAAGCTGTCTGTACCTGCACCTGCACAGAGTGACCCTGGAGACAAAAAAAAAAAAAAAAAAAAAAAAACCAAAAAAAAAACAGAGAGAAAAAAGCAGCTGGAGGCCACACGCTTACGAGCTTACGCACTGCTGCCTTCTCCTCGTAACTTGCCTCTCTTTATTGCTATCCCCATCCCCCATTTGAAAAGCTCTGCGAGAAACTTTGTAGGATGAGTGTAATCTCTAGCTATAAACTTTTCAATAGGTTTTTCGAATCACCTGTGGAATTTAGAATTTATTACAATCTATAAACTTTCTCACAGAGGTCCTAAAGAGGTTTAAAAAAATATGCTCATTATGTTAATAATTTAAAAATAGACAAAGCAAAGTTTTCCAGATTATATTGACAGAGGGTTTAGGTCAGAACCTCACAGCCCACATCTTATTTACTCACTTAAACGCCTTTGCAGACATAGTTCTTTCTGTATTAGCATAAATGTAGATCGTATTACCTAATAATTTATTTCTGTAACTAATGCTATAAATATTTTTCCAGGTCAGTTTTCAGACCGTAAATGTTTATACTTTTCCAGGACATTTTTTTCGATCTAGCTAGAGCTTTTTAGGCGTATAATATAAAGCTATATGCTGGATTTCCCCTAGGATACGCATGTATTTTTACTAAGTATACGTGAGACATCATGAGTCTGAAAAGAAGGTCCAAAATTTTGCTTTGGGTAACCATATCAACAGTACAACAATCTATTAGGGACCATCTGCTGAAAACGAACCAGCATATGGATACCTAAAGAAACGTTCAGTGTTATTGTTCAGTCTTTGAGAGTAAAAAAGAAGACAGCAGTTTGAAATTTGCTTATGTTGGGGATTTGGTTTTTTTTTTTTCATTATGAATATTTACCACTGGACCAAGTAATCCGTGCTACTTACAGTGCAGTGTAAATTATTCAGGTATAGCTTCATGGGTTATTAATATACAGATATAGTACTTCCTAAAGCAATATAAGTGGAAACCAAATTATTTTATTACTCTTTTTTCCCCAGGTAGCTATAACTATAAATTTTAAGTCCAAAGCTTCGAAAATAGTCGGTGTAATCCTAGAATCCATATTTAGATGTAAAATAAGCATCCTGTTTTTCATAAGAGCTGATCAGCCAAAATGCCAGCCAGGGAACAATAGGAATCACATTTCTAAAATTTACATTCATATAAATATGGATCGGGGAGCTAAATCTCAAGCTCCTGTCACAGGAAGAAGTTGAGCTAATGAACTGTACATCTAGGAGAAAAATCTGCTTTTGAAGTAATTTATGTATGTAAATTTCTGCATGGTACAGTTTGATACGGCTAAACCTCAGTAGCAACGAAAACAATGAAAACTCTGTGAAACGTAACTGCTCATAATCGGTGCTACAACCATAATTTCTATGTATTATGAGACTAATGGATGACAGAGAAATAAAGAACATGTCGCTATACAGTATGAGGCAATTTATTCCTGAATAGCTTGAAATTGGATTGTAAATGTAATCAAGTGCATTGATGTCCTCAGCTATTTGGTAACGATGTAGTATGCTTTCCCACAGAACTGTTCATTAAAGAAAATATTAAAGTCTAGGTATTTAATGTTATCTCAAACAAAATCAGAACATTTCTTCCAGACCATTCAAATCCTTTGTGCGCTTTTTTCCTAAAGATTGGGATCCCTTTTTGCGCTGCAGATGAAAATTCACATCCCTGGTAGAAATTCCTCCGCACTTATGGCCTATGCAGTCTTGGGTTCGGCAGACGCATTTCTCACAAAGGTGAATTTGGCTTATTTTGTTGATGGGATATGCAGCTCAAGGCAGCATACCGAGCTTTACATGTAGAAGAGTGCAGAAGTTAACACGATGCTAAGGTCCATTTCCAAGGCTGTTCCCCAAAACATTGTATAGCAAGAATGGTTGGTTCTAATGCAGTCAAGTCTGATTTCTTTAGTGACGTTTTGGTTTTTAAGACTACAGTGTTTTTCATTTTTGTCCTTTCAAGAGGGTTTTGTGAAACTAGCCACGTTACATCGCTTTGTGTGTTCTCTAAGGTTGAATTAGCAATGTTAGTAAACAACCATCTCTCCGATTCTCCAGTGCATTGTAGCCATGATTGAGGGTCAGGCTTTCAAAGAGGAGGAATTTTATTTCTTTAAGCTTTCACTGAATCCCTACCCTTCTCTAACCTCTGTAAAATTTCTGTCTTCTGCTCCCTGTAGGGAGCATCCCCCTAGGATGTTCCACCTGTCTTTTATATGCATTGGAAAAGGGGAAAGGTATTCTCTAAATGGATAGCTTCTCCTGGCAGCAAGGCATAGAGTCAACGCATCCACATTTGCAATGCAGTTATTGAGAGGGTGAGTCTGCCCAAAGATGCTCTCCATTATTCTGAGCATGAGTCAGCAAGGAAGACCCGTTCTAGAAATATGTGCATTAGCAGGCTAGCGACTGTAGCTATTTAGTTCTCAAACCCAAACTTTTTGGTCATATCCAATTGTCTATTATTATCAGTAGTACCACACCCTCCATTATCCTTGAAAGCAGCAAAAATCATCAGGTTCTCAGACTGCAGGGGTCACAGCAGATCCTCACAGAAAACAAGTTTATTTTTAAATTTATAATTAGACATACAAATCTTTCATCAAGTTAATCAAAGACCCTCTAAGAGACTAGAATGTCTTAAGCTTAGCTTTTTACTGTGAGTTACTGATCAAAAAAAGCTTGCTACTGAAAAATATGCTTTCTAAAATGTTAGCATTCACTCATTAAAACTAATGTCATTGCAGCGTGAAAAGTTTTCCCAATACTAATCATAGAAGCTATTATAGGAAATACTCATAATAACTGTTGAAAAGACATTGTGGAGTTATTGGGAGCAAGTGCATAATGTGTTTTCAATAGTCCTTTTTTCTCATTCCATTACACAATAGAAATTAAGAATGTATTACGGAATAGTCCTCTAAAATATTAATGGCTTTAATAACTCAAAGATAGATATCTCCCTTGTCCCACGTATGGTGAAGTTCACCTACCTACCACTGACTCTGCATCACCAAGCTCATGGCACCATCCCACCTGTGCTGGCCCACTAAATGTAGGGGAGCAACCCTAAGGTGTTTCCCAGTTAATCATACTGGGAGAAATGAAAGGGCAATAGAGAGAATATCCTGAACGCAAGTTTAGGAGTAGTTATATGGTCCCTTTTTCCAGCCTTGCAGGCTTTATAATTTTTTTCCCCACAAACTCTGTTATTTTTTCTCTTTCCGCTCTAGTTCAGAGGGAGGACTCCTATCAGCATGATTTCCGTATGTACCAGGGAGAGGAACATCGGGTTTCAGATTTCTGAGGGCTTCGGTAATTGCTGTCAGTGCTTTTCATTTATGGAACAAGGTCTAGGGAGCTTCACAGAGGCATCCTTTAAAGAGGTTTTCTCTCTACAGATTCTATCCCAGGAGTCTGGGGAAGGGACATCTAAAAAAAAAATAAAGTTATTGAATAGCATTAAGTGTTTATCCAGCTAGTGCCAGAAGGCAAAGGATAGATCTGTCAGCTAGACTAGAAAGGATTGATCTACATGAGAGAAGCCAGAATTGCCTTCTTAAACAGAAAGAATCTGCATTTTCAAGGAAAAAGAAAATATATATTTATCTCAAAACCTATAAACAGATACAAAAATGCTCGCAGCCTTGCTATGCTTCTATGAATTCAATTAATAAAAATAAATAAATCAATAAATAAAAACAAACAAACAACACCAAGATTTAGCTAATCGATTTTCCTTTAAATTTAAAGAAAATTTTATTCTGAGAAAGGGAGGTGAAGTTCCTAGTAACAAAGAAAGTAACTCTGCAAAAAAGACGGGAGAAAATGAACTATTCAATCCATGCTGGAAAGCTGTTCATGGAACTCAGAGAGTACAAGGCTAATGTTGCATCCTGGAGAAGAGGGCAGGTCTTCATAGATAAGACTCTTTGTTCTTGGTTTAGAACAGAGTTTGGCTTTAAGGTCCATATCATGTACAATTGCAGAGTGGGTTTCTAATAAGGTAAGAAATAACAAAAAGTTTGCCTTGGCCTTAACTGCAAAAAGCAATGTTTACTTGCGTTTTTTTGCCAAATTGCCAGGTGATCCCATAAACTGGTTGAGGAAAGGGTCCTGCAGGGCACAATGGATGTGCTTTAGAAAGCAAATGAAAAAAAGCCCCACAAAAGGTCTGTGAAATATTAACCAAACGGACAGTGGAAGTTGCTGTGGCAGGTAGTACAGCCTGTGATAGTTCTAGAAAATCCCTGAGAGTTTCCTGAGCTGAAACTTCATCCCAGAGATTTAGACAGATTTCATATCTCCTGCGATCAGGCCGCAAGGTCCATGGAAGGTAAGGACTTTGCTCTTGAACTTGTCTTCATGGTCACAGGTTTTCAGAAAAATTTTGATTTGCTCATACAGCAATGTTGCTGAGGAGAAAATGGCCTACCGGTGTCTGTTCTGAGTGAATTTGTTTCGAGGACAGATAGCTTCCTATCCAGATATATAGTCCAGACTGGTAGCAATGGCATTTATAACAGTGGGCAGATCTGCCAGGATGAGACAGATTCACCTATCCAATCACAGATGGTAGAAAATATTACTCACAGATGCTGCTGTATGAGAGCTTGGCTTCAGCAAGGAGTCGGGAGCACTCGCAAAAAAGGATTTTATTAGCTACCATGCATTTCTCCCAAGGCTGATTTACTGTATGCTGGAAGGAGGATGAAAAAGGGAAAAAATAAGAACCTTCCACTGAAAGAAGAGTGATATATTTGATTGTAAGGAGCCTCAGTTGCTCATGACTTTCTTTTGTCAGGCGGAGAAATTGTTGGATTCACAAGATCTGAGTCAAGACTCCTTCAGTGCATCTGGTGTTTCCCAAGGAGTGAATGTACTGAACTGAAGGAGTGCTGGTGGGTGGCAGTGATGGCTGGGGAGGGGGAAAACTGGGCCTCCTGAGGGTGGAGGGGGTGGGAGATCAGCAAGCCTTTTGGAATTGCTGCTAGTGGCATACCAGCGGCGTTTCTCAGAGTAAATTTATCTTAGGACAAACTGCTAATCACTGGCAGAAGTGAAAAATAATTGAACCTTAACGGCTCGGTCTGAAAAGCTAGCGTTTCGGTGAAGAGTCCCTCTTCAGAGCAGCGTTACCGCGATGGTTTTGCCAAGGACAGAGCAGGGTCGTGATGGGTGCGTGGGGCAGCTTCAGGAGCCCTGCTTTCAGCCCCCTCACCCTGCACACAGCGTTAGGCCTTACAGAGCACATTACAGTGGCGCAGATCCCTTCCTCCGGTTATCTTACGGGCTTTCGTTTGCCTGCCTTCCTCCTGGCTGTCTGGCAGAAGTGAGGGATGAATAATACCTGCTGCCAGTGACAGCTGCTGTTACGCACCTCTTCCCCTGCTGTCCAGAAAAGGGCCATCCACAGTGTAACGCAGGAGAAAATGCTCCGAGAGGCATCCACGGAGGAGCTCCGCTGTTTGCTGGATTTCTGCTTCTCTTTTTTGCTAATAATTACCTGTTACATGCAAACTAAAATAGGGATTTTGACCTGCAGTAGTGCAAGGTCAGGTACAAGTGAAAGATGCACAAGAGCAAGGAAGGGCGGTCAGCAATGTGACCCTGAATAGGAAGCATTAATATGAGATTTCTTTTGACCCTGTTAGTGAGTGGGTTATCAGTATTATCAGTGCTTTTAATAATATCCTTTCACTCTCTTGCTTTTGTCATTGCTGTACCAGTTCGAATAATATTGCCAGGTGTTGGTAAATCTGCATCTGATGCAACATTACTTTCAGTATCAATATAGTCCGTATAAATTTGGAAGACAGTGGGATAATTGTCTCATGTTTTACCTGTCCTGGGTAAAATGTTCCACTATTTTCCTTAGAAAGAGCAGGCATCATTACTGATGTTTTGGGTTTTTTTTACAAGGAACCTTTATGGTTCAGTACAGCAGAGGGAATAATTTCTGGCAGATTCTTTTCATGTAGCTTTCATTTTCTCAAATGCATCTTTTTAGCTGAAGTTAATTGTCTTCACACCCTGTTGCGGGGGGGGGGAGGGGAGGGGCGAGCAGTGAGGAAGGGAGGGACACGTTTCAGAAGATTAATTTCTCTAATCCTACATTATACCCAAGATAGGTGGGATGAATTGTCCTTTAAAGGCTCCTGTCTCTGCCCACTGGCCACTGAGAGAGGCTAGACACATAATGGTTAAACAGCCAACTTCAGTAAAATAAACCCCATCAATTAAAAAGAAAAAACAACTAAAATATGACAATGAAACAAATTACCGAGCAATGTAAGAGGGAGAAAAAGAAATTTGGGTTGAGGTGTCTAAATTTAATCTAAATCCAAATTCTCTTTGGACTTGACTCCCCACGGTTCTCTCTCCTATGTCTCCACTCATACTAGGAGCAGCACTAGGTACGTTTCCCGCAAGTCCTGCCTAGAAGCGTTAGATAAGAGGTTAAAAAGCGCATGGGCTTTTCCTACAGAAGGGTAACCTCAGTGGTTAACAGTCCTTTTTCAGCTTTGACTTCACCTTCCCACTCTAGGCATGCCTGTGCTCTCTCTGATGAGATGGACATACTGCTTTATTACTTACGCAGACACGTGGAAAGCATCATTTTCTGGTTCTTTATTATGACAGTAGCTACATGGATTTAAATAACTCGTTTCAGGGTGTGAAAATAATGCATCAAGTCTTTTTAGTCATTCTGATTGCTAGCCTTTGTTTTACACTTAGTTTACTCCAAATGATTTATGAAATAAATTAGCAGATTAACAGACTGGTGCACAATATTGCAGAAACTTTCAAAATAAAGAATGTATCTCACTAAATAATAAGAAAAACAAACTTTCTAGCGTTCCTTTTACATTATTTCAAATTGTATTCATTTTTATCATTTCCTTAAGCTTGATAGGAATTCAATGCAAATACAATTTATTCTAGGCAGGAATACCAGCCTCGCCTGCATTAAGATTAGCTGACACTTCTGGCTTTGTAATGCATTTTCAAAATCCTAACGAGTTTATCAAATTGAACTGAAATAATCGCGACTTTATTAAGCCGCTCAGGCTTAATATTTTTGAATATTTCATTTGGATTAAACCAACTCTTTCTGAGAACCAAAACTAGGGAAAAATATGTGGGTTTGTCCATGTTAAAACAATTTGGCAATATCTTTTGAATATTGGATGAGTGTTCATTAGTAGTAGAAGGATATATTCTAAAAAACATGAACAGAGATAAGAGGACTGAAATAAAGTTAATTTAAGCCTGATATTTGAACATGCTTACAACTTTGCAACTGAAATAATTTACGTGCAGTGTATTTTTTCTGTGTTACTATGTGTATAACAGTAGAAATAATATAGTGATTGCATGCAGCTATACAAGACTGTAATACATGGTTTGGCTTGTTATTTTTATTAGCAACTCTTTTTTTTTTTCTTTTTTGAATCTAAATTCCATGCAAAATTGAAAACATGTTTTAAGTTGCATGTGTATAAAAGCCTGTAACCTTTGTAATATAGAAAAAATACATGATGCCTTTCTGCTCCCTGGGTAATAGAGGCAAATCTTAAACACACACATGAAACCTCAAAATTGAACTTATCTTTTAATACTTTGCAAGTGTGTTTTCCACATCTGAGAAGGTTATGAAAAAGTGAACACTGTTAATCTTAGTGAAAACTAAATTCGTTCTCAACTCCTGCTACTCTAAGAGATGTATTGAACACTTTTCCACATTTGCATACATAAACACAATTGTGACGCTCTAGAATATACAACTTTTTTCAGTTTCCAGGAGTTAATATTAAACCTGGACTTCAATACTAATATTTAAGAGTCCTCACAATTTCTTTTTAGAAATCAGAATGCACTTTAGATACTTCTAATAACCATGAAACAAACTAAAATAATTTCTGTCTTCTTGCTATTGTCTTTTGATACTTCTGAAACTTTTCTTCATTCATTGTTAAAAAACCTTTTCATTAGCGACGTGTGTTTTTCTCCCTATATAGGAATAAAGCTGCACAGGGGTCTATCTATGGCTCATGGGAATCTCCCTTTTTTTTTTTTCCTTTTTTTTTTTGTCTCTCCAGATCATTAAAGACCAGAAGCTACTGGTGATAGTTGGAGGGATGCTACTGATTGATCTTTGCATCCTGATTTGCTGGCAGGTTGTGGATCCTTTGAGAAGGACAGTGGAAAAGTATAACATGGAGGTATGTCCTCAAGCCCAAGTAATACTTTATGGTTGCGTATCAGTATCTACAGCTTTCTGTAAGATCAAGCGAAAGATGCACTAAGTTATATGAAACCAGGTCAAACTCTGTATTTGGGAGGAAGAAGGGTTCTCTTTTTTAAAAGCAAATAGAAATGAAATAACTGCAACCAAAAGAAATTATATCTGTAGTTGAAGGTGCCACGTTTCTGTCACTTGTAAGAGATTTTAGATGACAGTGTTGTAAACACAGGAGAGTCCTCTGCTAAGACTCTCTATCAGAGTCTGTTGCAATAAATAATACATTATCAGAACCCATTAGCAGATTTCAGTAAGAGCTTATTCAAGATAAGTGCAGGAGAGGTCACTGCTTAGACTGCATTCTTTGTGGAGCTGTTCAGGAATTATGTTACGTACTGATATATTTATTTTCAGTAACAGCATGTGCATACACACATACTGATTGTTCCTATTTTAATGTCATTCCCAGAAAGGTCATGCTAGAGATTTTGGTAGAGGTCGTAGTATCTTAATGCCCCCTGTACAAATTTTCCAGCATCTGGTAGGTTTCTAGAAGCAGAGCTTTCTCGACAAACTGACAGCAAGAAACATGGCAGCAACAATGCAGAACTTGGAAAAAAAATAATTCTATCTGTATGCAGATTAGCAGTGTTTGAGAGTTTATTACCTGCAACATGGAAACTGGTGATATCTGAAAACTAGATTATATGAGGACAATTTAGAAGTGCTGTTCTATTCTCCAATACCTGGCAATCAGTAAGAGAAAGAACGGTAGTTTTCTATTCTGATGTTAACGTTTGCAAAAGATATGATATCTTATTCCATTGTTTTTACTTGGTTCATACTTTGCGGTGTAGCTCTGAAATTTCTTTAGAAGAAGATTTTACTTTTTATTTGAATATAATTTGTAGAAGATATCTTAGAACGATGCCTCCTAAACTGCAAAGGATGCCTTTCAAGAAATCATTTTAGCATCTGAAAAGATACCTCTCAGTCGTTCCCTAGAGTTTGAAGTTTTTTTTTAAGAGACTCCTCAGTTATCACAGTTGTCAATAAAAAATGGATAATGTATCTGCCATTTGTCTTGTGCAGACACTTCAACTCTGTTTGTAGAGCTTGGAACAATAGCAGCTTGTCGATAGCCTTGTTTACTTCATTTCATTCCAACTGCTTCACAACTGATATTTCAATTGTCAGTGTTGTTAGCTGTTTCACTGCTCATGTAAAACCAAGCATAATATGATGAGTAGTCACAAAATCCCATTGAAATAATGCTCATTTCAGTGCTGTGGGTGAATGACTTAGAAGGACTTTTACTTTTTTCCTTGATCAGAGGGAAGCCGTAACTAAAGATCCTGATACCTGGTCTTGGCAGAATCACTTGGGTGAAATTTCTGTAGACAGCAGCAGTAACTGTGAAGTTATCAAGCCATAAATACCATACATTTGAAAAGTAATGTTTATTGCAGTTTTAAACGATTGCAGTTTCTATCTGAACTTATCAGCGTATATTGTTTGGTCTTGTAATGTATACCACTGAAAACTTAGTGTGCTTCTTCCATGTTCGGTGCTATCTACAGCATGGGGCTCCACTCCAGTTGCCTGAACTTTGTATCAGAACTGGAATTCTCTGGGAACTATGTAAGCCCAAGGAAATTCACATTCAGTGAATATACATGAGAATGTGTAATATTTTGAACAGTCAGCATAGAATTGACTTAAACTTACTGTTAGAGCTCTTTGATATTACTATAAGTTGTGCAGAATGTTTTTTTAAGCTAATGGATTTGGGAAGGAAAGAAATGAAAGTATTATGCAAGCAAATTTGGTCATTAAAATCCTGTACATATGTTTTATCTTATATAAGCAGTGATGTGAACTGCAATTTGGCTTCCTGAACCAGGTCTCAGAAACTCCTTTGTAAAAGCAAAGGGCAATTATATTTTTTTTATTATTATTATTTAAGGTTTTTTTTAGTTTTAGATTTTTTAAATGCATTGTGCAATGGTGAATTCTGTAGTTGAGCTTGCCTGAGCAGGTATCATCTTTTGTGTATTTGAAAAGTACTTATCACATAGTAAACACTACTGGAGGCAAGTTGCTGTTTTATTTCAGGCATATGGTGTCACGTGTATTTCTTGTCCCACTTGCTTCTCTGAAATAGTTTTAAAAGGATATTTTCTCTCAGTTAAAGTTGATCCAAGTGATAGAGACGAAACTAAATGTAGCCTCCAAAGTTATGAATGCAATCAGTCATTGTAGCTAATGAACCATTTGAGCGTTGTTTTAACTATGAATACTCATCGGCTTCCTATGTGGAAGTTCTGCATTTGGCCACTATCGGTTGGTCTTCCGTTATCTGTGTCTTCATAAGCACATCAATCAAAGTAACCAAGATGAGGAGCCTAAAAACTGACCGTGTCCTTTGCTGTTCGGCATTATTCACAAACTAGTTCATTTGAATACCAACGCTAGCAAATTATCAAGCACTTTTAAAAATTCAAGCCTCCTTTTCCTGAGCTGTTTGTAAAGTCAAGCTATCCGTGCCTTAAAAGCTGAGGATGGACAGTCTACATCTGAAAATACAAAGGGAAGTGAAGGCGCTTGTGGTGACTCTCCACCCCTGACAGGAGGAAGAAATCAGATGGGAGGTTGGGTCTGTCAGTGGTCAGACTGGTCACTGGTATCCTGACCCTAGATGTCAGGTTTCCTTAGGAAAAGCACAACTATGGCTGCCATAAGAGATCATGGTAAAAGTTTTGGTGAGCGAGCCCTAAAACATTCAGATCTTCCAACCATCAATAGGGCAGTTGTTTGTTATATAGGTACCAAAACTGATGGATAAAAGCAAATAGGTTACAGATAAAGGGAGGGACCACTTTAAAATCTCTGTAGCTGTACGCTGATCTTCGACAGAAGAACTGTAGGTTCCTCCTACATACACTTCATACAGAGTACCATAGGCTTGATTCTCAGATACCACAAAAGCATTTTCTGACACAAAATGCTTCTCAACTTCACGCAGCAATGTTAAACATTGGGAATTAATCCATAACATTACCTCTATTCATCTGGTTTGCTTGTTGCATCAACTGTAATATTTCTCCTTTAGCTAATATTTCAGACAGTGAAGAGACCTGTCCCGTTTTTTCTCACTGGCTTCTTCCTTGGCTGAACTTGGAATTTGCTTTTTTCGTTGTAATTCACCTTTTTGTCATAATCAAAATGCTTTGCGGATATGATCTGAGCTCAACTAGGTTCCTGCCAGACTAAGTTTCTCCTGATTGTGTGAACTGGAGTGCATCCTTCCTCGACGTCCCGGTTCTTGGGCTCAACAGGCCATGAGGAATTATGGTGCTTCTGTGTATGCAGTTGTGGAAGAGCTTTGCCCCAGTGGCAAGGCTCTACCACCTTTTTCCAGCTGTCTGGATTTTGTCCTGGTTTCTTAAGACGGCAATGTTTATGTGCAAGGATGCCCTATGTGTTTTTTCTGACTGCCAAATAAACTTCATTTGCCAGTTTCAGTCAAAGCTGACAGAGCAGATACAGCTCGCAAGGACACAACACTGCTACAGATTTGATGGAAACAGCCAGCTGTGTGGAGGAGAGGTTCTGGTGGTTCCCCACTCCCTAAGAAGAGGGTTCCAGAGTGAGTTTACCCCTCTGTCTAAAGACGAACATTATAAATGACCTGCTACGAGGCAGCTTCACGCTTAATTAGACACAAAGAATCCAGCCACAAGACAAAATTATTTAGGAAAGCAGCTTGCTCTAATTTCAGTTGCTCACTGATACACCTGCACTGGAATGAAACCACAGTCTGAAATAGCAAAATCGTTTTACAAAGCGGAATCTGTTCTCCATGTGCAATAGCCGTATCATAATTCAGTTACGTACCTACTGCAGTTCAGTAGGTCTGTGTATAGACATACATTCAGACGTACCTCTCCCTCTTAATACAATGCTGTAGTAATTCTTTTAGCTTGAAATCCTCTGACTGGCTTGTCTTCTCCCAACGCAAGTATCTGTGACACAGCTTGAATCACTGTGTCCTTGGAAGGTAACCAATTATAATGTTTGATAAATAAGAACTTGTATAGTAGGGAAAATGGACTGGATTTTGTAGTTCCCAAGGTGTGTTAGACTCAAGAAAAGTAATACTTTGCATACTGGAATCCAATATTTCTTGTAGAATTTTAAAACCTGTTTGTCAAGGGCAGCAACCTTTGCATTCCTTGATGTCTTAGTACCAGTTATGTAGTTATCTCTGCAATGTTTCCTCTTATGCAACCATATGATAACATTACCAGTATTTAAAAATAAACTTCATTCTGGTGTCTGGAATACCAGTATTTAAGGTTACACGTGGAATTGTCCTGGGATGGTAATAAACATGAAATGCAGAAAAAAACGGAACAAAGTGGCATTTGAGAAGATACAGAAGAGAAAACCAGACCAGTGAGACAACATCCTATTTGGGCTACCAGCACTGATACGGAAATAAAATGTGGAAACTAAGAACGCCCAACTTTATATGAGGACATTGCTATAATAAAAATATCAATATGCAGGAAAGATTGAGTAGGCATGCCAGTGGCATAGCAGTGCAGTCTGTTAAAGAAAACCTGGAGTAAAATCAGGTTAACGAATTAATAATTTCAGTGAGTGAGGCAGAATTCCTATGCATTCCAAGTGTATAACTATGCTATTGGACACATATTACTAACCAACAAGCAAAGTCAGCTTTGGTTGATATGTTGAGGGAGTCATAAACATAGCAAGAGCGAAACACGTCTGTGTGAACTGGACAAGTGTGCTGCTCAGACTAACTCATTTACAAGCAGGGACTGCTTTGTAATTCAACAGATTAGAGAACCCACAAAGAGAGAAATAACCCTTGATTTCATTCTGAATAGCATACAGAATCTGTTGCAAAGTGTTGATATCTGAAGGACCTCTCTGTAGCTGCAGATACACCGTTCTTAGCTTTGATAGCTTTGAAGAAGCAACAACCAAAAAAGATCAGTAGAGTGGTACTCAACTTCAGAAAGGGGAACAACATAAAACTGAAGAAGACTCTTATAGAGACGCTAAAGAGGACACTGTAGAGAGTTAAATCTTTGCAGGTGGCCTAGAGAGTATTAAGAATATCATATTGGAGACACAGACTAAATGCATGCCACACATCAAGTAAGACCTGAAAAAGAAGAGACTCAGTGTGACGAAACAGCAGGAAGACCTCCTTCAAAAAGCCCAAGTTGTATCCAAATGAGGAAAATAGAAAGGATGATAAAGTCTGGTAAGTTAAATGTTGAACACAACAAAGCAGTCTAAAAAAAAAGTCTTGCAAAAGGCAAAAAAATGAATAATAAATCTTCCTCTAAGTATCGGTAGCAGGAAGTTTGCCAGGAAAGCTTTGGGCACAATGTTTGGTGAGAATATAAGAGCATTACTTGCAGAAAACAAGGCGGTGTAGAATGATTAAATGATTGCTTTGCTGCTTTCTTCAGCAAGATTCTTTGTGGAAGAGCTTGTGGAGATTGCTGTGGTAGAACCCTTCAGATGAACTCACTGAGGAGTGACTGGAGTTGCTGGTAGGAACAGAGAAACTGATCAGAAATAAATCACTGGAAACAGATTTTATTCTCCCAGGCTTTCTGAAGCAATTCAAATGAGTAATAGTCAAACTACTGACAGCAGTATGTAATCATTAGCTCAGAACTGCTTTGATATCTGAGCGAAAAGTCGCAAATGTCTTGCCATGCTTTCAAGACGGAGTGGAAACCTCAAACTTGTAAGTTAATGTCTGCAGCAGGCCAACTTATAAAAATTATAATCAGGAGTGGAATTAGAAATAAATATGCTACATTGAGGAAGAGTTGACATGGCACTTGTGAAGGAACAAATCACTCAAAAATTCAGTCAAGTCCTTTGAAGAAGCCAGCAGGCATGTGAACAGAAGCTGACGCAGCCTGCTAGGTCTCCAAAAAGGACTCAGCAATTTCTTTCATCAAAGGCTTTCATGGAAATTAAATAGCCATGGAATAAGAGAGAAGCCCTCAAACAGATATAAAATTCTTTAGAACAATGAAACAGAATTAAGGAATAAATAAAAGTTCATTTTCCAGGAAGGAGGGAAGTAGCCTGGGAAGTCCTTCAGGACAAGTCCCAGTCTCGGTGCTGGGACCTGTGTTGTTCAGTGGAAGAGGAAGTGAATGATGAGATGACAAAATTTTAGTGGTTATAGTACATTATTCCAGAAAATAAAAATGAGGGCTGATTGTGAAGAATTCTGGAGGGACATTGTGAAGCTCAATATAAATTAAAATGGTCTTTCCTGATGGCAGCTGCAGCAGCAAACCTGAAGATAATTATCTCGCTTGCTATGCAAAGTCTTACTGACATAGTAAAAGATGGGATTTTAGATTTTGATTTTAAGTTCAGCGGGAGGAAACCCCTGAATTGACTAGGTAAATTCAGTATGTCATACATCTCTGAATAAGACAGAATAAGCCTGACTTAAAACAATTACACCTGCCTAAGTTTTTAATTCAAATAACTAACCCAGAACAAAATCACAAGGTTAGATGACTTGACACAACTCTGTGAGCACCCAGAGATGTTGAGTGTATTCTCAGTAGATGGATGCGAGTGCCGCAAGACTGGAGGAAAGAGTGTTGTTCCTGGGTATCTGTCTTTTCTGTGAGACTGCTCCTAGTGCAGTACCTAAAGAAATGACTATTCCAGATATATGATTTGTGTGTGAATTCAGCTAAATATACAATTCTAGAAGTTATTCATGGTAGTAATGCCAGGTCACTGATCAGTGAGAGTTGTGTGAACATAACTGAGATGTGATGTAAAGAGAACCCAGAAAGGAGTTAATATAGTAGGTGTGAAAGAAAAGGAAGGGTAAAAGCATGTCCAAGGTGAGCAGGGTGCTGTACCCTAATAGTTGGACTAGTTACCTAAGAGCCGAGGCCACCAAACATAAAACTTTTCTTTAGGACAGCCTTTTGTCTTGTGAAATTGATTTGTCTCTGCCTTTTTAAACAAACAATATGTGAAAATTGGGATTCAACTGCACAGATGTAGATCAAGTATCATTTTCATAGAAAATTGTACTTAAGCCCTAGATTAGTTGCCTGCATGCTTTTCCAGGGTACTTTCATGTGCTTTAATAGTCTTCAAAAATATTTTTTTGCATTTTTTTTTACTATTTTTTCTTTAATATTTGTCTTCTGTCACGGCACTGCTGCTGTAAGAACTGGAACATACTCTGGCCCAAAATCATATACAGAGGCGAGTGTGTGTGTGTTTGTATATGCATGATAAAATGTGGGAGTAACATAGGTCTGGAACTGATAAAGTTATGTCTGGTTCAAACTCACGTGCCCAAGTAGATTTATGCAGACTCTTCGCCGTTTTGAAACAATCAGATCATGTTCTTTTCTCTTTCTGCATATGTATATATGCATAAACAGATGTGTTTAGGGGTTGTTGTTTACATTGTGCTGTTGGGCTATTCAGCCGGCTAACAGCTGGATTAGAGAGAACTTTGTCAAACGTACATTATGAAATGAAGAATATAATTGGCTGAAGTAGTTTCTGGGGGTGTTCAGCCTAATGCAGGTCAGAGCTTGTTAGTCAATTTGTTCTCTAAATATCATTACGCCCATCTGTTTCCCCTACTATTTTTTAAATAAATTTAATTTCTTTCCTTCCAATTTGAAATATTACAGACTGCGGGAGCCAAATGTCTCCTGAAATCTGTAGCCTGCTTTCAAACCCTGCCATTGTAGCTCGCAGCAGGCGGCCCGCCAGCAGTAGCTGAAACTGAGAACTCTTACTTGCATCTGCTGGGGCCCACCGGTGGCTGGCAGCCGTTCCGGAGAGGAGGAAAATGAATGGCCATTAGACTCAGCTGTAAACCTTCCGCTGGCCCAGAGGATCTAGAGCAGGTCCAAAGAAAGAGTAAATATTAAAGAGCAAAAGCTGGTTTACTTCTCTTTCTCATTTGACATCAGTTTCCAAGGAAACGGAACAAAACGTGAGAACTGGGAGCCAGCAGCTGAGATTGACTCAGCTGGTGGCTAGTCCTGCTTCTGTTCCCATGGAAACACGTATCAAATTGGCAAAAATAAAGAACTAGGGCAGGGTCAGTTCCAAAATGGCAGGATGAATGGCTGCTGCTTCAGCTAATTAATAAGGTGAGGCTTGCTAGCATTTATTCCTCTTCAGTAAGCAATTCCAATTTTAGTTCTGGCTCCATTATTGTCTTCCCAATAAGCGCTACTTCCCAACCTCAGGCACACAGGAACCACTATCGTTGACAAGACTTGTAATTCGTCTTGTTCAACAGCTTGTTTGCAACAGTGACTGGCACAAATACCTTCAGAGGTGGATGCTAGAAACGTGTAGTGCACATCTGAGAGTTCATCTGTCATGCTTAAATTTTCAGCTATGGTTCATAATGAGCAGCGACTTCAAATGTGCGGTTGTATATATCTCATAACTGTTTTATATCCTCACTGTGTGAATGCTATTGATATTCCCATAAATTTCAGTTGGTCTTGACTCATGCTAACTTTTCACAGTTCAGGGTAATTGCTAATTAGGCACTGTGTGAAGAACTTCCTTTTTCAGTTTTAGAAATGTTGCTTTTCAGTCCCATCGAACATACATTATTTTTCTTTTAGGGAAAAAAAGAATTGAATCTTCCACATCTACATTCATTACTATACATCTGTGTGTTTACTATACAACCTTATTTTCCTCTTCTCTCTTTGATAGGCAGTCCCAATCTTATTAAGCTCTTTTTCCTATGACATAGAAACTCCAAAGCATCCTTTTTAGTTAGGATGACTAATATTGCATACTTTAGAAGATCTGTGTAATGGTTTTATCTATTATTCATCCTGTTCCTTATGTTTAGTATATTCTTTTTCACTGTTGTACACCATTAAACAACATTTTGGACTTTAATGTCAAAGTGATTCCCAGATCATTTCCATGCACTAATTAAGACCTTGAGAAAATGTATAAGTAGTTCCACTGGTTTTAGGTGAAAATGGCTTTACAGTTACTGAAATCAAATTCCATTTGTCATCATATGGCCCACTCAGTTACTCTTCTCACAAATCTTTAGACTCAATTAACCTCAACATTTTTGTCTGCATATTCTCCTGCTTGTGCTGCTGAGCAACACTGATTTTAGCATGGAATTATGGTTCTTAGAGTGGAAGTATTACTCTGGAATATGGAAGCATCATGCTTTTTTTTTTTTTTAACGTATAATTATTGTTACTCCTGCTGTTATGTACTCACACTTCTGGCATGTCGCTGCTGCTTTGCAAACACTTTGTTGTAGCTTCTTCAGTTCTGAGGACTCAGCTACCAGAAGTACCCAACAGGACCCATCCTTTCCACTGCATTTGGCAATCCAGACTGTTGTTCTCCCTTTGGGATTTCAAGGTATAATCCCCAGTCCGAAGAGAAATAAACTATTGGAGGAAAGGAAATCAGATGGAAGATATCTAACCCTGGTAAAGTCATTACACACGTGTGGATTAAAAGCAGCCATTTACCACTTTTGGTAAGGACACTACTGAGATTGCAGCGTATAATGTGAGACTACCAGTGAACGGTTCATCACCTAATCACCATTAAAAGCAGCAGACATATCATCTATCAGTGATATCTGGCTGGTTCACACCGAAGGCGCTGTGATAGTTTTGTTCATTCACCGAGGAGGCTCAGTGTGTGATAGACCCAGTGGCGCTCCTTCACTTTCAACTTCAAACACATAGGATACATTCATTCAGGTTTATTCCTCTGAAGGCTGAAGCCAGAGCCAAAGTTAACATTGATTTTGTGCTCCCTTATAAGGCAGCAAACAGCTACAGAGTTGGTACAGGACAACACTGACGCTTTTTGGCAGTCAGGAACCAAGTACTAAATAGCAATGCACCTGACTTTAGGATATTTCAGCATTTGTTCAGCAGTGCCATGCTTGCAAGGGCTTAGAAGCTCATCTCCTCACATGCTTTCCTTGTTCTTTCAGAGATAAATCTCTGAGGGATCTCTGGACACATTTTTACTTGAACTGCATATTAAGTGTCAAGATTCAGAGACACTATAATCCAGACAGGAACATTTTTCGCCCTTTTGTCGCTGATTTGAGTAGTTCTTAATATCAGAAGCAAGAAAGACAAGAAAACTCCCCTTCTATCAAACGCGAAAGCCTGATTAAAAAAACTTCCAGAAAACAGACTCCAGGTACTGATTAATCTTCCTTGTTGCATTCTGTCCTGGACTTTCAGTGTTTAGCCCTTTCTAGCTCTGTGACATCTCTCTGTTGTTTTCTGGAAGCAAACACCACTGTATAGAGGAAGACAGACTTTAATGCTTATGTCAGGAAACAGATGCTGATGCGGATGAAATGAAGCATAATGAATTACTCCAAGAATATGCTGAGGCTGCAATAGAAACCAATAAATCCGTCCACCAGACTTCTCTGAAGATAGCGATTTCTGCGTTAAAATAGCTATTTAGGATAACCAATTGCCTAACGTAATTAATGCCTCTTTGGGGGAAGAATATTCCCTTGTTCCTTCAAATGTTTAATAGGCTGATACTGAAAAGACACACTCTGGGTATCCCGGTACTCCTTTAAAACCACATGTTTAGTCCTGAGCAATCTTATGGAGAAGGCAAGCCTTGGCTTATTATAAGTGATTATAGTCAGTATCATTCACCTGGAATGTCCTGGATTCTGTCCAAGACATTGTACTGAAACGCATTAATGGCGCTGATGGATTAGTCCTGCCGTCAATGGGGAGAAGCAAGCCATCTAGTCACCTGCCACAAGATCTTCGTGCAGTGCTTGACCATGACGTAATGCCCTCTCATCTAAAAGGCGCACCCCGGCTTTGCTCTAAAACCACTTCAGTGCTCCTCAAACTTAAAAGGTACTGATGTACTTTTACTTAGAGGTGAAGTGCCACGTGGAGCACTTCTGTTTCTAGCGCACATGGGGAGACACTCGGTGAACCAGCTAGACGGCACGGGCACACACACAGGCAATAAGCAGATGGCAGAGTGCTGGAAACTTAACCCACGTAAAACAGACTTTATGCTGGCGGGGAGAGGGCCTGAAGAACTTCCACGCACAAAGCCATCCTCTTTATGTCTGTGCACTGCAGGTCATTTCACTTCCATATTTAGTTGTCCTGGATTCCTCAACGTTACTAAGCACTCTTACAGAGCAGCATCCACAAATAATACTATACCATATTTGTACCCAAACCTTGAAGTCTCTGTCCCACCCTGGCAAAGCAACGCAGTCTTAGTTCTGTATACCTTATCATCTGCAAAACGCCAATACTATCTATTTGGACATGAAAATATACATGTTTTGAAAACTGTTAACAAAACCTGCTGGTACCAGCATAGGATATTTACTGCAAGTGCCTTAGGCCATTCTCTGCTTGGGTTTCCCATACAGTAGTAAATCAAGCCTTTTGGATGCCTATATTTTATGTATGTAAAGATTGCTTTGCTTTAGAGGGTAAAGTTGTTTCTTCTAAAAATTCAAATGCATATTTCACATGTAAGTGAGAAAAAGCTTTTTTTGGCATCTGCCAAACACCAGAATGAACTTTTCTACAAAAATTGCAGATTATTACAAATATCCTCACTCCTACAAAAGCAAGGATTGTTTCTGATTTATCTCTCTCCAGCATCAGTATCCAGCAGAACGTGTTTATGCATATGTATTTTTATTTTAAAACATCCTGCTGTATGTTCTTCTCTCCCTGGAGAAAAGAGAAGAAACACGTAATAGCTGTTAACCGTATTGTTAATGGGACTAATATGCATTAGCAATGCTTCAGTGACATACATATTCTTAAAAGCTATAAAACTGGGGGCTTTTTGCTTTATAATAGCCTGAATCACCCTAAAGTCTACTTTCCAAACTATCTTTCTTCTTATACCTCCAGCAGCTGCATCTGTACCCTGGGAAGTGCGTGCTTGCCTTCCATGCTTCTCCACCCACCTGTAATGCTTTCTCCTGCCCGTGTCCATGACCTCTCATGCTCACTTTCACTACCACAATCTGCAGGTCATTGATAAAACTGACTGTGTGAAAGGACAGCAAACTTGTGGCTTAGGTCAGCACGGTTTTAGATCAGTACCTACATGTGAGCAGCTATTAAGGACTGGCAACGACGAGACTGCAGGTGGCCATGGTTTATGTACCACCAGCCGGGCATTGACATGCTTGGGGACAGTCAACTCACGGCTTCCCAGCGAGGCTTGATTTAATGTTCTGTGGTGAGAATCAAACATAAATGTTTACTAACTTATTTTGTGGAAGCGGTGGAGCAAGTTCCTAGTAGATGAGGGTGGGATGGGGCCTAAGATGTTCTTGCAGAATTTGGGAAGGCGATAGTGGCCAAAAGCAAATGAGAAGAGTCAGAGATCTGGACGGGACACAGGAGCGCTGGGCTTGCTGCTGTCATTGATTGTGTGCCCGAGAGATGTGGAAACAGTGCTTCATAAAGGGAGAGACCCACTGCCCACAGCTGTAGCTGCCTGGTAGCCCTTCTTGTCCTTTTTTTCTTTTGGTGGTAGTCTATGTGGCACCCATTGCCTCTTTGTGTAGGCTAAATAGTCAGCAAGAGTACTGCACCTCACAGGAGTTGTTCTGTGACCCACAGCAGCTGCCTACCTGTCCTACCTACACCACTGCCGATGAAGTCTGTGTCTACGTCCATCCCTGTGTGCGAGCAGTCATCTCACACCTTGCATAAGTGGTTCTATGTATTCCAAGACATCAATCTCATACCGTGTCCCTTACAGCTGTAGAAGCAGCACTCTTCAGCCCTCTGGCTGAAAAGCAATTTGCATGAAAAGACTATACATTTTTGTCAGTTTTTGTCAAACTATGTTTTTTGTTAGCTTATTTTTGACAATTGAACAGCAGTATAGTCTCTGGGCATACATCGTATAATGAATACTCAATGTATCATTTTATTTAAAATCTTCTGAATCTTGGTGGAGTTATTAATTTATGTTACCTGAAGAGAAAGATCTGGTGTGGAAATTTTGTCAACAGTCTTTTCATGAGAAAATGCTGAGACTTCATTCTTTTGTCATCTTTACTTCTAGCCTTAACTCCGGCAATGTCACAGATCCAATTTTTTGATTTTCAGGCACATTTGAAAAACCTCAATGTTGTCTTTTAGCTACTTGCTTTTGAAAACCCATATTAGCTATCCTGATTTTTCTCATATCATTTGTTCTCCAATATATATCTTTTTTTGTATCAACTTCCTTGTTAGAATTATATTAAAAGGGACTCCTGGTTATCTCAAATAATATTTTGGATATAAGTGCCTTGGTGTACCAATTTCCTTACTATTGCCGTTTTATTCAGCCACTTCCATTCATTCTGAGATATTTTTGTTGCTTTCTCATGCAGCATCTGTGACCCAAGTAAGAATTTTAGAGATCAGAGAATCTTTCTAAGCAGTTGGTGCTTCCTTCATTAGTATTACTATATCAGGTTAGGGTTTACGAGGCTAGAGTCCTTATTTTCTGGAAATACCCTGCTTACATTTTAAAATCATTATGCCTGCTTTTTTCATTAACAAACAAAATATTGTGTAATTCTTTGTAATGTAGAAGAATCTTCTCTGATGTGTGCTACAGAATTAGATACTCCAAACGGCACATATTTGTACAAAAATGCTTCTCTAAATATTTAATTTCAGTTTTTTGCGTACAGTTGTAAATATATATAAGAATGTGTGTGTTAATATGTACATATATACATATATATTTAATATCTTGACCATTGATGTTTCAGTTCTGGTATCTGGTCAGGGGCCTCATGTCCAATTAAAGTCCTTTTTTTCTCCTTTTTACTTTTTCTAAAACTTGCTGTACATATATTTTTCCAAGAGGCACAAAGCAGGGAGTCTCTTTTTTCTTTCTGTCCGTCTTGAATGTGCGAGCTCCTAGCTCATGTGAATTTCAAGAATCTCCTATGGAATGGTATAGGACCCAAACATAATTGAAATAACCCATGGTTCTGATTGTGGTAAGTGAAAAGCTGGGTGTCCTCCCTGTTATAAATTTCTGTGTGCTGATTACTTCTCTATAGAAAAGGAATTTTGATCTAGCACCTTTGATTAGTCCCCTTTCATTTTGTGGGATGGTTGCAAATAAACATGGAACAGAACACCTACATATTAATTTATAGAGCTAATGATAGAAAGTAATTTCCTATGGAATTTTCTGTTTGCAATAATACCATTGAGCTAGCATGTAACTTTGTGCAGCAAATGAAAGCAAAATGAAAATTTCTTGCTGCCAACGTGGAGGTGTTCTTCAACTTTGTTATATAGGTTGAAGGCACGCATCTTTAATGTTTTTATTGGGGTCTAATCTTACAATAATGCCGTGAGCAAGGTTTTAAAGCAAAGTTTTTTTCATATTCTTCATTTGCATATACTAATATAGAAGAAAGAACAGCCAGTTAAAGCACTGTGAAGACACATTCAGGATGGAAATGTATGTGTGATGGCAGATCATCAAACAACATTATAAGAAATGGCATTACAAAGGAATTAGGCTGGAGCAAGATGGAAAAGATCACTGCAGGGGAAGGAGTGTGATAATTTGGATATTTTTTCCTATTTTGCCAGTGTTTGGGGTTTTTTTTAATAAATTCATAAAATTTTAATTACTCTGAAATGAGAGCCATATCAGAAGGGATCAGAGTAATTATTTAAGCTGTTAAAAGGATGAACTTTGATAAGTCATTTCCACAAGTGACTATGACACTGATTTCATAAATTGAAATCCCAAGCAAGATTTCTGTTTTCAGTGAAAATAGGTGGAACTGAGTGTAAATGAGCGCCAGGTGATGTTCAGATCTGGATACAATAGTACATAGTTACAAGAAAATATCATCTTGATGCTCAGTAGGACTCAAAAGGCAAATCAAGTGAAAGGATTATAAGAAAAGATGTAGGGAACAAAACATAAAGCAATATTAGGCCAGAGTGGAGTTATACCTACACTGTGTACAGTTCCACTGTGTACAGTTCCACTGTGTACAGTTCCACTGTGTACAGTTCCAGCACACTTCCCTACCTTCGGGAGATGGGAAACAGGCAGACAGAGCTACATAGAGGATTGAGAACTGTGGAATAGACTCCATCCAAGGAACAGGCTGGGATCACTTCTGTCTGGAAGAGAGATGGATGATAGAAGGGAAGTATAAAATCTTCAGTAAATTAGAAAATGTGAATGGAAATGATCACACATAGTCTATTCCAACGCAAGAGCTAAGGAGCATGAAGTGGAACTGGCAGGTTCAAAAAACATACAACACACAGTGCAGATGGAGAACTTTACTGCAGAGTGTTGTCCATCCTGAAAGCTTACATGGGATTAATGTAACAACTGGGCACGCTTATGGAAGAAGAATCAATCAAGAGATGTTAAATACGAAGGCGTGACCTCACTCTCAAGAAGTCTTTAAGTGGCAGATAGTTAGAATATTCTAGAGAGTTGTTCCTATACGCTTGGCCTTTTTCGGATTCTTCCCTAGGGAAAGGATGGTATGGTAGGACTTGAGACATGTATTTGTGAGCAAGTACACCTCTTATATGCATCAGCTATGCAGAGAGGGAATATCACTGTAATTTTTTAACTCTCTCTGCATTTAATTTCATTTCTATTCTTTATAATGTTTTTGTAGAATAAAGAGAGGTATTCTGACGAACTGCAGGTAGCACTTCTGAATATTGATGGAAGAATGTTTAGAAAGTAATTCTTAACACCAGGTGTCCTGCATTCTTTTCCAAGTATGTCACAATATCATATTTTTATAGCACTTGGTAGTTGTGCTACAATGGGAGAACATATTCATCTAATATGTCATAAAGAGGAAGAGTCTCCAACGTTTACTCATTTTTATTTAATTCATACAAAACTGCTACTCCTGAAAAGGAAACTGAAAGTAAGAACTGAAATATAGAATTATAGAACTGTTGAGACTGGAGGGGACCTCTGGATATTTTCTAGTCCAACGCTCCTGCTCCAAGCACGGACACTTAGAGCTGGTCATTCAAGACCATGTCTGGTCATGTTTTGAATATTTTCAAAGATGGTCTCTCTACAACCTCTCTGGGCAATATGTTCCAGTGTTCAACGACCCTCATCATAAAATAACTTTTTTCTGATGTTTAAATGGCATTTCCTGCATTGCAATTTGTGCCTTTTTCTCTTTCATTGAATACCACTGACAAAAAGCCTGGCTTCATCTTCTTTACTCCCTCCCATTCTGTTTTTATGCACATGGATAAGATTCTCCTGAGCCTTCTAGTCTTAAGGCAAAACCCCAGCTTTCAGCCTCTCCTCATGTCAGACGCTCCAATATCTTGAACATTTTAGTGGTCCCTTCCTGGACTCTAACCATTATGTCCATGTCACTCTTGCACTAGAGATACCAGGCTTGGACACGGTACTCCAAATATGATCTTGCCAGGGCTGAGTAGACGAGAAGAATCACTTCCTTCAACCTGATGGTGACACTCTTCATAAAGCAAGGGCACATTGCTGGGTCATGTGCCACTTGATCTCTCCCAGGACCCCCAGGGCCTTTTCTGCACAGCTGTGTTCCGGACAAACTACACTCAGCCCATATGGGGGGGGCGACTGTGGTCATTAACAGGTTAAACAGTATTGGCCACAGTGTTGATCCCTGGGATAAACCACTCATGACTCAACTCCAGTTGAACATCATGCTGCTGGTTTGGTTGGTTTTCAGTCTCCTTCATGGTCCAATTGTCTAGTCCCCATTTAATGCGTTTATCTATAAGGATGTTATGGGAGAGTGTTGAAAGCCTTGCTCAAGTGAAGATGAACAGTGCCAGCATATGTCAGGGTGATTAAGTCCCACATGAGAACCAGGATCTGAAAACATGTAGCTTTTTCCCATTGTCTGAATATGGCCTCATCAACAACTTCTTCCTGATTAGGTGGTCGACCACAACACACACCACTTTGTTCTGCCCTCTAATATTAACCCGTAAGCTCTGAACTGTCTTATCATCCATCCCAAGGCAGAGTCCAATATATTCTTGCCGCTATCTCACGTAACGGGAAACTTTCTCTTTTCATAGAATCATAGAATCATAGAATCTTCATGGTTGGAAAGGACCTTTGAGATCATCAAGTCCAACCAAACAACCTACAGTCTCTGCTACTAGAGCACACCCTGAAGTGCCAAATCTAGATGTTTCTTAAATACCTCTAGGGATGGTGACTCAACCACCTCCCTGGGCAGGCCATTCCACTCTTTCAGTAAAGTAATTCTTCCTAATATCTAACCTAAACCTCCCCTGCCGCAGGCCTGACCACTCTTTCAGTAAAGTAATTCTTCCTAATATCTAACCTAAACCTCCCCTGCCGCAACTTCAGACCATTTCCTCTGGTCCTGTCATTATTCACCTGGGAGAAGAGGCCAGCACCCACCTCTCTCCAACCTCCTTTCAGGTAGTTGTAGAAGGCAATGAGGTCTCCCCTCAGCCTCCTCTTCTCCAAGCTAAACATGCCCAGCTCCCTCAGCCTCTCCTCATATGACCTGGTCTCCAGACCCCTCACCAGCCTGGTAGCTCTCCTCTGGACACGCTCCAGCACGTCAATGTCCCTCTTGTACAGTGGGGCCCAGAACTGAACACAGTACTCAAGGTGAGGCCTCACCAGTGCCGAGGACAGAGGCTCGATCACTTCCCTGCTCCTGCTGGCCACGCTATTCCTGATACAAGCCAGAGTGCTGTTGGCCTTCTTGGCCACCTGGGCACACTGCTGGCTCATGTTAAGCTGGCCGTCCACCAGCACCCCCAGGTCCTTTTCTGGGGGGCAGCTTTCCAGCCACTCAGCCCCAAGCCTGTAGCATTGCTTGGGGTTGTTGTGACCGAAAAGCAGGACCCGGCGCTTGGCCTTATTAAACCCCATACAGTTGGCCTTGGCCCATCGATCCAGCCTGTCCAGGTCCCTCTGTAGAGCCTTCCTACCCTCAAGCAGATCAACACTCTCACCTAGTTTGGTGTCGTCTGCAAACGTACTGAGGGTGCACTCAATCCCCTCATCCGGATCATCAATAAAGATATTAAACAAAACTGGTCCCAAAACTGAGCCCTGAGGGACACCACTGGTGACTGGCCGCCAAGAGGATTTCACCTTCCCTTCCCAGCCTGTTCCTTCCTATTTATCTGTTGCAGCACTCCAGTCATGGGAGCCTCCCCACCACATCCCTGTGACCCCAATGAGGAGGCAGCCCTGCAACTGCGCACATACCTCTAATTCCACCCGTTTGTTCTCCATGCTGCGCGCATGCATTGCTGTACAGGCACTTCGCAGAGATGCTCCATCACACTGACTTTCCAGAGAAAGTGTAAACACTTACCCCACTCTTCGCTTCACCCCTGGCCTCCTGGCATTTGCATGCATACACTTCATGTGGGCTTCCTTCCATCCTGTTTTGTTGTTTTATAGCTCCTTCTTGTCTCTTGCCATTCAAGAAAAAATCAGTGAGCTATTGCCTGTATCTGATGAAATTGTCAGACACCTGTATTTCTGAAAACAAACCATTGTTGTTGCTGAAAACAAATTATTAGACAGAAAATCTGATTTCCACAGACTTCATTAATAAATTCTGAATAGTGGTATTTTGTTTAAATCTGGTCACCTCTGATCAAAAAATGAACCGATAAAGGAACAGGTACATGCCAGAAATGTTGGGTTAATCAAAAAAATTGAAAACCTGTTACTAAAAAAGTCTAAACAAGTTCAGCTTGCTTAATTTTGCAGAATTGATGCTAGGAGGGTATATGATTACTATCTCTAAATTTCATGGAATATTTAAGGCTAGGAGGGGAGATGAACTATTCAAATTGTATGTCAGTCCTGACACATGAGAAAAACAGTTAAAAATTGATCATGAGTAAACAGAAGCTGGAAGTGAGATTTTTGTAAGGCACTAGATTAGCCGAAGATCTAGAATTGTTTTCTTACAGGGGGGTAATGATTTAACATTTGAAATTGAGAGTTCAATAAGTATGTGAAGGAGATTATATGATGTGAAGACTGGACTCATGTTTCTGTGTTTATGAACCGGACCCCAGATTTTTACAAAGACCTTGTGAAAACTGCTTGCGTTCCTGTTATTTTCCAGCTATAGGCTGGCTAGCTTCATCTGGATTTTGTGATGGTTTTTTGGCCACAAATGGCTAACACGAGCGAGAGAATACCACAGCTATCACTGCATCTCCTTTAAAATGGTTCATTTGCCTCGGGCTTTAGGATTTAGCTGTAATGAAGATGAAAGATTGATGGCTGACTGCTGACCTACTTTGAGGAAATGAAAGAGCAGGTGGCATGCTGCTGACTAGGAATGTAAAAGGCTGTACTAAATGCAGCGAAATAAAATCATGGCTAAATAAAGTCTCTTTTAGATCACAACTACTTTTCAGTAGCCCAACACAGAGTAATACACATCTGGGAACCTCAAAACCTCTTGTGTATATATGTGTGTGTAAATATATTTAACCTATTTGAAATAGTTATTTTCATTTTACATAAGAAGGGTCTATGAATTACTGTTAGGGCTTTGAATCTATCAAACTGTCACAGTGTATTGTAGAAACTAATAGGAAAAGCTAGGTGAGGCAAATTACAAAAAAAAGACGGCTTAAAAAGTGACAGACTTGTGTCAATGTTTGCAACAAGCCGCTCCCCAAGGTTTCTTTAAACTTAGGTGAAGGAGAAGCATGTTCATTTAAACTCAGAATTAAGGCATCTCCAACTGTGCGACAGAAGTGTTTAATAGTAAGTGACAACCAGTCCTTCAGCAAAGAGCTGCCACCCTTTAACTAGGAGTGGTATACTGTAGTTTGTGTCAGGAACTTCATACAGGAATCATGAGAAGGGGCTAAAGGAAAACATTTTCAGTTTCTTGTTAGCAAGCCTTGTGTTTGAAGCAAACTAGCAAGTACATTGATGAATTAACCTTGTTAATTAATCAGTATTGACCACCAAATATCGCTGCAACTTCTCACGACTGTCAAGTTTATAGCAAATGGCATCAATTTTAAGCTAATTGCTTTCATTACAAAGCAATTATCTTCCATCTTTTGGAGCAGGTAGAGAAGAAAAGAGCCATATTGCCTACCTTGAGATCTAATGGGAAATGGACTGAGCTGCAAGCCAAGAGACTGAGTTGTAAGTGAGCATCCTCCCCTTACATCTTGCATTTCTGCACTTCCAACAGCCCTCATTGTTAACTCCAGTGTCATGCTGACATCCTGAAGTGAAAAGAAACTTTACAATTTAAGTAGGTCCCTCTGTGTTCAGCTTCAGATGACAACAGGACCCTAGTATGTCATTTAAGACATCCAATTCTCATTCATTTGGAGAGGAGTCAAAGGTGTGTGCCATTTTTAGATCAAGTCTGTCTCTGACTTTCCCTTCAGTAAATTGTTATAAAGGTTCAAGGAAGTGATAAAAGGCAACTTTTTAGATCTTTAGACTCTTGCTCTTTTGGGTGGAGAGTTTTTACTTTGGTCTTTGAGTGTAATTCAGACATGGGAGATACCAAGCTATTGCACTGTCCGGTCTATAACTATTACCAAGACCTTTCCTTTTTTAAGTCTGCGAATGGAATCTGATTTTAGCATCTGACATTCAGCTCGTATTCTAAAATAGTTTAGCAACCCATTAGTCATTTTTGTACTATCTTCCTTTATTTTCCAGTTTTGAAAGGGGGGACAGCTAGGGGAAGTGGCCACTTATTATTTTGGTGTCATTTAAAACCTGACAGTGATTTAGAAGTACAAAGGGGAAAAACATGTGAAAATGACTGTGCCTGGGCATACCTAAGACACATCTATAAAGACAATACCAAGATAATTTTTTTTTGTCTTAGACATAGACTGCAAAGTAGTTACTGAATAGATTATTTTTAAAAAGTTAATGAAGTCTAACCATTAAAATTGAGGGGTTTGGAGCGTGTGTTGGAAGTTAGGGCTATTTTAGTGCAGTTAGTAAACATTAATTAAAAAGACTCTTGCCTTAAAAATGTGACCAACAGAAGTAGGGAGGTGATTGTCCACCTGTACTCAGCACTGGTAAGGCCACATCTTGAGTGTTGTGTCCAGTTCTGGGCACCTCAATACGAGAGAGATATCGAGGTGCTGGAGCGAGTGCAGAGGAGGGCAACGAAGATGGTGAAGGGCCTGGAGAATAGAACTTATGAGGAGCTATTGAAGGAGCTGGGACTGTTTAGTTTGAGGAAGAGGAGGCTGAGGGGAGACCTCATCACTCTCTACAACTACTTGAAAGGACATTGTAGAGAGGTTGGTGCTGGTCTCTTCTCACAGGTAATTAGTGATAGAACAAGAGGGAATGGCTTCAAGCTGCAGCAGGGTAGGTTTAGGCTGGACATTAGGAAAAAATTCTTCACAGAAAGAGTGGTCAGACACTGGAATAGGCTGCCCAGGGAGGTGGTGGAGTCACATTCTGAATGTGTTTAAGACTCGTTTAGATGTGGTGTTAAGGGATACGGTGTAAGGGAGAACTTTGTAGAGTGGGGTTGATGGTTGGACTCGATGATCCCAAGGGTCTTTTCCAACCTAAATGATTCTATGATTCTAAAAGTTCTATTCAGAAAATTGTATTGTGAAGCGATGTCAATATTCTTCCTCTGTATTAGAAATACCCTGCACCTATGTCAATAGGATACTATTTTCCTTTTGTATAAAATTAGAATTCATGGAAATTTACTTCTGTTGGTACTGAAGTATCCCTAGATGTGATTTACACATGAAGTTGAGAGGGTTTAAGTAAAGGTGTTCTAAAGTGGACATTTTTTGACATCTCTTGATGCTGTACAGTTATTAATAAAAACCTTTTTCTAATTCTGCAATTGTTTTCACCAGTTTAACTGAAGTATTTTTAACTTGTTTAAATTAAGCCAATGATGTTTATTATCTAGGGGAGGCACAAATTTCCAAGCTAGCAAGTTACCCACCACAAAGACATACTCACTCTATATGGAATAAGTTGAAGGATTGGAATCTTGTCTATTAGGTATTTGAATACTTGGATTAGGGTCTAATACAGGTTTGTGTACAAAGGGGTAAGAAGTATGACTTATGGAAATCAAGTGAAAATTTACTTTGCTTCGGGATTCCGTTTTTTCTTGATATTGTCAACTGAATTATTCATCATAAACAATTTGTGGGATTTATGATAGGAGTGGTCTGTAAAAAAACGTTCAGTAGTGATTTAATTATTTTTTTTGGCTGCATTTTCGGTCACTACCCTCCTTTTTCTTTTTTCAGTGTTTGCCTAAGTCTTTCAATGAACAGAACTGTAGCTTTTTCTCTTTGATGTATGTCCCTTTTGATTAGGAGATCATCAATTATTTAGATTGTTCCAAACCTTGCAGCCTAATACTTTGAACATAAGTCTGTAAGTAGAGCATTTTGAAGATCAGTGTTTAAAAATAGGTCATGTTTTTCAAGAGACCAGCCAGTTCAGTGCTTGAAAATCTGGAAAATCTCCTGATTAACATTAACATTCAGTATTTGTTAACCTAATATGGACTTGTTTTTATAACATTAGCCATATTTTCTCTGTTTAGAAAAGACACCTAGCTTATGCATAACATTTAAAGCCAGTTGTATTATTAATAGAATCTATTAAAAACGAAGAACAATCATATTTAAGTGGTTTTGCTGAAGGAAAAAGGGTATTTTCCTAACTTCCCTTTAACATCCATTTCATACAGTTTGAGAACCTTATAAAATGATCAGTGTTGTTTTGCTATGATAATTATTTGGTGCATGTTCTTTATTAGTATTATTATTAATAGTAATAATAATATTTTGCATTTCTGAAGCACTTTTCATCTGCCAACCTCAGTTCTTTTTGCAAACAGCTAATTAGACTTCAAAACACAGTAAGTGGTGTAATACCCACTTTTCTGCAGGGCAGTACTGGAGGGCAAACCATGCTGCTTCTCAGTAGGCAGTCCAGGATGCTTGAGAGGATGAGTAGGAACCCCCATGAATATGCATTGTGAATTAATATGCCACGAGGGAAGTTTTCTTACTTATTCCAATTAATTAGCTCGTGGCCTGATAAATGAAAAGGACAGAAACTTCAGACTGTTCCCTGCAATCGCATGCTTAAAAGTTTCCATCTTATCTTGTCATATGGCAGTGACAGTCATGGCAACAGCAAAGCTTTTCTCAGTGGCTTCATGTGCCAGGAGAAGTTCAAACAAAACTAACTATTTACAGATATTTTTGATTAAATGGTATTTTCCATCCTGACCTGTTTAAATGGTGACAATTCTATTTCTTCCAGCTTTGATTCTTTAGTTTTGTTTTTGTTTTTCAAATGAGTGCTGGCCAAGTGCTTTCAACAATGTGTCTCCTGATACTCGACTAGTTTTGGTGGCTCTACAAGCACTGTGGTGTTTTAAGGACTGGCTGTTACCTACAGGTATATTAGCAATTTTCACTCTGCATACATCCTGATACACAACTAGTTATCTCATCAAACCACACATTCTGTGTAACATACTCCTGTTTAAAAAAGGAGGATAAACTTCTATGATGAAATGACTGGCCTGGTAAATGAGGGGAGAGCTGTGGATATGGTCTGCCTTGACTTTAGTAAGGCTTTTGACGCTATCTCCCATAAGATCCTCATAAAGAAGCTGTTGATGAAGGGGCTGGATGAGCAGACAGTGAGGTGAATTGAAAACTGGGTGAATGTCTGGGCCCAGAGGGTGCTGATCAGTGGCACAAAGTCCAGTTGGAAACCAGTAGGTAGCAGTGTACCCCAGGAGTCAACACTGGGTCCGGTCCTGTTCAACGTCTTCATCAATGATCTGGATGGTGGGGCAGAGTGTACGCTTAGCAAGGTTGCTGATAACATAACTGGGAGGGGTGGCTGATGCACCAGAGCATCATGCTGCCATCCAGAGGGACCATGACAAGATGGAAAAATGGGATGAGAGGAATCTCAGGCAGTTCAACGAGGGGAAGTGCAAAGTCCTGGACCTGGGGAAGAGCAACCCCATGCAACAGTACAAGCTGGGGGCCAACCAGCTGGGAAGGAGATTGGCACAAAAGGACCTGGGGGTCTTGGTGGACACCAAGTTGAACATGAGCCAGCAATGGGCCTTGTGGCAAAGGTGGTTAATGGTATCCTGGGCTGCATTAAGCAAAGCATTGGCAGCCTGTGAAGGAAGGTGATCCTTTCCCTCTACTCAGCACTGCTGAGGCCACACCTGGAGCGCTATGTCCAGTTCTGGACTCCCCAGTACAAGAGAGACATGGGCACACTGGAGACACGCCAACGAAGAGCCACAAAGATGAAGAAGGGACTGTGAGGAAAGGCTGAGAGAGCTGGGACTGAGGGTGTTCTCGTCTATGTATATAAATTCCTAAAGGGAGCAAGCAAAGAGGAAGGAGCCGGGCACTTTTCAGTGGTACCCAGTGACAGGACCAGAAGTAATGAGCACAAAGTGAAACACAGGAGGTTCCGTCTGAAAATCAGGAAACCCTTTTTCACTGTGAGGCTGACAGAGCACTGGCACAGGTTGCCTGGGGAGGTGGAGGAGTCTCCGTCCTTGTGATATTCCAAAGCAGCCTGGACATGGTCCTGGGAAAAATGCTTTAGGTGGTCCTGCTTGAGCAGGGGGGTTGGAACAGATGGCCTCGGGAGATCCCTTCCTACCTCAACCATTCTGTGATTCTTTGATTCTGTGAAATAAAAAGGTGAATTTCCTAAGATTCTAGCTCAGGGCTGCTTGGGATTTCCTCTCTGCTACTAATTTTACCTTGGTTGCCATGGAACCAAAGGCAGAGAAGCAGAAGAAATCAAGTAATGAAGCCTACAAGTAGTTTCTCAGGGGAACGAGGAACTGAATAAGGTAAATTGATAATAAATAAAACAAAAACTATTGCTCACTTCATTGAATGCTTGAGAAAATAAGAGAAGTATGTCTTTGAATGCAAAACTGTCTGGATTGGTATTTAGCATCTTTTTTTAATATTTGTAATTTCTCCCTATTATCTTAGATTTATTACTAGTATTGTCTTTACACCATAACCCAGTTTAATGTTTTCTGATATTCTGAAATCTTTTCTGAAAAATTCTGAAATTGCACGCATGGAGGATATTAATAAGACCAGTGAAACTATCCACCATTTAGGTCTTGTTTTAAGAGCAAATTGAGGCTTAGATGGCTCTCCTACACATAGGTGAATTTCACTGTAATTTTTTGCTTATGTTTTAAAAAGGAAGTATTGGCTGTTCAGAAATATTTTTCCTGGAGACTGCGTAGAAGACCATTATGAAATGAAGTACATCATTAACATGGCCAGCGCAAACTGTGAAGTTTATTGTACCTAATGTTTGGTATTTGAAAAAGAAGAGAGTACGGTAAAACTACTAGTAGAAATTCCTGTCCTTAACACCCTGAGTACAGAATGGCATTTTGTCATCTGTGTCTCATGAAGCAGCACCTCACAACATATGTTGAAGACTTTTGCTCTCTGTCTTTTTTTCTCACTGGTTGTACTGCTGATTCAGGCCCTGACTCCGCAAGCTGTTCTGCACAGCCACCAGCATGTGCTCAGTGGCCGAACTGTGACTTTTCTGAGCACATGCAGCATTCCTTTTACCAACAGATTCTGTGTTAAGATATTGAAGATTATTCAGGGAGGGGTGGTGTGTTTTTTCTTTTCCTTCTCCTTTTCCTTTTTTCCTTTTCATTTGTTTTCCTTTTCCTTCTCCTTCTCCTTTTTCTTTTTCTTTCTTTTTTTTTTTTCCCCTCCATTATTTGTATTGCTTCTCTTTAAAGAAAATAAATATTCACTTGAGACAGTCCAGGTGAAAGAGTACTGCTTTAGGCCTGCAACGGTGAAATACAATTACAGAGGGCAAAAACACGAACATGGCATGTTGTAAACTCAGTAACTACTGGGAAAATGCCAACGAGAAGCTGTTTATCAAAAACTGTAATGTGTTATAAGGAAAAGCATTAGGAATCTTGCAAGCAGTCTGAAGCGTTTTGTATTATTCTTTTTTTCTAACTAATTTCTAATAAGCAGAAAATCTCAAGAACTCAGAAGCCACTAAGAACCACACTAACTAGAAATTACATGGATCATCAAATACGGATTACAGACTCTGCGAAAACCAGTCTTCTGCTGATTTGTTATGGACCTACGTGAAATTTGGGTGAAAAAAATTCACTTTATAACATTAGATAGAGTGGATTATCCCAAGAGAATGTCTCCAAGGTCTTCAAGCTATAGCGTAGCTGTAGCCCCTTATGTGACCTATTTTCTGTGTTTTGTTGGCTGGTGCAGCTGAACAGCTGCAGCCCCTCTGATTGATCTTCTTCTCTGTTAGTTTTGCCGAGTAAAGCTGTTCCGTGTGTAGGGATCACCATTTAGCAGGCTGTCCCTAGGCTGCAGTGTTGCCCCAGGGGTAATTCTGATGGAATAAGGGCTAGAGCAGTAAGTGATACCACCTGCCGAAAGAACAAGCTGTGAGTAATAGAAATGCTCAGAGAGTTTTGTTTAGGCAAACTACAAATCCCTCTTTTTCTTTTCTTGCTTGTCATTTTCATGTAACAGATGTCTGTTATCAGGACTTCCAGCAATATTGGAAACAAAAAAAAATACACTTCTGTGTGTTTTGACTTTTTAAAATTTTGAAAAGCATTTGGCACGCACTCATGTTTTGGCAAGAAAAAGTATTATTTTTTTTTTCCTTTTCATTTAGCATTATGGCAATACCTGTGGCTCTCCTGGCTGGGGCACTAAGGTGATTAACACATAAACTTTTGCTAACTTAAAGTAGTTATCACACATTACCTAGACATAAAATGTACTGGGGGTCTGGGGGGCATGACTTCTACTTCAAAATTTGTCTGATTGCAGGTGTATCTGCTGAATTGCTTCCTGTAATGTAGAGCAAGTACAATGGCACTCAGTGCAGGAGCTCAGCCTGGTCAATGCGGTCTGCTGTAGCTCTTCTGAGGCCAAAATAGATTGGTGTCCTGAGAAAATGTGTTTTGAAGTGACTTGTAGAAAACTTTTCTCTTCTTACACATGTTATTAATATACTACAGATTTTAATTTTCCACTGTGTGTTTTTATTGTAAGAAGTCTAGTCTGCTTGCGCTCTTCCCACGCTCTTTTTTGATTCACCAGTTCAGCAATTAATTATGTACCCTGTGAAGTCTGCTTTCTCCCTCTTTGCCCTGTTTTCCTCCTACATGCCTTCTCCCCAGACTTGATGCACAGATAGAAAGAGGAGAGGAGGAAGGAGCAGAGAGGTGGGATACATTTTTCAGACAGGGGAACATGGGGAGAAGCAGCCCTGCTGCCAGTTATCAAAAGTTTGACTCCATCACCATTGCTACAAGCTGCATCTGCCCCTGAGTTAGGTTCTCTGCAGTTGTAGGCTTTGGTGAGCCAACACGATGAGTCTCCTTTAAACTTCTCAGAAAAAGGAATTTGTCCCTTTTTGTTGATTATTTTATTTGACCTTGAAGGAAGGTGGAATCTGAGACTTTTTTGCCTGAGATTTGGGGTCTTGGCTTTTGTTTGCCTCTTTTAGTGGGGAAAAAAAACAAAAACACAAAAAAACCCCAGAAAACGTGTTTTTAAACTGAAAGAACTATGGATTTTGTGTACCTAATCCCTGAGAAGAAGTCCGTGTCCAAGCCCTTCTTCACTTTATAACGCTTACAACGTGCATTTCCATCTCAACATACATGTGCTGCTTTTATGTTACAAATGTCTGATAAAATTGTACCAGAAATATCTTCTGTTTCTTGCTTCCCTCCCAGATACAACTTGTCCTTAATAGACTTCTATTCCAAAACAACACAACTGCCAGAGCAGCAGTGGGATGTGTATTCAGCACATCTACACGGTCTTTCCAACTGAAGCCATGTGAAACAGGCATAAACCTAGAATATGCTCTAAACTATTTTGTTGTTTATTTGGGCAGGATTATTTTCTCCCAGA
The DNA here is from genome assembly GCF_028500815.1 of Rissa tridactyla. NCBI lineage: Eukaryota > Metazoa > Chordata > Aves > Charadriiformes > Laridae > Rissa > Rissa tridactyla. The sequence goes on along the minus strand of NC_071467.1, from coordinate 67,651,786 downwards.
CCTGTCAGCCCAGCATTCCTGTTTATCTTGAAACAGCCAGATCCTGCAAATTCTCTGCCTTTTGCTGCACACAGTTGCATGTCTAATAGAAATATAAACTCAAGTTATAACCCTGAATCAGTTCCTGTTGAAACTGATTAAAAAGTCTTAACCAAAATTGGTGTCTTTGGACTGATCCACATAAGTATTGACATGTTCTTTCCTCCCCCTCATGCCTTGGTTTCTTCTACTCCTCTACTCTCTCTGTATATATTTATATTTATTATATATTATATATATATTATATTATTATTTATTTTATATATATATTATTATTATTTATATTTATATTATTTATATTATATATTTTGCATTTTCTCTTTTCATTATTTCAGCTGCCTCCTTCCCGGATTACTCCCTTCCTCTTTACTCATTCACTTTTAACCTACTACATCTCTCATCTCAGCTTTTGCTGTTGAAATCTTGCATTTACTCCTCCATCAAGGAAAAAAGTTTGTCTTTCTTTCTCCTCTGCTGAGGACATACCTGTGTTTGGTTGAGTATTTCGTTTTCTTCTACCTTACCTCTGTATCTAGCGAGGCGTGCACTGATTTTGCGTAGCTTAACGTTCCGTAATGTGATTTGATTCTACAGCAAAAACGTTAGGGCCGCTGCTACTGGTTTCTTTTATTGCTGCAGTTTTGATGTTGACCATATTGCTGCAAAACAAGGTGGAAAGTGCACCCCCTATTTTTTCGCTGGAACATCTAAATCAAACACAGATCAGATCTTTATCAACCTCTGAAACTGTTATTATTTCCCCCCCCCCCGCCTTTCTCCCCCCCTCCACCCAGGAGCCTGCTTTTCATGTCTAGGTAGATATAGTTAACGATGAGGCATACAGATGTGCATCTACAATTGGGAAGACACTGTCCTTCTCACAAAATTCCAGAATCTTAACAACAAGATAGAAATAAAAAGCTAAGGAAAGGGATTCATCTTTAGGTAGTTAACAACACGCATTCTTAATAGAAGTCCATCAAATGGTCATACATGCAAAAAATGCTCGTTTGGAGAGAATTATAAGCAGGCACTCCCCGCTATAGTTGCACTGTCAAAAGTTAAAAGGGTTATATCAGTGTTGGAGCAAACAATGTCCTTTTTTTTCCGAACTGCTCGGCACTATGGTTCATTCAGATTTGAACACTAGTATTACCCTTCCTAAGGCACTTTGCTTGAAAGCTTTTCCAGCCATTGACAGTCGTCTGACCCAGTCTTCACTTCCACTTAAATTTTTATACAAGCTTAACACCTTCCCTGGGCCTTTGATTCATGTGTCAGCCTTCAAATATGTCTTCTTGTGCTGAAAAAAATACAAAATACTTGATCTCCTTCGAACCAAGAACCCTAAAATAAACAGCAGAAAGAAATGTTTCATGTGACAGCCTGTCTCCTACAGAAAACAGAGCTGTGAAGTGCATAGACAGATGGCTGCTGCAGGCAAAGCATATTCTCAATGTGCGATAAATCAGATTTTTTTCATAAATATTCTTGTCATTTTTTTTTAAATTGCTGTTATATAAGGATTATTGTTAACATTGAACAATGGGCTATCGATTTCATCCTCACTGCTGAATGGGAGAACATCATAATTCACTTGAGACTCTTCGCTGGCAAGGCTGTCCTGAGCGGCAGGGAAAACTGTTTTGTGCTCCAAGAAATATCCTAGTTTCGGAGGTGACGCACAGATTATAAATTGTAGAGCCAGTCACCTTTGACAGTTTTAGCTGCATTCTTTACATTAACCTATACATGCTTATTATTGGAGTCCAAACGGCTGACACTTAAGGAAAAGCCTGTTTATCCTTTCCTGAAATATGGAATTTCCCCTGCTCGCTTTTATCAGCTCATCCCCAAAATAGTGATATTTCTGAACCAATGATATTTTAAGGTATGATGTTTTATGGTGCTTCTCTTTTTCCCTTTACTCAGGTGTTCTCTCTCACTACTGCATATTTTCCATCGCCAAATTTAACTATGGAAACTATCCAATTAGCACATACACTCTCTTTAGTGTGAATTTTGCACAACTGCATCCAGTGATTTAATAATTGAGTTGAGAAACAGAAAATTTGCTTAAATAAAATGTATATTGTGAAAAGCTGAACTAACTGGATGACTATGCTCTGTAATTATGAACACAAGAAACCCTACATTTTTATTTTCCCATAGAGAGCTTGGTTTCTTGTTTGGTCTCCCAAACTTAGGACGCAAATTGCTTTATCCCACACTGCATGCTCAGAAAGTAGGACCCAGTGGACTGTTTTCCCTTCTCTTTTTTTGTTCTTAATAGTCCCCTTGGCACTTCAATACATTTTGAAAGAGCCACGTCTGCTTCTTTAGCCTGGGGGAACTGTCAGACCTGACAGACTGCTGAGCCTCTTCCCTTTAGCCATCCAGGCCAGGTCATAGATTGGAAAAAAAAAAACAAACCCAAAACCAAAACCCAAATCATTTGGGAAAACTTGACACTGAGGCTTCATCCTGACAAAGAGGAATCCTGAGCCAGGTCTGAGTGAGAAGCCAGGAAGAAATGGGTCAGAGAAAGTGGCATAAAACAGTGTTGTTAAATTCACGGGGGTGCACATAGTTAATGACCATGGTCAAGCAAGGTCAGCGTTTGTCAGCGCTGTTCAGCAGCCCGAGGTGACAAGCCTCTCGCCAAAGACAGTAACAGTTGCTGACCTAGGAGTCTAACCTGTGAGGGAACGGACCCGTCACCTACGGCTGCAAATGTGATTGGATTTGTTAATAATGCTCTCCCTTATTCTTCTGGGGTATTCATTTTGTGTCTTCTGCCTTCACGTCATTGTTGCATGAACTAATCAATCATCAAACATCCATCTGATTTCAGTAGTGGGGTTTTGTGCTTGAATTTAGATTTTAGGTCATGACTTTTCAACTCGGAGCAAGCTGTACCAGTCACAGGAAAGTTTGATACAATATTCAAGCTATTGTATAAATCCAAATCACACCTGTAATCTTTGACAGAGATAAAAGTCCTATCCTTTAAATACTACTTTGCAACTTTATTGATCTTTGGTAACAGAGGGGGAAGTTGTACCTAAGGTGTATGTGTAATAGCGTTGTATTCATGCACTAAAATAGAATCTGCCAAAAATCACCTTTGTCATTCTACCATTAGGATGAAGTCCTTTCCTTAGCTTTTTGTTTCTATTTTATTGTTGAGATTCTGGAATATAATGAGAAGGACAGTGCCTTCCCGGTTGTCGGTGCACATATGTATGGCTCATTGCACAAGGAGAAAACAGTCAGAAGCACGCAAGTGAGAACTAGGAAGAATCTAGACAAAGAAGAGCAGCGATGGTGCTGGTTGGTCATGGTAACCGGCAAAGGCGAATGAATGAGGTCTACAACTCACAAATTCTTACATTTAGTAAAATACATATGTATTAGTATATGACTTAGGGTTTTTGATAGGCTTAACTCTTAGGTAGCAAGAATAACATTCTGCCTGTGTGTGCAGCACTCTTTGCAGTGGCACGTAATCCTGTATCAGTTTCTGAAGTACTCTCATGACCAAAAGAGTGGTGATTTTTTGCCATTACTTTATTTTTTGGGGTTGCATTCACTTTTTTCTGTTGTGTCTTACTCTGTTGAATGTTATATTATTTGCTTTGCAGCCTTTGAGGGCAGGCTCTAGTAGCCTGTATGTACTCAGCGCAGCTATTATATTTGTCTAATTCACACTTCACACGTAAATTACACCATAGTTTGCACCTCTGCTATTTACAAAAAAAACCCCAAACTACCTTTCATTATTTGTTTGGTATTTCCTTCAATTCTGTCCTTTCCTGTTTCTCAATTTCATCTTCTGAGAAGACAAAAGGACTTGGACTCTTTCTGGGGAGCTTTAGCGGTATTTATGCTTCACTTAGAAATCCCCGCCCCTTGGTCTGCAGACACTTCGGTTTCATGGGTTCGTTCCCTCATGCCTAAAATCCTGCACCTGCTCGTACCCCACGTAAGTGGAAGTTCACCACCCATGTTGTACCTCAGGCCTTTCTCTACATATATCCCTTTGGGCATTCAGTCTATTGGATGTCATCGGAGCAAGTGTAATACATACAAGTAGAATAAGGTCCGCTGAAAACACTGCAGCGTCAGATGCTTTTGTTAAAAAAGTAGAGGAACTGTTCTTGGTTCAGCCACCCTAACTGGGATGATCCCCGTCAGCCTACCTTTTGTAATGTGCTACCTTTTTCTTTCTTTTCATAGCCCAACATATCCAGGATGGTTTCTGGTAGGACCAGCAGCAGTTTCTGCAGGTGGGACTGCAAGTGTGACGGTGGTTCAGCTTCTTAACATCTTCAGTTCCCTGCATCCTCAATAAGACATGTGTTATACAGCTGGGGATTACTACAGCTTCACTGTCTGGGCGTTCCAGTCCGAGAAGTTTGGAGTAGACTCTCCACAGATTTTGTCTGAAGCTAGGGAGATGGTTTACTATACCAGAGAGACTCCAGTGTGTGACTCCCCAGTACAGCTAATCATCTTCTGGGAGTCCAAAGCTGAGGGAGGGTGGGATTTCAGACACACCTCTCTCGTTAGCTTTTTCCTTGGAGTAGTGTTTGTGGCTCACTGCTCATTGTGCTACTGCTTTGAATCTCATTCGGAAGAGCACCATCGAGAGTGCAGGCAGCTAATGTGGGGCTGTGGATTGCACTTCAGAGGCAGATGCCAACGACTTCAAAGTCAGGCTCCGCAATGCTGGGTCTCACACTGTGCCTGTGTCCTTTTGCGTAACACACCTTTACATTTTTAATCTGAGACACACAGAAACTAAACGCTGAAAAACGGCCCTTGAGTCATCTCTTTCATCTATTGTGCATCTCAGGAATGCGCTTCACACCAAATGCCTTCTCTCTGTCCCTGTCAGCGAAGCAGGTTGAGGCAGCCCCGTCCAGTCATGGGTTCGATAATCAGGCAGGCTGGCAGGAGGCAGGGCAGGTCTTCTTCGGATGAGCGACTCGGACAAGCTGATGGGCTCCAGGTGTGCCAGATTCCCTGACCGGACTGTCCTCTTTTCTTGTTGAGTTGCGGGAGCACTACCTGTACTTGTTAATCATCACTTCCCACTTTCCTGGGTCTTTCCTTTGCCTGTTGGAGCTCAGAAGTATTGAATACAGCAACGCTAGCCCCACACCATGTAAAATATCCTCCAAAGTCATGGTACTTCCAAAACCATTCCACAGCTGGAGACTCCTCACTTTTCATGAAGGGTCTGCTTTTAGCAATCCGAGTCTTCCCTTGTTTAGTTTCCTTGTAAACAGTTTTTAGATATACTATTAATATAAATATAAAGAAATACATTCTTGAAGTTTATCCTTTTTAAATTTTTGCAGGTGAGTATCCAGGACACACTTATACTTCGTATAACTATGCTAATTATATTTATTTCTAAATTCAATACTAAAATCCTATCCATCTTATGATCATTTCTCCTCTTGTTATGCTGCTCCTCTGATTTTGTCAACTGTTCTGGCTTCAAGCAAGGAGAGCCCTGTGCTGATGAGCCCATCGTGGCTCTTCTAGAAAGTGTGTTGTTCCCATTACAACCAAGCAGAGGGAGGAAGATTTTGTTAATATTTCACTGAAGACTTTTATCCACTCGGTTCGCTCTCTTCACAGTTCTTCTCTTAATATTGTGAGTTTCTGACTTGCAGAATTTTTATTGACATTGGTATTACAGGTGTCCTGAGGATAGTTTTACCTTTTTATCCCCTTGTATTTCATGCCCCTAATCATCCTCTGCAAATACCTTAAATCTGCTTTCTCTTTCCTTTTGTGGGTATAGTTCCCAATCTTGTATCACGTCCGGATTTCGTGTACATACAAATTTTCCTATAATACCGTTAAGAAGTACGTCCATAATATGATCCGTTTTAATTTTCTGTGACAGGCAATACCACATGCTTCAGAAGATGGTGTGAAATCTTCAGACACACACAAATCATGCTGTCGTGTCCCCGTACAGACAGTTTATTTCTTTGCCACAGCAGTCTGTGGCTGACGTATGGCTGCATCAGGTCCTGTGTCCATTCCAGCTGAACTTGCAAAAGGAATACCTGAAAGTATTTAGTTCCCAGGTGTTATTGAAGACCAGTGATGGTTGTGTTTCCAGTTCCTTTGAAGTCCCAGAATTTTGTCATTTCAGTACCCCCTTTTGGTGGATTTTCATTCCTACCAGCTCCACCACCCCACACATCATTTCACATGCATTGTGTGTGAAATTACAGACATCGTTACCTGGCTCCATCTGCAGCTGCACGTTTCTGCAGAGATTTTACTGTCATTTTGACAGAGTGATATCTGGGATCTGAATGAAGATACAAGTATTTTCTGGGAAACTTACTGAAGTTCTCTGTTCCCTGCCTGGAACCGTACCGACCCCACAGTAACAAAAGTTAAAGGGCACCTCTGAACCATTTCAGCTGTATTTTACCACAAAAAAAGGAAGTTAGGTACGACAGCTAATTTTTTCTGAGAATACAAAGGCACAAAGATTAATAGTTTCTGGTATAACGGAATACTAACGGAAGAAAAGGTTTAAACATGAAACTGATTTTTGTTAAGTGTCGAAGGAACCGGTTTTTTTATCTGACCTACAAATCAGGCAAAGACTGCCTGCACTAATAGCAACAAATTTACTCTTCCAAATTCAGCAACTAAATTTTTAAATGGAAAGACAAGTATGTATTTTACTGAAAAAAGGACTGTCAGTTTTAGTATAGAGAAGATAAACGTAGGGTATTTTGAATATTAACTCTTTCCCATCAAAATAAAATGCAAGGGTTTTGTTATACTTTGAACCATATTGTTTTTCAGAGACTAACACTTTTCATTGTTTTATTTCCATAAGTTTAAGATTTTAAAGTCTCTTCAAAACAGTGAAAAATGGGAGACAATTACAGATCTTAAAATTTTTAGATTATTTATAAACATTCGCTACTTATGGGAAGTACACTTCATATGTGTGAATGTATTTATTTGTATTAGTATTCTAAATAAAAAAAAGTTTCATTATGATTTCAGCTATTTTAAGGCTGAGCATCCACTCCCAGTGCTGACTTGTATTTCTTGAAAAGGTTGAAGCGTATACAGAGTGAAGCAGTAGACTGTGAAACAAAACTCGGCTGTTGAAATACATGTGCTGGAAAAAATGTTATTTGATTTAACAGCTAAAGATGTTTCCTTACCAGAGATAGATCTAATAAGACCTTAAAGGATGTGAGGCTAAATTCAGATAATGTTTACGTACTGAGGGTAAGATGTCTTTGTGAGCAACAATCTGTGGCAATAACCACAATTTCTTTGGATGGAAAATGGCAGGACGGAGGAAGCCTCATGGTGCAATGAGGGGAGAGCTGCTTCGGTGCCTAGTGTTTCATGCGGACGCTGCTGGGCTCACCACTTACCACCCAGCCGATCTTTTGCCTTCTGTATAGATCACATCCCTTCTCACCAACTAGAAATGCTGTAGCGGTGGACAGGCTTAGGCAGGGGCAGGTTAATACACACGCAGGCGCCAGTGACCTGTAACCAACCACCCTGAGCTGCATGATCGGAATAGTTTAGTAAGATAGTAGCACGCAATATGAGATTGATATACAATTAATCACGTTCTTCCACTTAACAAACTCAGCTTTCTTTGGTTTCGTGTAGATTATGGTAAAGATGACTGAATATCTTTTCTAGCAGTTTAAAAAAAAAAAAACAAACCCAACAAAATACTAAAAAATCTTACGCATTTGAGACTCGCTACCAAAGTTACTGGCCACCATCACTGCAACACATCACTAGCAACCTAACCTACATGGTTTATAGTTTTCTCACCAATTGAAATCTATTGTTCCAGTAACTATTTTCTTAAATAATAAAAGGTTAATTAACACCCAGTGTTCTTCACAGAAGCGTTTTATGAATGTTATCGAGTGGGATCTGACAAAACCAATAAAGAAAGATAATTTATTATTTCCAGAAGGGTGTATTTACAGACAGAGAAGTTTAGTGATTTGTCTCAGCCCTTAAAAATTGATCTCCAGCACCCTAGTTGTATAACATAGGATGGGTTATTTTGCTTCAGAGTCCAGCTGCCTATGAGTTACATGCTACATCTTTCACTATTGTTGTGTCCAAGTTGTTTTTGGGATCCCGACTGTTGCCCACCTAAAAACGTCACTAACTGGCTAAGGAGGGTAAGACTTCACTGTTTACCTGATATACTGTCTATCCAGAATTGTATGCAGTGCTTTATGCCCTGGGTCATCTACCTCTTAAAATGAAGGTCTAAAATAAAATTGATGATGTAGCCTTAGCTACAGGAGAACTCAAAGCCATTTCTATTACAGCACAAAGTGGGGGCTTTTTTTTTCCCCTCCGCAGCATTGTGGGATGGTTGGACTGAGACATTTCTTTGATGTGTAAATGCACCTTAAGAAGGACATTAAATATTTCAAGTAATTGGTATGAACATGAAATCTCTCATTAGTGTCTGCTAGACAGCTGCAAAGTGCAGATAAGAAGATGGATGTGCAAGTACAAGAAAATATTCCAAAATTCTTGAGGGAAGCTTTCTGTCTAGAAATGTCCCTTTTCTTTTTGCCCTACCAGTCTGTGTCTATGCAGCCTGTCTACTGCAAAAATTCTGGTTATGTGGAAGAGTAAAGCACGGTGTATGTTGATCTCCTTGCCACAGAGGCTTTTCCTTATAGTGACACGACATCCAGGATCTAGGCTGCAGAGCAAAATTATTTTCCCACCTACTTGCAGAACAGAATTTGAATAGGGTTTATTTAAAACACTTTAATTTGTCACGTGTTTGATTTTGAAATGCATTTTCAATAACATCCACTGAAGTCCATTCTGAAACCGATGTGACTGTCTAAAACGAAACGACAACAGTAATTAACATTCCACTTCATGGTTAATTAAAATAGATTATATACTAAGAAAACACAAACTTCATCTCATAGAACTAGTTAATTAGTCTTCTCAAAGCTGCTTTTATGAGGTCTGATGCTTTCACAAGTTTAAAATTTGCCTGTTAGAGTAATATGGATGTAAAGAAATCACGTGGACTGTTTCTAGGAAAGGAGAAAGTTTACTTCCCCACACATACTTCTGTCAGTTTCTGAGAAAGGCTGGGTAAATAAATTCACCCTTCCTGAGACTGAGCAAGTTGTCATTGGGAATTAAGTAAGAACCTTGGAAGGGAAAGGAATTTCATAACAGGCTGATTTTCAGCGTTCATTGTGGTTACTGCACTGAGGAGAGAAGGGCAGTCAAGTGTATACTGCCAGTATAACCATATTGACTCATCTAGTTTAGTGGGGAGACCAGAGATGAAGGCTGGAAACACAACTTGAGTCCTTCAGAGCTCTGGATGTTTTCCAGATTCTTGACAGGGTAGAGTTGCTCTAGTGAAAATACGATGTTTTTTTAGCAGTGCTCTGAAAGCGGGGTAGTATGGTGTCCTTTGTAGTGCAGAATCCCAAGGTAATGAGAGCAGCTCTCCCTATTATCTACAGTCGTGACCGGCATTATGCATGAACCATTAATTCTTACATAGATTTTCTAAAAATTTGCAGATTTCTCTCAAGACTACCTTCTTTTATATAAATTTAGTACTGATGAAAAAGTACCCGTTGGTAGCTTTGGTGACGGAGGCTTTATGTCTACAGGTTGGAATTAAGGCACATTTTTCTCCTACAGTGGTCTGCAAGCAAACTGAAACCGGGAGGGAGAAGGAACTTCTTTTGTAGGTAACAGGCATTTCAGTCACAATGATTTGTGTAGCCCTGGCATTGCAGTAAGCGTGCAGACCATGCTGATGGATAGGAAAGCTGAATCTGCCAGCCAACAAGATCACCTCCTGAGTCTTTTAAGCGAAAACGGCTCCAGCATCCTACTGAACTGGGCTGCAGAACAGTAGATAATAATATCAATCTTGTTGCATTTAGGTGTCTGATATCCTGAGTCGTAAAGAGTTTTCCCACTGTTGGATCTCTCTGATATTCTGAACAAATATTTTCATTTAGTGCTATAAGAAGAACCACAGCACAGCACCTAATAAGAAGTACAATCATAAATGGTGCTGAGGTTGTAAATTAGATATTTGATGCCTGGCTTGTCTTCCTCAATCCAGGAAGAAGCAAGCGATAAAAATACCTGTTTCAGCCATTAGTGCTAACTATCCATTTGTCTCCAGTTGTCTTAAGTACGTAACAAAATTAAGTTTAACTCAGAACACTTTTTCTCTTCCTGCTTTCATTTGAAATTTTTGCTTCCTTTTCAGACTTGATGACGAGCTCATAAATCCATAGATTTATTTGCTTTTTTCTATTCAGTCTAACAAAACGTATCACCTCCTCCTACAAAACCTGCTTTTCTTATCTTTTCTTTTGTCATTAAAACACTAGAGCTGGAGCAACACAAATATTGCATATCTTTTAGGAAATTTGTTCTGTGGCGCAGTTTAGCAAGGGGAAATATTTGTAGCTGTTACAGTAAAAACCTGGGGTTTATGCTCAGCGCTGCCTAAAATGTCCTTATGTAACCTCATGAGTGAAATGCATGATACATACTTACTCCTGAACAATAGCACTAAGAGGCCTTGACTGATGCTAAGAAGTCTGAATGTTCAGAAATATTACCATACCTGAGTGGGAGAGCTGGGACTGCACAGCTCAGTGAATATTCCTCTGAGCTATAAATAGCTTTTGGAATTCTGGTATCAACTGCAGTTTGAAAGTGCCCAAATACACACAATTCACAACCTTGCTGTCTTGCATTGCAGAGCGGTTTTGAGCTTTTTAGAGCCTGATCTAACTTTTGTGACAGTTACTGCAATCTGAGTTGCTTATTTTCAAATACAATATTAAGGTAAATTCAGAAAGACCTATGCACAGAGAAAAGACACAAGTTAGCCAGCCTTTTGATCTGACAAACAAAAAGAGAATGATTTACCGAGTGACAATCAAAATTATCAATGCCCGCATTGGGAAGCAAGACAGAACATCTTAAATACACCAGTAATTCGCCATTAGGCCACCCTGATCATGTAGTAAATTCCTGTCCCTTTGCAACCCTCAATTCAAAACTAGGTAGCTTTCTCCAAAATGTACTCCAGGGCAGATCGTTTTCATTTGCATAATAAAATGGTACCTTTCTGTGAAGGTATCACTGGATAAAAGATGTTGTCTCATTGATGCAACAGGGCAGATTATTTAACTCTAACAGTCTCCTTTGGCCTGAAAATATACGGCTTCTGTGCTTTGACCATCAACATAGCATTCATCAACCCAGTAACAGAGTTTGCATATATGAGAGATACTGAGTAATACACAGAATTTACCTGTTATGTTCATTATTTTGATGAGACAGTCAAGAGCTTACGTAACTGAAATTTAAAATGAATGCCTACATTGATATGATTTATAGAAAGATAGGAATCTGACAGTTTTCTTTGTTAGACTAAATGTAAGATACTTAGCTTACTCAAGCAAGTCTAAGTGTTTTACTCTGTTTTTCCTCATAGAACAAACATAACTGATATTCCCATGATTGACCTAAAATTATATTGCCTGCTAATGAAATCATTTAGAATTTATAATGTCTTATATATATTTTTCATATTTACTGATTTTACAAACTGTGTCATTGCTAATAAGAGTTCACAGTAATGTATTCATTTCAGTGTGTCACCTTGATAGAATAAATTGGGAAGGAAACCTTCTACCTTTACACTCTTGCAACTGTAATTCATTATTGCTATGAGCTTGTATTGTGATTCAGTTGTATTCTCCCTAAAGGACTTTATCCCAAATGACCAGTGTGAAAGAATTTAAGTTGTACTCCAAATATTATCTGACATGTCTTAACTTTTGCTTTTTCGCTTTTCAAACTTCATAGTATTAAGTTAGCTGAAGGGATTGGCCTTGAGGTTGGGGAGTTTTGGTATTTATTAGGAATCAACCTCGGGGATGCCTTTATAACCTTGCATTTCCACGTTTATCTGCCAAAAACATTCACTGTGGTGAGTCTTCAATCTCAGAGAATTATTTACTGACTATGGGCAAAAGATAAGGAAATTAGAGTGCTCTGTAGCATTCAAACCACAAAAGACACAGCGATCCAATTTTGTATTACCGTGAATTAATCTCCTTCTAGTCATCCCAGAATATAGAAGTTTCCTTGACATTTTGTAATCCCTTTCTTTTTCATCTTCCCAATTATGTTGATAATTATTTTCTATTTTTCATTATCCTGATACAATCTGTAAATCTTTCACACTGGGGACTTCACACCATTTCAGGTCTCTAGAAGAAGGATATATCTTGTTTCTAACTTTGGTTCCAAACCAAGAAAGTATTTCAATATGTTGTACACCTTCAGCATATGGGTAGTCACACTGAAGTCAACAGGTGACTCATACTTAAGGAGAAGCATATGGTTAAGTGGTGGGGTTTTTTTTCCAGATTTGGTTCTACAATCATGCTGGAAAAGCTTGAGTATAAACAACCCTGCTGTTATTCCACTATGTGGAAGAGCAGGACACCTGACATATTTCCACATTTTCTCTGTGTGCGCGCCATGAAGCTATATTTTGCAGGATTTCTTTCTATATATGTGTATGAGGTTAGAGGAAAAGCTGATGTAGCGTGATCCTATACAACCACAAAGCAAATTATGAAGTCTTCGCTATGTAACTGAAAGGCTGGATGAACAGTCCTAGTAACGCTTTGCAGAGATAATCCGTTTGAGTTCTATGAAGACTGACAGAGTAATACCAGGTTTTGGTACAGTAACCAAGGTTTTGTTGCATAGATACTAAACAAGATTGTGTCCTACCCTGTATTCCAGGTTTATTTCTTTGTACAGCTCTGTAAAGAATTTCTATTCAGGTCACAAAATGGCACTAGGTTTTCAATGTTCATTTCACTCATTAATTTTGAAGGGGCTAGGTTTGGATGTGCCATTGTTTGCTGATTCTCTTTCATATGCATTCCTTATATGTAATTGTAGCAGATGAATGAGATTGTGTTAGGGTAATCTACTTAGCATAATCCATTCAGGAAATCAGATTTTTTTTTTGGTATTTTGTATTGCCCATTTGTGTGATGGAAAGCAGAGAGACTTCTGGGAGCAGGGTCAAAATCCAGCTGTGCACTCCCTGTCTTGGATTTTGGCTAACCAGTGCATTTTTAGTTTCTTTGGCATTTATGTGGAGACAGGTCTGTGTCAACAAGAAGAATTCTAGGAATTCCTCTTTTTCAGTGAGTTTGCTGTTACTCAGTGCTGTTGCCTACTTCGTATGCAGTCTTTCTCCTGTTGTAAAGGAGAGGCAGGTTGCCGCAGAAGAGCTTTCTCAGGTCTGGATCTGGGCAGACCAAAGTGCCTACCGTGCAACCTTCATGCACGAGCTGAAGCACCTGGGAGGGGTGGGTGGTCAGGCACAGCTTAGCACTCCTTCTAGCATAGCTTCCACTTTGGAAGAGCATTGAAATGCCTTTTAGAAGCGCCTCAGCTGCCATCAGCTGTGCTCTAGCAGATAGTCTCTGGGCAATTTACTGCCACCAAACACCCGAGCCTGATATCTACCAGGGCTCTCCAGATTGTTAACAGAAGCGACAGAATGGCATTTTGGCTGCCACAGGGTGCCCCCTAAGTTATTAACCTAAAAGAAAGTCAGCAGTGATTTTAAGTTAATATGTTAGCGCTGAATTGTAGCAAGTATATCATCCATGCTGTCACGTCTGCTGCAACGGCGATAACCTGTGCCAGAGGTAAACAGCTGGGATTGGTGACCTCTGGAATCTTCATGCATTCCCAGAGACCACAGAGAGACTGTAAATCTGTCACTGACTGCACTGGGAATTTAAATGTCTAACTTAGATACTTAAGTACTTTGAATCACTCTCTCTTTGAAATAACAATAGCAAAAAAAAAAAAACCTCTCACAAAAAACCCCCACACCTATACTGGGTTTTTAAAGCAGATGTTTGGAATCAGGCCCTTGTGTCATGTGCGTATTGGTATTATCTTTTTGCAGTTCATTGGTTTTGCATGTATTTTGCGTGTATTTTGCCCATCACCTCACGGCTTTGCAGTAACCTCTTGTAGAAACTTGAATTTTTAAATGAAATATATTAACTTTTTCTCCCATAGTCACTACTTTATTTACAGTCAAAGAACAGTAAGAAATAATTCCTTTGCAGAATCCATGCCAATTGGATCATGCCAGCAAGCCTGGTCTCTCAGGTCTCTTTTCATTCTGCTTAATTTATCATTTCAACCCATTTGCCAGGTTTAGATGTGAGGTTTATTGGCTTAGAATTGCCAAGATCAAGCCCTGGAGTTTTTAAAAATACAGGCAGAACCGTGGTTGTGCTTAAATAGGAACTTCATTTTTGTAACTACTTTTTAAGTATATATTTTTCCAAAATAGACTTTTTTCTCCCCAGACTACAATATTTAGGAACATAGAATCATGGAATGGTTTGGGTTGGAAAGGACCTTAAAGATCATCTAGTTCCAAGCCCCTGCCCTGGGCAGGGACACCTCCCACTAGACCAGGCTGCTCAAAGCCCCATCCAGCCTGGCCTTGAACACTTCCAGGGATGGGGCATCCACAGCTTCCCTGGGCAACCTGTGCCAGTGCCTCACCACCCTCATAGTGAAAAATTTCTTCCTAATATCTAATCTAAATCTCCCCTCTTCCAGTTTGTCACTCTCGCTGACTCACGTGTAGATCTCGGTTATTGCATTGACTGTTTGCTTCATTCTGATGTTCTGCTGAACGCAACAGAATCAGTACCCACGCTTCAGAGTCCAATGGAGGTTTTATCACATATTAAAAATTTACTGTTAGAAATGAGTGTAAATCAAATCATTTCAGGTGCCAAAGTATCACATAAAAATAAAAATCCTTTGGCGGTGGATCATACTGTTCGATTAGTACTGTAAGGGATCCATGGATGGCTATGTAAATGCTGTCACTGTTGTAAAGTGGATGTGGAAAATATTTCATGTATATTGGCCGACAAAATCTGATCATAAAGCTTTTGCTGCGAGACTCAACCTATCCAAGTTCATACAACAGCAGTTCAGAGCTGAGGCTTACAGGTCATAATTAAAGAGCTCTTACCGTGGTAATGAACACATTTAAAACAAATTAATGATGAAGTGTTGTAATTTGGACAGTAGATGTTGTTTCATTCATCTTTCACATCACCTGTGTATGGCTTTTTAAACACATCTGATTTTAAATACACCCTCTCCCTAACCTCATGCGATGTGTGAGAAAGGTGCTAGGCTTCCGTGGGAAGGCTCTGATGGCCGTGTCATAAACCCATACCATCTAATGTTTGACATAATTAAACCTAGCAGATTAAGTTAAAGTCTAAGGAGAACACAGCACTCACTGGCATCCGATGTTCCCAGTGCAGTTGTGTAGACATGCCTGACGAATTTAGCCAAAACCGACACGTTACTTTTGTAGCTTTAGAGTCTTGTCTCTAATGTCAGCTCCCTAATATTTTACCTTCACCCATTTTCTGTGATGCCTTAGAAATTCTCATTATTAGTGTAGCGTACTGATAGGATGCCAGCGTTAAATCTGTTATTCAATGAGGTAGACAAACAACTTTGACACAGAAGAATAAAAGGGAGTCTTTTGCTACGGGTACTAAATGTTTCACGTGTGCAGACCATCGATGTTGCAAATTACTGTCTATAGTGTTCCTACATAGAATATACTTTAAAACCATGAAAATATTTTCTTTATATCCCTTAAATGTGTAATAAAAACTTGATCTCTGTCACTGTTAGCAATAAGGCAGAATATCAGTGAACCTTAGGACTATTTATTTCAATCTATTATGATTAAAGATTATGAAAGAAATAAATTATTATGGAGGGGTATCTTTCACTAGCCAATTTAGTGCTCATCCCTCTTTCTGAGATTGCTTGTGGACCAATATACCTAGCAATGTAATTGCTATTTACTTGGATAAATATCAGTCATATATTTCTCTTGACCTTTTAGTCTATTTAAAGGAAAAAGGAAATAGATATTTATTGTTTGCCAGCCCTTTTTTCTGTCTCATTTCACTGCACATGTTCTGGAATCCAGTTTTCTAGGCAAGCTGACTGCATTCATTCCATTTGCCATTCTGGCATCTGTGAAGTAATTAACTTTTGACTTATGGAAAAAAAATCAAGAAGAATTACAATCATTTTATTTGTTTCCCAGTACCCCTGAACGATAAGCAGTAATATTGTGTCTATTTAAGCCCGGGGCACACATGAACATCCAAAATCTGGAAGTTAGTCAGAGCTTCCTTTACAGTAGCCATTTTAATTTTATTGTAGCTAAAATTTTACTCTCATTACTACAAAGACTGCTACAGTGAGCTGTATTTCTGCATCTGGATTGAGTGTGGCCCTGAAACTTAATACGACGACTGGATTAGATAGTTTTATACAGACTGACATCCTCCTCTGCCAAATTGCAGCACCCCTAGAACCAAGATTTGCAAAACTGTTTAGACATTTGCAATGCTTTCTGTGTTTTGGGGTAGGAGAGAAAGGTATTATCATTTTTGTTTGTAATTTACAAACAGCAGATTTACATTACTATCAGTGTTAAAAGAAGATGCTGCTGGCCATCCTTACATGTTATTAGTTTTCAGTTAAAAGCACCTTACAGACCTGTTACAGTGCTGATCACGTGAGAAGATCACAAGCTATGCTCTGTTGTGCAAAAGAGCAGAGAGCTGGCACAACATCTGTTTACATGCTTTGCCTATACCAATTCATAGTCTGATGACCTAGCCTGAAGCACTGAAGTTCAGATTATAGAGAAACCATGTGTAGCTACTCGTCCATGTTGGTGCACTGGTTACTGTTGTTCCCTCCTGTTTTGATCCAGCTGAGACGACACAGGGTGAATTAACAGATAGGGCAGAAGTGCATTTTGCCTTTACCAGTTTTCCTACCCAGGTGTGGCTGAACAACACCTGAAGTTTGCAATCCAGAAGTTGGAAAAAGTACAGTCTCTGTCCAAATGTTTTCTGCAGCGGTTGAGGGACTGCTTCAGGTGTGGTTCAACCATCCTTTGGCATGGGTATACAACAGCTTCAGGCATCCTACTGCAATCCTCACTGTGAGTCAAAATATCAGGATCACAGTCTTTCCAGCTGCAAATATTGCAGAAAACATTTCCTGGGATGCGCATTTCATGGCCTTTTTCCTGCAGTACTTTCTGTGGAAGAGTTTCTTGTCTGAGGAATGAGCCTTTCAAATAAGTCTGTCTCATCATATTCACCTGTCATCTAGTGAGTGAGCTGCACAGACTGTGTGGATGATAACTGAGGAAGCACGGTTTCAGGCCAGGAGTGACAGCAATCTTACCCAAAATAAGGTTACGGTATAACAAACTATCCATAAACCAGCTCTCCTGGAGAACTGGAGGCTGTCCTACCAGCCAAAAAAAAATGGAAAGAACTGAACAAAGATAGGGAAGGACTAAGCCGGAGAACAGATGTACTAATCCATGTTCAGGCTCCATCAGATGGGATTTGAAACTGCCGTATCTGTCACAGGCCTGGAAAAAGAGTGGCAGAGCCAGTCTCTGCCTTTCTACATATTGCAGAAAGGAAAGGATTCATCCCAATCAATCATCAAAGCACAGAAGCATCCCGGCTGCTCACCTCTGGAGCCCTCACAAATCACGTAGGTAAACATAGGTAAATTGTTAAATGAAGCAGGTTACGCATACTTTTTTCTAACGTGTCCTCCATCCCAGATGTCCTGCAAACTGTCCAGTTATATTCAGCATTTTTTTCTGAGAGGACGGGAAGGATTTTAATAGAGTATAAACAGTACACGGTTTTTAGTTTGACTTCGTAGTTTGAATGGCTGGTGAACTATGTATTGCCCACAACACTCCAAAGTTTTCTTTCCCTTCCAGCAGGCCACATATTTGGGTCTTGTTAATAAAATTTAGAAATGCAGACTTGTTTATGTGCACCTTACAGCTCCATCTTGTAGGTTCAACTATGCATTCAAAATTATAAATATATATAGTGTGGGTGGTGTTCTTGAGAAATATGGATGGGTGCCCTGGAACTGCTGGAATCAAAAATCTGGCATAGTATTAGCCGCCGTAATCTTTTGTCTCAGTTTTCCCACCTGTGTCATAAAAGTTATTTATTCATACTCCTGCACAGCCCAAACCAAAGTGAGTTTTTTCCAGGGATTTAGTGAATGTTGGCTTAGTGCTTTCAGAAGGCAAAGAGCTCATTTCTGTATCATCTGGCGTAAGACGGTCCGATCTCCCCAATTTGTGCAAATCCTTCTGTAGTTTAAGTCCTTTGTGGGATTTTAATGCCTGAAACCATTTAGTACAATCAGCAAACTTTAGTAATGCACAGTCCATTTCTTGCTATAGATAAATATGTAAAATAAGTATTGCTTATATTAGGTCCAAAGGATATAACCTTTTGACCTTTCACCCTGCTGAACAGTGTGAAAATGGCACTTTCCTGCTATTGTGTGCTCTAACCCAGTATATGCTACACTCATCGTCACTTTATTGATGTCTCAGCTATACTTTGGGCGCCCAGGAATGGGATTGGCGTTTTTGGGTAGAGACTACTGGGGGTTGCTGCAGAGACGTTTCACACAAAAAAAGTACTCTAGGTACAGTCACACTTCAGGGAGGATAAAATGTGCCAAAGTTTGTGCGCTTTTTTTTTTTTTTATCTGATAGATCAAATGTGAAATTTAATCATCTCAAATTGTAGCCATCATTGTTTTACTAGTTTATCAACCAGATACTCAGTTTCCTTGGCTCTGATTTAAGTTGCTTTTATCTACAGTTTCCAAGATGATTGTCTTTTTAGGAGCAGCTTTGCTATCTTTAGAAACAGTTGCTGTTTTTAAGAATAACTTGCATAAATAATAGGTTTAATTGCACTGGATTATGCACAGTGTTTTCTGGATATATGGTGGACCTAGCTCAATATGCATAAGTGTCCAGAAAAAGAAAAGAACCATGTTTTCTAGCTGTTAAATGTTAGGAGTTGATTTTGTCTTCAATATTTAATCAGTTCTTATTGGCCAGCATGGCATGGTTGAAATATATGCACCTTCAGTGTAAAATCCTATATATTCTACCTACTGAAATAGTTGTTACCAATCTTGAAGGTCTGAATGCCAGACATTAACATCAGTTTCATCTGTTCTACCTTTTACCCAATAAACCTTTTGAGTCTTTGGTATTAAATATGAAAATATTGTGTCTATCTGTACAGACTTGGGTCCACTTCATTATTGCCATCATAAGCCCAAAGCTGCTTCAGTCTTAACTGTTAGTACCATAGCCATTAAAATATCGTCCCCCAAAATTACCCTCTCTTGGATTATTGTGGTAGATAAGGTATGACACATGAAATACTCTGATACTGCTCTAAATTAAAACATTTATAAATGTCTTTATTCATTTATGTATTTATTTTTATTTCCTTTATGGCCAGCTCAAGTTTTCTTCTCCACCATTGCAGACAAGAGGTTTATGCTAAACTTTGGGCAGCCAAAAATTCAAATGCGTAAGTAAAAAGCAGCCCAAACTTCCAGACCATATGAAACAAAATTCTTTATGGTTAACAACCACAAACCCTGTAACACTTAACAGTATCAAGGGGAGATTCAGGGACGACTCACAGGGAAGAAGTGGTTTTAGCTCAGAAGAATCATACAGCTTACTCTGGGATGGGACAATATTCCTTTGGGTAATCCTGTACCATGCCCTTGCCATGAGAGATGCGTTGCACCTGTTTGCTTGCACGTCACACATCAGCCACAGTTTGGCCCTTTGCACTGGGACATTTCTTAGTAGCTATAGTTTTGTATTTACTTCATAGACACAACCAATCTAGCTTGAACCATGTGGCTTAGCTATTTCAGGAAGGAACAAATGCAATACCTTCTGCATTTCTACTAATTTTGCTATCTGAGATTGTGGTAAAGTTGGTGAGTTTCATCTTGACCTCTTGAAACCTGTTTTCTCGGTAGAAATCACCCTCTGTGAAAGTCAACTTCTCTCCAGAGTTCAAATGCGTTGACTTTCAGAGTTATAGTGCAGGACTCATTCCTTTACTCGGGGAGCAACAAGGACCCAGAGACCAGAGCTCGCTCTTGTGTCACCAGAGACTCCATGGACAACTGTCAGTGACTATTCAGTACGCTGTTCATTCTGCTGAGAGAGTGAAGCCTGCCTCTTTGGAAGCTGCAGAATAAATATCCTCTTCAGTACATTCTTTCACATTATTCCTTTCAATCCTTGAATGAAATACCATCTGGTCCTGATGACTTACTGTAATTGCATCTCTAATTGCTCTGTAACTTCCTCCTTAGAGAGTTCAATCTCTGTGAAAGACGTATTCTGATTTACCATTAAAATTGCCTTCAGCATAGCAATTCAGTTATCAGGACTCTCCACTTTCTACATCTCACTGTACCCAGACAGCGCAGAAGGGTAATGGCTACCTAAGGTAGGATTTTTCTGGCCTACAGGAATCCTGCTCTGGTAAATAGAGATGTTTTTCTTGGAAAATACGTTACAGATCACACAACTAAAGAAATGAGAAATGAAACAGGAATTCCTTATCATTGAAAAATCTGATATTTATTATCAGTTCTGTTGCTTACATCTCTCTGAACCCAGGCTTGACATTATAATTGTCAATCACATTGACATTATACCTTTACTATGGAATCTTTTCCTGCATTTGATGTCTCTGTCCCTTTTCTTTAATGCTTTATTCTGATGTTGCTCAAAGTCATACTTCCTTCCCCTACATTTTATAAGAAATCTTTTTGAAGTACTGAAAATAATGTAAAAAGTTATACACACATTTTTCCATCTGTGTCTATGCATCTTTCTGGCCCTGTAGTTACGGTGCAATGCATCATGGCTCAAATATACAAGTTGTTGAAGCATTCCAGTTAATGACAGGCGTCACTGAAAGGTTGAAAGTTCTTTGTGACAGCTAAACATCTATTCTTTGATAGACTTCAAGCCCACACTTCAATTACTGGAACAGATAAAAGGAACCTTTTTTTGATAAAAAAGATCCCAGCACAAGAGCATCCTGCAAACAGGGCAAGACAAAAGACATCTTCTCATATCCTCCTAAGTAAAAAGGTGCATGTTTAGACAGATTAATAAGAGCCCTACCTTTTGCTTCCCACATTTTGCAGTTGCCATTTCTTCTTCTCCAACATCTGAAATCATTTGCAAATAGGTTTTGTAAACCACTGCCTCTTGAAGAAATGACATGTCTTATTTCCACCTCAGAACTTCAGAAGAACTTTCTGTTGCTAGCTGTATTGCTTCCTACTGCACATCCAAGAGAAAATGGGGGGCTATAACCAATACAGCTCAGTCACTTTCCCCTTACGGGTCTTCAGCTCAGGATGGTGGCATTGGCCTTGCTCATGCTCAGTAGGATCTCAGGATTTTCCTTGAGTTCAGCTCCATTCTTGGTTCCATAGGAGCAGCCCTGAGTAGTTTCGGCAAGATTTCAGGTCAATGTTATCAACATGGTCACCATAAATCCTTGCGTCACAACGTGATTATAATCATTATCCCACAAGATTTCACCTGAGGCTACTTCAGACCTGGCTGCCCAAAGCACCATATGGGCATTTATGGTACCACTTCTCTAGCGCTGTCTTCACACAGGGGGGGTGACCATACACAGTCTCGGTGTCATATTTCTCTCCCTGCAAATGTATGGTCTTAACAGATGCCTCAACACATGCAAACAGAAGGCATAGTCATCTGCTCTTCCTGAAAATGTATCGAAACTCAGACAATCCGGTTTGTCTGCAACGATTTTGTTCTTCCGAAAAAGAAGCCACACTTCACATCCTGACAGGCTGCACTGGCCTTGTTACCTCGGCCATATTCACTGTGTGAGGGAGCAATTTTCAACCTTATACATTCAGCATGAAGTAACTTGCACCGCACAGCAGTTACCCGGTGTAAACAACCACCCACCAGACTATTTTAAACAGTCAACAATCCCCAGGCTGCCAGGTAATGTGAAAGGCTAATCCAGACAGTACAAGAAGGAGAATGAGTAATGAGTTGAAAACATACCATTTTGTGCCCTAAGAGGCCACACTCCAGGCCGTCTCTGAGATGCCCTTTGGCATCCTTATAAAAAACGTTTATTACTAGAATCCAGACCTACTTGCTGTTAAGAAAGGACAGTCATTCAAAATGTTTTGTCTATGTTGACCCTATTACCTGTTTTTCTTTCTCTCTACACCATCACCTCGCTGTGCTTCTAGGGTGACTGGAAATGGTAGATGTAATACAAGTTTCTGGTATCTCTGAGATGAGACGTTTGAAGTCCTTAGATGTATGCACCAGCCAAAAAGAGTATAAGGGATATGAGAGCATCCCTATGCACAAGTGGTGCACAGAGACAAATATTTCAGTAAACTGTGGTTATGGTAAATTCAGTGAACATCTGAATATGTCTACTGCTTTGATTGCTGGGAAGGGGGAGTTATATAGAAATAACCTGGATTATTTAATTTATTTTTGAAGTCCTCTCCCTCTTCTGGAGTCTATGTATGTGAAAATCTGATTGCTATTTTTGCAATTGTTGGTGCCTCTCCTGTTAAGCGATACCACTGCTACAAAGACATTTGTACTGTTGACATTATTATAATTAGTATAACGGGTTAGCTTGTGTATTAGTTAGAAAATCCTTCCCTCGCTAGCTGAATATATTTCTGTGATTTGTGAGGCCCTTATTTATTCTGGATTTAGGTTTAAAATACTTAGCAAAATTATTGTCAAATCTAAAAGCGTTGTGAACTTTATGGCAAATTAATATGTATTAATAGAGCAAATTCACTTTTCCAACACGGTGTTTGTCCACTATTCGTTCTCCTTTTTTGTAAAGTATTAATCATCCATGCAGGAAATTCAATCAGTACTCGTGTGATAGGCGATAAATAAGAAAACATAATTTCTTTGTTGTTTTTCTAAGTGGTTGGCTATTTGTTTTCAGCTTATTTTTGGTGTAAGGGAAGGTGCTAGTATTTATATATATTTGTTCAGGAAGTGTTGGAATGGAATATTTTACATTAAACTACTTAACACTATGACAGATTAAAACCTATGAAACTTATAAATAATTCATATTTAATAAAGAGAAGAATACATGCTGGCAGAAGTCTAAGGGTTACGGACCCTTTCTTTTAAGATACAGAGACAAAACACGTGATTTGTCTTCAGGCAAGAGTAATTGAAATGTCATCCAAGACTCATGCACCTTGACCTCTGTTCGCTGAGTAACATACCAGTTGCATGGCAGGTGCATTTGAAATATTAAATTTTGATGGAACTGGGAAGCAAAACTAGAGATAGATGTGTATGTCAGCAGAAATGAGAGACAGGGCTAATCTACCAGGAGCAAAAAACTGTTCTGCCCACTTCAGACAGAGCACCCGATCAGACACTGTATCGCTGGAATGGTGATGGGGTTACAATCAGTTTCTCTGATAGGATGATGAATTCTGTCAGATTTTTACAAGCAAATGACGTGCACTCACTGGACTGGGATTTGAGGAGAAAAGTGGATTTAATCCAGAAGTAATTGACAGCGTGAGAGATTGAAAGGGTCAAAGGGGGGAAAGCAGAAAGTGCTTTCTTAGAAGAGTAATTTTTTATTCAATATAACTAAACCAATCTAGATGAGCCTTCCAGAGAGTCAGACTAGATAAAATATTCAGACAGGCTATTTTAATCTGGTCTCTGTCTATTCTCTATAAATCTGTTTCTAATCTGTGTTCCCTTACCCAATATAAATAATATAGGAGTAAGATTGTATATCTGAGATGAAAATACAAGGCCATAATTCCTTAATGGTCTCAAATCCAGCCTAAAAACTGAATGCCTGAATTCTGAGGCCACTTCCTAAAACTGTTGCATGTCCTCCCTCTTACTGACATCTCCTGTGGGGAAATGGAGGGGAGGCGTCCGTTACTGTGTAGAGAAAAGCTTTTTTCCTGACTTTTGAGGCAAAAAGAGATTTTCCCAGAAACCTCACAATGATATGTTCTGATACGCTCATCACACAGTTAGGGACATGGATTTAACCTTACTGTTATTAAAAAGAATATGGACCATGATATATAGTCAATTAGCCAGAACAGCTCTGCAGAAGCGAATACAGTGGAGAGTCTGGACTGAGACACGCATTAGCAGCTGACATGATGGTATTTTGTTGCACGCTAGCAGCATTGGCCTCTCTGCATCATCTGAAGTCAGTTATCATAGCAAACCAGACTAAAAGGTTTTGTTTTTTTCTGAGAGATAGCTCCCTTTCAACCCAAAAAGCGCACCACTGCTCCAGCAGTACTTATCTGCAGAAGTTTATTGGTGTAGACATATCCAAAGATCCTTCCAGCCATTACTTGGTCTTATTTGAATAGGTGTGAGCAGTGGCAATGGCATCTTCATGCTGTGATGGAATAAAGTAGCAGTAAAATGAAGCTGAGACTCCATCCCTCCACGCCCGCAATCTTTGGGGCCAGAAAGACCATTTTCTCTCTTTTTCTGATATCTGCATCAGGCAGTGGTGCTCTGCATCAGCTGAAGGTGCTCTGTTTGATTCTTTCTGAGTCCAGATATCTTGGATTCTTGTGCATAAACATCAGCCCAGCTAGCTTCACAGACTGAGTTATATTAGGGTTTAGTAAATTTTGTTTTAAGACTTGAGGCTCTGTGAAGAGAAGTTTGGGCCCACAGAGTAATATTACTGATGGCCGCCTTTTGTTCGTAGTTTCGTGGTGCTAAGCCAATATGCGATATGAAGAAAAGAAGCTAGAAGGTCAACAGACAAATTAAAAACTGAAATTAAAGAGAAAAAAATCAAGCCCCTTAACTGGGACTTGAGCAGAATTATGTCATTAAGTCCCAAACTGCTGAAGACTACTGTGTCACCTAAACCAGTAACCCTCCATTTATTGCTTTAAAATCCTCCAGAATGATAACGCACACAATGAGTTGCCTCAGCCTTGGCAGAATAGAGCAAACTCTTACCTTGTTTTACCCCAGTACTTGGAAGGGAAGCTTCACTCCTGTTATTAAGCTTGAGCAGCTTAATCCAGAAATCATTAGGTTTAACTCACTCTGACAAACTTAGACTTAAAAGAAAAAAAGCCTTCTGTGACAGTTGCCCCTTTCTTGTAAAACATAGCCTCTTATGTAGCACAGGATGATGGTGAGCTTGTTTGCCCAAGAACTGGGACACCGGTTTCGACTCTCTTCTCAGCATTTAAGTTCCCAGTTCATCCATCAATGCCCTAATCACCAGGCATTGACTCTTCTTTGTAGGAATGTTTGTCTGTCTCCTCAAAAATTATGTCACTTTGCATTATTGGGTTGGAGACACAAACTGTCTTTATAGATGATTGATCCCTAATCTCAAGGTTACTTGTTTTGCATTTTATTCAATGAACCGGGAAGCGGTTCCCTTCTCCCTGATCAGAGTTCTAAGATACCAATTTTTGTGTGGAAATGGAAGACCACATCTTTCATTAGCTTTGTTTTTGAAGAAAGGCTCAGAGGTACGTTTGATGAGTGGATTTTGTGCTGGAGAAAAAAAGAGAAATCTGGATGATGTGCCTAAGAGGCAAGATTTAATGATCCTGCTCTCCTGTCGCCTAACTCCAGGCAGCTTTCCACTCAAGATACTAATTGTTCTGGTTCCTATTTGAGGATATCTATCTACGTCCACATATCTAATCTAGCCACCAAACCTGTGACGGCAGATGCCTGAAAGATAGTCATCCCATCCTTACTTTTGGGATCATCATTTATAGGATCCAGCCTTGAGAGCACATTGCTGTTGGGCAGCAGCAAATTAACTTTATGAAATGTAGGTTTTAAAATTCCGTCTTATCTATCTAATAAATTGCAACCTTAAAAAAGAGAAAGAGTCTGGCCTAGAGAGTTAAATTTATCATGACATTAATCTGACTATGTTTTTACTCTGCTTAAAGTTTAATTTGATTCTTTCTCTCTAATAAATCTCATTTTAATTAAGACAGCCCAAAATGGGGACTGTTACTGGATGCTCATTGTTGAATATTTCAGAGATAAACGAAGCTGACTCCTGCCCTCAAGTGAAGCAGAAACAGCATGAGGGCATAAACACCGATGGGGATGAGATTGCAAATTGTAACATGAAGTAGAATTATGTGGCTCCTACCAGTAGATCTTGACTAGTAGACCCAGTTCGGGCAGTGAAAAACCTTGTAATTTCTATAGGGAGTGTATAAGACATACATTTTTTTGTTGCAATGGCCATCCATGCAAGTACCACATCCTGGATGTATATAGCATAGCTGGAATAGTATGTACAAGTTCATATATAGATTTGACAGTATCGCATTACAGCTGAGCCAGTGAATTTCAACATTTATCTATGACAATCTGGCCATCCCAGTCAAGCACTTTTCCTCTCCTTGGAAGAAGATTATCAGTGATGCCAAACTGTACAAACAGCACTCAGTTCTTTTTTCTAATTTGCATTGGCTCGAAATGGAGTTGTTCAGATATACTTGAAGGCAGATTTGAGTCCATAAAGGGCCCATTCCTGCAAAGTGTGACGTGCATGCAAATAGCTCAGCCTACAAAGATTCCCATTGACGGCATTAACTTTATGGCCAGATGTACGGTTTTGCGAAATCAATACCTTTGACAAGAGGGAAGTTTTTTGAACATGAGACACATGGCTTTTCACAGCCATTAGAAATGAATATTCAGTAAAAGTTCCCATACTTGAATTTCAGAAATTAAAAAAAAAATAAAAAGCGGTATTTCTTCTTCATAGAATATGACTAGAGTAGTTCTCCTGGTTTACCAGCAGATATTGCCAGATATAAAACAAGAAATTTCTTTGACAGGACACGCTTTCATACTCTAAAAATATATTTTTATTTAAAAGTTGGTTCAGCATAAAAGGATCATGAGTCCTTAAAGAGTTTCTTAAACTCTATGAAATGTATAAATGAGAACAGAAGATTTTATTGTGCAGCTGGTGCTGTATATTGTGGTATAATTAAAATCAGTTACTGAAATGGTGATAAGGTCACAGTTAGTATCTCTATTAGGATAATAAACTGTATCAACTTTTTTCCCAAAGGGAGGGACTCACAGGACTGGAGTTTTAGAGGAAGAGTGCACAGATTGTATAAAGCAGTTGCAAATGGTAGAATAATCAGTAGAATTGTAAAAAGATAAAAGCAGCAGCAACTGATTATGTTATAGGGTGATGCCATCCAGTGGTTTAGTGGAGCACTGAGGGACAGGTTTTGAGTAGTATCTGGTATGAGATACTATTTACAGATCAGGCTACCGAATTGCTCCTCTTTGATATTGATTGTGTTTAGCGATTATCAGTTTACTTATGTTCTAACCTGCAGCTAGGTAATACTCTTCATATATGCTTTGGCCTATATAGTCATACACAAGCATATATTGCCTGGCATGTGTTGTGTGTCTGTGGGCACATACAGACGACAGTAATGTTATATAGTACAGTTTCCACATGAAAGGACACACCTCGGAAGAGCACAGTTATTAAATGATGAGGCAGCTGATTTTTGATGAGGTAAATCAGGTCAAAAATGTGCACTCCAGAAGTGGAGCAATTGTTTTATTTCAGAGCTCTATACAACAATAAACTTTCTATCTTATCAGATACCTGTAAAGGGGAGACATCCTAAATTAGCTGCATGCAATTCTGAATGCAGTTAAAAGTAACCTACCTACACCATCGTAACAGTATTGCAATGTATTTATGTGCCCTCTATTTAGAAAATAAGGAAGTACCAAAGGACTTGGTGTAACACGGTTTTCAGATTGATGCATTGCATTGCCAAGCTGCAGAAAAATTGCTTGTAGATGTTAATTTTATAGCGTTCCGTAAGCAGAACTGATATTCTGATTAGTTTCAAATTAGCAAATCAGTGCAAAATTTAAAAAATTAACTCAAGCTCTGACAAGAAATCTAGAAATCTGCTTGCTAGTTTCTTGTTGTGTACAATGTTAATATTCAGCCTCCAAAATATTATTCTCTTTTAACAACTTGAGTTCATCAGTTTTACACTAACAGGATTGTTGATTTAAAAAAGGAATACAATCTTCATTATAACAAAATGCTCCTCAAGAAAAGTACTGGTTCCATGAAAATCCATTGTTAATCATCAAACGAGTAAAGAACTGTGGTACAAATGGCAAGGTATTCATGCCAAAGTCAGAAAACTGGATTATGCGTGGATTCACAATGAACTGTGTCATGTATTCATAAGTGTGTTTATATGATATAACAGTTTATTTAGGGGATTGAAGGAGATATTGGGACTTGTTTCTTCTTTTGAGAATGGAGGTCAGTGCTAAACAGCTCTGAGAGATCAGAAACAGCTCACGCTACTTTTCCATGAAAAAACGACTTCACGAGTGCTCCATGTTGGAATTCCTGCAATTCCCCGTGGAGTGACAAGTGATAGCATTGGCACATGGTAAACACATTTTGAAATACATTAGAGAAATTACTAGATTATTTTGTCCTCTGTGGAAATTGCATGATCTTCAAAATTTGCAGATTTTGGTTGAAAGGAATGTGCAGAGATGAAGGAGAAAAAAATATTTTCTGTGTGCTCCTTTTTTTTTTTTTCTTTTGTAAGTGGCAGAAGCAGAAAGCGAAAGGAAAGGGCTGAGAAAATGCAGAGTGACTGACAGACAGAGTTATCCCAGTTCAATTTTGACAGGAATGCAAAAGGTACTGAAAACAGGCCAGTTTCCTGGCAGTCTCTTTCATAGGAATTCCTATCTGTTCTCAACAATTATTAAAACAGAAAGTGAAACTTTTCATTCAAGTTACCAAAAAAGCCTTTTGAATACTTAACTGTTGCATCTTTTCTGTCCCCCTGAGTGCCAAGCAGCATGCAGTTAGCATCATGCGAGCCTTCCCCCAACTTGTGAAGTCCACAGCATTTCAAATCCAGACCTAAGGTTTTTGTGCATCTGTTAACAGGGAAGTGCCTTCTCTCCTGTAGCAATTATTACTTTTTTCCCTAATCTCAGCCACAGGCAGTTAAATTTTACTTTGATCAACTGTCTTGTCTTTGTATCACTTGTCTGAGATCTGAAGAGAGAGAAACATGACTGAGGAAATGCTTGTGAACTGGCATTAATGTGATTCAACTCATTTTAATAAGTTTTGGATTAAATTTGACACTTTTTTAACTGTAAGTTTGCATAGATATTTTTCATAGATGTTGGGATGGGAAAGCATGAACGCATGGATTCGATGCAATAGTTATAGGTGCCTATGTATGTCTGTACTCTGACTGTATAAGCTGCAGTACAAAATTCTGTGCTCTGTTGTACACTTACATCAGTTATTCCCCATCTTCTCTAACTTTGATCATGCCTTTGCCTCTGAAATACAAGAATATTGGTTGCTCCAGCATGCTAAAAGTTGACAAATGGCACGGGTGAGGAGGGTAAAACGGGAGATCTCTCAGGGCAAAATGCTAGCTGCCAGTCACGTCTGCTGCAGAGACTCTGCTTCTGTAGTACCCTCAGAGGCTGCAGTATGGAATAATGATTTCAGTAGTGGATTTTGCCGTTACTATTTAGATCCTTGTCAGACTATTTAGGGCTTCATAGGCTTAAATTGTCCTTTCACTTCCACCCAGGAGCTCACTGGAGGCAAGTGCAGTGGTGCTGAGGGTAGTAGTGTAATGGGCTTAACTCCTACTCATCCTTCCATATAGCCAGGTTTCAACACCTCAGGCATGACAGGCAAGCTCTTTCAGAAAAGTGTATTACAGTGACCTTATTTTGGCAAATCCAGCAGTGGAGAGGAAGCAGCACAGGGGAGTGGAACGATCTCTGCATTAGGGTGCAGGAACAGACTGGCCAACTAAAACAAGACCCTGTGCTCCAAAAAGGAGTTTCTCCCCTTTAAAATAAGTTATATAAGTTAAGATAAGTAAAACAAGTCCATCCAAGTAATGGATAATATGTTCGTCTAGTCCAGCAGCTTCAAAAAAGATGAAGCTGTAGGACTGTGTACCACAGGAAACTCCTTGCCTTCCTTACTCCATCCAGAGCAGTCCTGGGAGTCACGCAGTAAGGGGACACCATTCCGAATAATGGTTAAGACCAGACAGTTCACAACATAACTGCATGCAGCTCTGGAGTTCTCAGCACAAGAAGGACATGGACCTGTTGGAGCGGGTCCAGCAGAGAGCCACGAAGATGATCAGAGGGCTGGAGCACCTCTACTATGAGGACAGGCTGGGAGAGCTGGGGTTGTTCAGCCTGGAGAAGAGAAGGCTCCGGGGAGACCTTACAGCAGCCTTACAGTAGTTAAAGGGGGCCTACAGGAGAGATAGGGAGGGGCTTTTTATCAGGGCGTGTAATGATATGACAAGGAGTAATGGTTTTAAACTGAAAGAGGGGAGATTTAGATATCAGGAAGAAATTCTTTACTGTGAGGGTGGTGAGACGCTGGAACAGGTTGCCCAGGGAAGCCGTGCATGCCCCATCCCTGGAAGTGTTCAAGGCCAGGCTGGATGGGGCTTTGAGCAGCCTGGTCTAGTGGGAGGTGTCCCTGCCCATGGCAGGGGGTTGGAACTAGATCATCTTTAAGGTCCCTTCTAACTGAAACCATTCTGTGATTCTATGATTCTATAACGGTCTAACCTGTCATTCAAAGCATACAGGTTTTTTACAGCAACCTCAAAGTGTTCTGTTACTGAAGGTTTTTGTAAGAATAACACTTGTAAGCAATATTGTCTTGAGGCTAAAGCAGTTTCGAGATTATTATTTCTTACAATCCTTTGCTATGCTGCATTGTACTATGAGCTAATTAAAACTGATGTCCCTCAGAAGTTATAGATTCCTCGCTCTGTGTTTATTTAATCAGGCTGGACACGAAGAAAAAGTTTGGAGGGAAAAGCAAATCTATAATTGAGATTGTTGTAGACAGATCCCACTGGATTCTTGTTTAGTCCTGTCAGGCTGCAGTGTCCAAACAGTGAAACGGTTTGAGTTCCTGAACAGTTGTACGGTGCAAAGACAATTGGCAAAGGAAGGATAAAACTTGCAATCGGTGGGTTTGTTTTGCTAATCGTTGTTAGGAGTTTGCAGTCAAGCCCAGTGCAAACTACTTTTATTTTGCTAACTCTGCATAACGATCATGAAGGAAGATCTTCCTGAGGAGGGCTTTGAAGGAGGGCGAGAAAAGGGATTTGTGGCCTAATTCAGAGAAGTAATTCAGAAATGTCTCTCTAGAATCATTACTTTTTCTTACAGAGTAAAGAAATGGGCTCGGAGCAGGCACAATTGCAGTAGCAGAAGAAACAAAAGGCAAAACCCGAATACAAAAGGAGGGACAGAGAAATGCAAGGTCTTTTTAGAGTTTTTAATTTAGTTAAAACAATGTGGAATATTTACAATTACATTGTAATTTGTTGACTTTGAAATTGGGCATTCAAGAATGCTTTGACTACAATAGAAATGATCATAATTTTGTAAAATATTGACGATGACAAAATATAAATTGTAGAACAGTCACCCTGCTTTTAATAGCCAAAAAGTTACCGAAACAAATTGTTAAATAATCAGTGTATAAGCACGTACATAATGAAATAACAAAATGATACGAAACAGCCAACATCAATGCATCGAGAACAAATCAAGTCAAATCAATCTGTTTTCCTTTTTGACAGTATAACTGGCCTAGTGGATACAAAGGAAGCAGTGGATGTGATATATTTGGACTTTAATAAGGCTTTTGACACGCTACCAGTTGCATTCTCATAAGCAACTTAGGGAAATGTTCTGGATGAAATTGCCATCTGGTGGGTGCACCCACTTGTTGCAGAAACGTACTAAAAAATAGTTATGACACTTCACTGTCAAACTGGGAAGGTGTTTTATATAATGTGTTTTACAGACTTTTCCTGTGGTTTTTTTCCAATTTCATTAATGAGCAGAAAATGCTCATCAAAAAGTTGTGATTTTTTTTTCCACTGATAAGAAGGGAATATTTTGGAGAACAGGATGAAAATTCAGAAGTCTTGGTAGTTTGAAGAAGTTGCCTGGAATCAATAAAATTACATTCAGTAAACATGAAAGAAGTGCTACAATTACTAAGGAAAAATAAAATGCCCAAGCAGAAAAATTTTAATAAGTGTGAAAATGCTGTACAAAGGGACAGGGGTGGATCACAATCTAAATATGAAACTACAGTTTAAATACCGCTGCAAAAAAAAAAAAAAAGGAGCAGATGGATTGCAATGGTTGTATGTAAAGCATGGGAGATAGAAGGTATTTTATTTTACACATGACATTGTAACTAGAGCATCATGTCAGATACTTGGATTTCAGGAAAAGGTAAACAAATGCTAAGAGTCCAGAGGAAAGTCAGAAGATGTATGAGAGGTTTAGAAAATGGCCTGTGAGGAAAATTTGAGAACTTGCTGATTTATTGTGCCTTCTTTGTTCTAAACTAGACAAATATGAGAAAGCTTGTCACAAAAAGAACAGTGAAATATTAAGATTATTATAATGACAAGAAATCAATATTTCCTCCTGTCCACTGAGGATAGGACAAAGGTAGTTATCTGAATTTACCCAAGAGAGAGTTAAGTTAGATGCTAAGAAAAACTAAACGTAGGGACAGATTGTGCTGGAACATGCTAACTGTGCAGTCTCCTTCACTGGAGATTTCTGAGGACACGTTAGATGAATGTGTAATCAAGAGTGAGCTGGATATACTTCATCCTGTCTCAGAGGTTTCTTTCAGCCTAGCTTTGTGTGATTTCTACTTAGTAATGCAAATGTCTGAAATTAGTACTTAGGTGGATTCTAGAAAACAGCTCTGAGGTGGATTCAGGCAAAAGCATTTCTGTCAACAGCCCGGCAGCAAAGCCTGCTGAGGAGACCTTGAAGCTAGGAATGAGGAGGTGAAGGGAGATGATGGCCCCCAGTCCATTGAGGAAGCGGTGGGCTGCGTTGGCAAGAAAGTGCGAAGGGTATGGTAGACAAGCCAGAGCTTAAGAATGACAAAGCAGGGTGAAGGAAGGCCACTTCAAGCACGTGCACACAAACAGGAAAGTGCCGAGAGGATAGCATTGTGGGGGGAGCTCTCATACTTTCTGAGAAATCAACAGGCTGGAGCACCTCTCTGAAATGCTAGTAGCATGGGATAATAACAGGAGGAATCAAAAGCATGTGTGGAGTTGCAGGACTACAACCTTGTACAGACATGGTGGCACGCTGCAATGGATGGACATGTGCTCTTTGGCAAGGACAAGCGAGGAAGGTTGTGGGGACATTAAGCTTTTTGTAAGAGACTAGCGGGAATTCATGGAGCCTTGCCCTGGGACAGACAACAGTTTATGGGTTAGGATTGGAGGTCAGACCATGTTGTGGCAGATGTCTGCTACAGATTGCCGGATCACGAAGAAGAGGTGGCTGTCTTCAGACAAGGGGAAGAAGCCTCACATTCAAAATCCCTGGTTCTCATGGGAGACCTAGTATGTGCTGGATGGCAACACAGCATTAAACAAGCAATCCTGGGGATACATGGAATGCATTGATGAGAACTTCCTAGCAGTGGTGACCAGAATAAGCAGGAGCTCCTGACTCAACTCAGACCTAAAATGGAATTGTACCAGAGGTGAAAGCTGGGACAGGTGAAACCAGAGGAACATGGAGACACTGTGAGTGTTCAGGAACGGGGTTAGGAAGGCTAAAGCCCATCTGCAGTTGAAGCTTGGGACAGACAGAAAGGGCAACATGAAGGACTTTTACAGGTCCATTAACAGCAAAGGAGAGAATAGGGAAAATGAGGGCCTGCCACTGAATGGGACAGGGGACTTGGTGACAAAGAACATGGAAAAGGATGAGGTATCCAGTGCCTTCTTCACCTCAGTCTTTACTGATAAAAAGGGCCCTGAGGAACTGCAGGCCTCTGAGATCAGTGGGAAAGTCTGGAGCAATGAAGTTTTATGCTCTGTTAGGAGGACCGCATTAGGGGACATTAAACCAAGCGGACATACGCAAATCTGTGCGACCCGACTGAATGCATCCATGAGGACTAAAGGAGCCGGTTGATGTCATTGTGAGGCCACTCTTGATTATCTTTGGAAGATCATAGTGACTGGGTGTGGTCCCAGAGGACTGGAAAAGAAAAGGTCAGCTCTACGTTCAATAGGGGCAAGCAGAAGGATCTAGGGAACCACAGGCGACTCAACCTCACTTTCATCCAAGTGGAGGTGATGGAACAAATTCCCCTGGGAACCATTTCCAAATACATTATTGTGTTTTAGGCATTTTCCAATCCTTTGTAGAAAAATGCAAAACAAGTTTTTATTTGTAGTATAATAGACAGGGGTTACATGTCCACAACATCGAGGCTCTCTTCAGCACAGTGATCTTGCTAGTCAAATGTCACTTACCCTTTTCTGCCTCGATAACAAGCACACTATAACTTTTAGTGTCTCACAAATCCTGGTGAAGCTTCACGTATTCAGACAGTATCTTTCAAACAGCACACTGCTACTTCGTAGTAGGGATCAGATTTCCAAAAAACTGCCTCCTTATTCTGAACGCGCCCATTTCCTCATGACCATCCTAATGCGATAGCTGGGCATAAGAAAGTGGAACGATCTCGCACTAGTAG
This sequence comes from Rissa tridactyla, assembly GCF_028500815.1. Lineage (NCBI taxonomy): Eukaryota > Metazoa > Chordata > Aves > Charadriiformes > Laridae > Rissa > Rissa tridactyla. The sequence goes on along the minus strand of NC_071467.1, from coordinate 67,616,927 downwards.
ATATTTGGGAGAGAGAGTGAAGATGAGATTATCTGGGTGCACACTGATTGCAGTTGCAGAAGGAATAAATTCATTTTTTAAGGGAACAATTTTCAGGAATTTTAATTTGGAGAGTGAGAAAATTAATTGAGAGCACGGGTAATTTTCATCTTTCCATCCAGCAAAAAGAGAAAACTAAAGGGAAACAGTGAATATAATTGGAATGACAGGAAAAAGAAACAGTCACTCATAATTGTTCTTGGTGACAGCATGATTTTTTTCAAGAATACAATCAATCAGAGGTGTCTGAAAATGGCTTTCAATAGCACTGAAAATGTGAATGATATCCAGTCAATTATTTATTATGACCAAAACAGTTACACAATCAGACAGACACTTGGAGGGGATAAATCCATATTCCCAAATTTAAATTATTTTAAAAATCAATAATTAAGATACAGATCACACACACACAAATTCTGTGTCTAGGCATAACCTGTATGTTATACTCTTGATGCAAAACAAAAAAAATCATCTTTGTAATTCAAGGGGAAGAATTATACAGCTTTATTAAGCAGGGCACTGCTGAGGAGCGCTATTGAGGCTTTGGGGAAAAAGCTGTCTTGAAAAAATGAAGATATTTTAACATTTGCATTTGTTCTGAATTAGCATAAAATTAAAATATCTTATTTTTCCATAGAACAAAGCGACTTTTTGTAAGAAGCTTGTTTTCACATTCATGATGGTGATGGCTCAGAGTGCCTGATTCCCGATTCTGGGGATGGTTCTGCATGGGTTATGGCTTTGCAGAATTTAGTGCTGTGCTAAAGACTGCTAATTAGCAACTGGCCTAAAGGAGTTGTTTGCCAAACTAAGCAGAGTGCAAGAAAACTACAGCCCTTTCCAACACATTTCCTTTGCTAGGAATAGTGGGATACTGCTGTATTTGTCATGATAAAGATTTACCTTGTACCACAAGGATCCCTAGCTGGCAAAATGTGGCTCATTTTTAAACCCTCACTACTGGTTGAATTGTGAAAAGTGAAGCGGATCTGATAATCTGGCCCACATGACTCCTTTACAAAGTAAACATTATCAATGAACACTTGATTTCCTGTATCCTCAAGGAAAATTGCTTTGGAAGAAAAGACTGCTCATGAGTGGCTTTTGATAGCCTCTTTTCAAATGCTTATCTTCCTGGATCAGCAGGCAAGTCTTGTCTGTTGGGAGGGCTCCACTCTATCTCCTTGTTTGGGATACCAAGGGTCATTCACACACATCTGTATCTTGGTTTTCAGCATGTTTTGTTCTGCTGTAAATATCAGTTTTATTGACAGACATCAGCCTCTCTGATACTCCTCTATTGGCTGGAGATGTGAAATTCCCCAGCTTCATTTTTTATAAGAGCATCTCCTAGAGATATAATGAACAGCAGCAGGGACTGGAAAAAGCACTTGATAAGTGCTTAAATCCCAGCTTTGTTCATTCTTTGTGGTAATTTGCTCTAACGTTTTCTGCCTAATAGTGCTTAAACTACAAAATAGTGCTTCCTGCATGATTAGCCTTTCTCACTATTAAAATATTGCATTCTTTGTGTTTGACCTGATTGTAAGAAGAACTTCCACATCAGGCTGCTGCTGGAATTGTTTTTTTCATGAAAAATACTGGGACTGAGTCTCTACAAAAAAAAAAAAAAAATGCTGTCACTATCAAGGACAGAAGACAAGTGCAGTCATGAAAAAAATGCCATTTCTGCACATTCAGGGTATCTGTGTAATCTTTGCTGCATAGCACAATTATTCTACAAGTTTTAATGCTTTCATTGTTTAAAAAAACTGCTTTTAACCACTAAAAATAGCTGTCTGAGTATAATGTTTTGCGCTCCTGCCCTATAGAATTAGCCTTGCCAGAAAAATGCCTCAAGGCAAAAAGAGGCAAGTCTGAACTTGACCCACATCCAGAGTTTTTTGTTAACACAAGCCCCATGGGCTGTTGAGTTGGTAACAATTAGAATTGCAGAAAGTTTTTTTTTATTATAGAATCATAGAATCACAGAATGGTTTCAGTTAGAAGGGACCTTAAAGATGATCTAGTTCCAAGCCCCTGCCATGGGCGGGGACACCTCCCACTAGACCATCCAGCCTGGCCTTGAACAATTCCAGGGGTGCGAAACACTTCCAGGCCCCCAGGGGGCCCTTCCTGTAGGCCCCTTTATGTACTGGAACGTTGCTATAAGGTCTCCCCGGAGCCTTCTCTTCTCCAGGCTGAACAACCCCAACTCTCTCAGCCTGTCATAGTAGCAGAGGTGCTCCAACCCCCTGATCATCTTTGTGGCCCTCTGCTGGACCCGTTCCAACAGGTCCGTGTCCTTCCTGTGATAAGGACTGCAGAGCTGGACACAGCACTCCAGGTGGGGTCTCACCAGAGCAGAGTAGAGGGGCAGAATCACCTCCCTCAACCTGCTGGCCGTGCTTCTTTTGATGCAGCCCAGGATGCTGTTGGCTTTCTGGGCTGTGAGCACACATTGCTGGCTCATGTTGAGCTGCTCATCTACCAGCACCCCCAGGTCCTTCTCCTCAGGGCTGCTCTCAGGCCATTCTCCGCCCAACCTGTATTTGTGCCTGGGATTGCCATGACCCAGGTGCACAATGCAAAGCAACACAAAGAATGAATGCAAACACTGTGTTAGTACATATAGCATAAACTTAAAAGCACTAAAAAAAAAACGAAAGTGAAGAAATAGTGTTCTGGCTTCAATACCAAATAATACCAGGTAATATTAAAGATGGTTAGGTACATATCTCTAAGTCGATCTGGATTTTAGTCATAGAAAAATGAGAAAGATCAGCCTACTGCCTTACAGTTTTCATGATGTTATCATGAGCTTCATGCTTTTGAGGGTTTTCTTGGCTTTTTTATCTCCTCTCCTGAAAAATTTTGCCTTTATTCAAAATGGTTTCTTTGTCCTATTAATTTCAACAGGATACTTCTCATGATTAACATATCTGTCATGGCTATAATTCTTTGAAATTAGAAGTGAACTCTTTCCTGACGTTGCACAGTCTGCTTTTCACTGCGTAGTTTAAAAAAATGTGGGACTGCTGCTTTGTTCATTGACCTGATGCAGACCCCTTAATTATCCTTAGGACTTATGTAGCCTTCTCGTTAACAAAAATTAAATATATTTACACTTTTTTTTTAAATGCCTGTGAAGTCAATACCATATATATTTTACGAATACATAAACTAAGATTAAAGTAGGGATAAACTAGAGATATAAATAAAGTTTTTAAGTACTTTGTCCCTTGCACCTTAAGGTAGGAGAGAGTTTTGGGAGAGAGTTCTTGTATTTCTTTACAATCCTGTCAACTGTAATTCTATAGAGTGGGCTTGGGTATATGTGTGGAAACACACTGGGTGCTGGCAGAAAGCATCCCTGGGTCGCCCATGCTACCACCATCTGCGACATATGCGCTATTTGGCAGAGGGATTTCTCTGCATTTCCTAGGAGGCAGGCCCCATCCATCCCTTTGCTGTTGCCATGGCCACATTCTCTCTCAGCATCCTTGAGTGGAGAAGAGTGCGATCGTGTTGCTTCCCCAGGAGATTGCCTATGTACTTTCCACTTCCTTGTGTGCAACATCAGCGTGCCAGAAGGATGATTCTTGGTGAGGCACCCGATAAAATATAGCAAGTTAATGAGACTTTAACCACAGAAGCAGGCAAACCAGAACCTGGCCTTCAGCTGCAGGCAGTTTGTGCTCCTGATTTCAGCATTGAATTTAGGAGTCTTTGGACTTAAAAAAAAAAAAAAAAATACAAAGATGTATTTATAAATATATACTCTCTCTAAATTCATAGTTATTGTATAACACATTATACATAGAGGATAGATTCCGGTTTCCTTGGATTATGAAATTTGGGTTCGAATTTTGAGAAAAAAGAGCATCACTTGTGAGCTGGTTCAGGGATTATCTCCTCATGTGCTCCCCACTTTAGCTTACTTCACAGCAATCCCATAACATCACTAAATATTCCTATTTTTGAAGAATAGCTTTGGTTTCTCAGTAAATTAATCTTTTTGTTAGCTTGCTTTGGTGATAACATTTTACATTACAAGCAGCTGCTCTGCAAAGATTGAAACGAGGACTATGCGATAACCCCACAAAGAAGCAACGCCAGGCTGCAAAGTGCTCTCTCTTTGTCCGGGTGCCAGCATTATGAAGAATCAATACAAAAAAAGAAAAATTGGGATGAGAAAGAAAACAAACATAACTGTGTCTCCGCTGCTGTTGCTCTCAGACAAAAGCTTGTTTCTCAATGTTAAAACCTTGTTGTTAAACAGGCAGAGGGGAAAAGATGATGTAATGCCGTGAGGTATGAAAATATGAAGCGCCCGGAGTTTAGGACTGTGTCTTCCTCTAAAATGGTGAAGAAGACCAAGGTCACTTAAAGTTAGTGAAGCAGGAGCCATTCTGCTGTGCCCTTCAACTAAAGCAGGATTTGGGCTCACATACAGATGGTTTTCTCTGCTGCATCCTTTTCAGACTCTAACCCAGTAATGACATCTCAGTATAGCCTTGATGGCTTTGGTAATCATTGTTGTCTCAGGTATGCAGGGACGGGGGGAGAAAGCAACATCTTGTAAATGCCTGCCACCATAATAAAGTGACAATATATTCCGTGATTTAGGAATGGGAGCTTTATTTCAGAGAAGTCATGGAAGCGGATTAAGCAGCCATAGGTAGAGATAGAAAAGATTTCAAGAGAAATAAAAGTTTCAGCAAGCAAGCAAAAACACAGTCTAAAGGTCAGATCAAGTGATCCGTTAATTGGGATATTAAGACTTTAAGTGTATTATTTTTTCCTGTAGACTGGCATCCAGAAAACTCAGACATACATCCCGTTTGCATATACTGTGGGATATAAAGTTAAGTAAGCAGGGGGTTACAGTCCTTCCAGATCCAGAACAATGATTCAAAAATAACAGCCTTAAAATAAACAGAAGCATCGAGTGTGAGTGAGGCTTTCGCACTCTCCCCAAGGCTGAGCATCTGTTCAGCAGCTGAGGTGGATATTTAGATTCAAAAGCAAATTTTAGTAATTTTGGATATGCTCAAACCCCTTTCCCTTACGAAAAGGTTTTTTTACAACCTGCTATGCTCCAGAGTGGAGAGCCACCTGGTGGGTATTAGCAGCAGTGCTTTGCTGTGTTCACGTGTGGAACCCCAGATACTCTATTTGCAATGTTCCTTTGGTTATTATTCTTAGGATTTCTGTTTGCAAAATCTTCATGGTCTCCTACTTTTTTTACGCTGTTCTTTTCTTCATTTTGTTTTTCTGTCTAGTTTTCTACGCATGCAATTGTAGTTATTCTTTGCCAAACAGTATTCACTAACGAGGCTTATTGTTATGACAGAGCTAGACAAACTGTTGTAGCAAAAAAAAAAAAAAAAAGGGAAATAACTTCGAAGTGAAAATTCACTTGCTCTGAAACATCTTACAGATGTAGACCCAGTTCACCCAGGGGTTTTTTCCATGTGAAAAAAAACCTGCTTCAGCCAGGTGCTTGAGCTAGAGAAGGGGAATTAGTATGTCTCTGCTGGCTCAGGGGTTTGAGCGCTGTGGTGGACTGGAAGGGACTTGATTGAGTCCCGTTAAAATCCATCCTCTGAAAGACTGAAGGCTGGATGCAGGCTGAGGAGGAGGTACCGATCACCAGATTATATGACATTCTAAACAAGGGCTTCCTCGCTCTTCCCCACTGAAGTTGTTTCATTGTTTATTAAATACTGACATAAATACACCAAAAAAAAATGGGAGCAGTCTGAGGCTGATTCTGCAGCCACGTGGCTGGGACATTTGCTGGTAAGGCAGTATATGCATCAGTGTTCATATGAGTTGCTATCTATTAATACACTTAGTATCTATTAATACAGTGAAAGAACACCAACAAGTGAAATGCAAAGCACGCTGGCCATTACAGCAGCAGGGTAAGGCACTTTCTGGGGAGGTAGGAATTGGGAAATCAGATCCCCTCAAGCAAAGGAGACATCTGAGCTTGGAGCTCCTGAGCTGTAAGTCCCTGAATGGTTGAATGAACCCACCCTTTATTCTTGGTTTGGTGAGTCCAGGCTTTCTTTAGCATTGTTCTTTTAATGAAGAAACCCAAGTTTCTGAAATTGGGTTTCCTCTAAGGTCAAGTGAAATGTGTTTGGTTTTTTTAACAGCAAATGTCTTTTTTTTAGGCACAGTAGGAGAAAAAGTGGGAAAAATCTGTATGATTTTTCACATTGAACGTGGATGTTTGATGCAAATCTTGTTTGATTCAGCTTTTAAAAAAAAACATCCCACAGCCTTAATTCCAAGTGAGATATATTTTATTAAGTACTCATATTCCTACTGACATTTCAAAAAGAGCACTCAGAAAGAGCTCCACCTGTATTTTGCATCAGAGTTTCAAGAGATTGTTGGAAATTCAGGAAGCAAATTTTCCAATTTCCGAGTCTTGCAGGCAAACAGAAGCTTCTTTCAGAATTTCGAGCATCCTTTAACCTGAGAAATAGCTGTGCAGTTTTATCTCTTTGCAGGAAACAATGGCAAGTATAGTTATTCTCTTTTCTATTGTTTCAAATTATCACTTCCACATAATTAATTAAATAAGCAACGCAGAACTGTTATGAGAGTGTTGAGTGTTGCAGATAGAGCATCTCTTTTCTTGGAGGAAGGGTTGGAAAACCACTTATTGATATCCTGCTGCAGGGCAATCCGCCTTTCTTGCAGTGTCGGGGAGAGCTGTTTACCATCCCGTCTCCCCATCTCACCTCATCCCCTCCTTCTCAGCACAGCTCCATCTGTCTGGGCCTGCATAACGTGCCCCCTGCTTTCCTGGTGCGTCAGGTGGACTGCGTGTCCTCAGATCAATCACATTGCACGCGTCTGGCTGCTCTGACCTGGCTGCTCATTCACCATAAAGGTCTAAATGTTCATTTTGCCACCTGCGGTCCCTTTGTCCGGTGGTCTCGGGAGCGCGTTGCAGGCAGCTGTGGGCTGAGTGCATGCCCTGTCCGGGTGCGCACAGCCCCGGGGGCACAGGCCAAGCACCCAACTTGTAGAACAAAAGTCAATCCAGAGTTAACATTCAGCCTCTTCAAATTTCTCCGGTTTTAAAATACTGAACCTTCAACAGAATTCTTTCGTATTTTTGGTCCCCCTTTTCTTTCCTTAATTTTAAAAAATGCATTCTCAGATTAATATACTTTATGTCAGAGGCATTCCTAATCTGAATTTCAGAGTAACAGTGACTGTAGTTCCTCTACCTAGTACGCAAGGTGCTGTTTTGTCGAGAAGATCTTTCAACAAGATGTCTCATCATCTTGGGGGGAAAAAAAAAAAAGAGAATTCACCATGCTCTTTCATCATGTTTCAAATTATTGTATAACCTTGTTGCTAACGATTTTCACTGTAAACACAGTGAAACACACACAAAAAAAAGTTTGCTGACATAAAATAGATAATTTCTTATGTTGGGCATCAACTTTTAAAATCCTTATCTCAGATAAAGTACAAACCATGGCAGATGATTCAGAATAAACCTTAACTGCTTTGTACTGTTCACCTGGTTTGTTGCGTGCGGAAGCCTTTTATTGCAGTTCTGTCTTACAGAATCAGCTACTCACTGGGAGCATTCAAGTAGAGCTGCTGATTTTACAAACATGCACATCCACCTGTCAAAGCCATGATTCACATTAAACAGAGATTGTAAAATTAACATTCGTTTGTGAGCTAGGTCACGTGTGATCTTAAGTCTGATGAAGCAAGAAACTAGGACAGAGCCAGTGTGTGGTCCTAGAATTCCTGCTGTTAATGTCTAAAATGCGTGTGATTACGATTTCAGTTGGCATGCCTCCTGTATCACTGGTGATTCAAAAAATTGCAATTTTATTTGGAATACCATTTCTTTGATTTGTAGAGTACTGTACTATTACAGGACTCAAAGCAAAGCACTACCACAGTCTAAACATCCATAAGCTTGTTACTGAAGCAAGTTCAACAGAGGGCCACCAGCCTGGTAATTGCTGGAACACTTGACCTGAGAGGAGAGGCTGAGGGAACGGGTCTTGTTCAGCCTTGACAAGAGGAAGCTTCAGGGTGACTTAACATCAGCCTTCCAAATCACTTCCAAATCTTGTAGGGGGCCTACAAGAAAGATGGGGAGGGGCCGTTTGCAAGGGCATGTAGCGGTAGGACGAGGGGCAATGGTTTTAAACTCAAGCAGGGTAGGTTTAGATTAGACATTAGGAAGTAGTTCTTTACAATGAGGGTGGTGAGACACTGGAACAGGTTGCCCAGAGAGGTGGTGGAGGCCCCATCCCTGGAGACATTCAAGGCCAGGCTTGATGAGGCTCTGAGCAACCTGATCTAGTTAAAGGTGTCCCTGCAGGGGGGTTGGACTAGCTGACCTTTAAAGGTCCTTTCCACCCCAACACATTCTATGATTCTATGATACCTACAAGGATGTTATTGAGAAGATGGGGTGAGCTTCTTCTCAGAAGTGTGTAGTGGGAGGATGAGGGGAAAAAAAATGGGTATGAACTGAAACGAGAGGCTTGGACTAGACACAAAGTGAATCTTTTTCAAGGTGCACAGTCCTGCATTAAAACAGTTTGCCCAGAGAGGTTGAATGGTCTCTTGTCCATTTTAAGATCGGACTGGATGAGTAACCGGGTCTGATGTCTTAGCTGACCCTGTTTTGAGCAGTGGGTTAGAGACAGGTCCCTGACATCCCTTTCAACTATAATTTTTCTATGAACCTATGATGCGTTGTTTTAAAGGAAAACTGTCTAGCAGCATGTCAGAAACATACTTAAATGCAATATTGACACAGTAAGAGTTACATGAGAAAACCTTTAAGGTTTAGCCATCTCAAGAGACCTCCAACAATGTCATGCTAAACTGGATTTGTGCTGATAAAGGAGCTTTGCCATGATTATACCTAATGATCCCTGAAGTCACAGGAGAATATCATTTCCTCTCCTTGTCACAGGCATGGAAATGTCTACAGCAAGGCTGACATTGGGAAGGCACAATTACAGTCATAGGAAGTTCTGACAAGAGGAACTCATGAAGTGAAGTGTCTCATCCTCATGTAACGCTGGCTATGCACTAGAATGGGTTGCTTCTGCTTCTACTATTCTTTTTAAAAATTTTGCATAAAGAAGCGAAATATTTTTAAGGCTCATATTATGTTTTTGTAAGATCTCTGGAGCTTTTTATGGAGTTATTTGAATTTTATTTGGATGTAAGATTCATGTAAAGTTGAGTTGTTTCTGCTCAGTCGGAAAGGACTCTCCAAGACAATTTGCTGTGGCTGTCGTAGTTTTTTCTTCTTCCCCAGCCAGGAGGGTAAGATCCTACATGAGATGTGCTTACAGATTTCATGTACTGTTGAGTTACACATTTAAAATGCAGGTTATTTGTGGCAACTGCAGAACAAGCTCTAAACATAACTTCTCTTTGCTGTATGCTTTAACTACTCAGTACAGGGAAATTCATTTCAATAAAGTGCTTCCTGAACCTTCCTTCTTTTTCTTGATGTTGTTTTTGTGAAAAAACAAAGACGTGCTTTAAGGTAGTAAATCTATGCTTCTGTCAGGGATGAATTTGGTCCTGGATTTATCATGTCATTAATTTAGCACCTATGAACAAAAATTATTAAAACCCAAATTGAAATACTCAATGAAATATAACTCTAGCATAGACTCCAGTAAATTGTCAAATGACGGGTTTCTGCAAAGATGCCCACTCTTCAGGCAAATAAGAAATATTTAGCTGACAACCTCGGTATATGAGCCTTTTCAAGAATAATTGCTTTGAAAATGAAGAGAACAGCCACAAAGTGTGAGTCACTACATCCAGTTGTGAAAAACAGAAATGAAATATATCCCACATGCTCTGGTAGTCATACATGAAGAAGGTAGAAACTTCCAAACACTTTTGTAGGACAAACCTCCCACTTTCAAGTATGAAGCCTAGAGAGAAATGTAATTCTAATAAATAAAATGTGTGGTAGTCAGTGAGGAAACCTTTGGAGTTCCACTTTTCAAGTACAGCAGAAAGTGAAATGGCCTGCTTTCAAACACCTTTTAGGTGTTTTGAAAGAATACGAGATTACCATTCCTTTCAGACATCACCAACACAGCAAAGTGTTCCTGTCCTTTATGTTTTCTTTAAAGCACTTTGTGCATACATATATTATACTGAAATATTCTCTTCTCAAGAATAGCTGAGAAAAAGTAACAAGAGAAGCAAAATTTGAATGTACACAGACGTGAGTAATTGCATACCTTTTCAAAAGGTTTTCTTACAGTATCTGTCTCTCTTACCACAAGACACTAAGCGGTAAGTATATCACAAGAAAAGAACTTATATGTATTATATAAACTGATGATCCAGACAATCATTACTCTGTGACCAAAAATCAATTGCAGTATTATTACCTTACATTTTAATAATGCAAGTCGGAGGATGGTGCTTTTGTTCTGCTCCTTTAGTTCAAAAAGCAGCTAACAGTTCAGAAAAGGCTGGCTTCATACATCTATTGGTTAGAAATAAACAGGAAAATGTATAGATTTAATCTAACAATGAAATGCCTGAAAATCAGTGTGAAGATCACAGATACTTAACAAGTTTATATTAAAGTGGTCATGAATATTTAGGTAGCAAAATTTACAGTGACCGCTAGTTAATCAGTTCCGTTGAATTTCAGGGGCTTGTGAGACAATTTAAAAGGATTGAGGAAAGGGCAGTAAAGAGAAGCATAATGTAAGAGTTTCCATTTTGAAGAGCAATTTTATAGCTGATAACAAGGGTAGATGTCTGTGGCACACAGTGATGAAAGTGGAAAATATAGGAAGGCAAGAACAGAGAGATGAAAGAGAAATTTCAAATAACAGGAGGACAACAAAATCATAAAAGAGTTTAGTTCAGATGCTTTCTGAAAACTTAGAAAAGACATAGGAGCTAATATGACAACAGTATATAAAATAATTAATGGTGAAAAAGGCCAAACAGTGTATTTACTCTTTCTAATGTGACATAATCAAACTGACAGCAGAAGCCTTAATTTTGTCAACACATTTTTGGAAGATAAAAGGGTGTATTTTGCAGACTATGCATAATTAACCTGTTGAACTCACTTGTGTAAGAAATGGAGAAGAAAAAAGTGCAGTAGAAAAAAATAATAAAGAGTCTAACCTTTATACAAGTAATAAAGATTTTACCACTCCTTCACAGAAAAACAAAATTCCAGCAGCTTGAGAGAAGGATTATTTTTTTTCCTGGAAATATGGTTAGCTAGTAAGTTTTGTACACTTTGCAAAGCACCTCTGGAAGCAGCTAACCGGGCAGTTCCTTTGGCTTTGCTGTGGTGCAGTGCAGATGTATTAATTATCCTAAAAAATGCAAAAACATTGAGAGAAATTATGTCCTAAAGTGCAAATTCACACCTGTCTTTGTGAAAGATGAGCACTACTTCAAAATAGCAATAGCAATAAAGACCTGTCTTTTTCTGTAATGTTCTATTTAAAGTCCACTTAAATGAAATGAAATGCTTTTTACTAGCAGCAATAAATCAGTTCTTTATGTAAATGAAGCGACTCTGCTACCACAGCAGAAGTTTGTGCTGCTTATATGTTGTCATGGCATTTCTGGGTAGATCCTTCCTTCCCCTCCGCCCAGTTCTCAGAAACACTCCAGGTATCAACGTGTAAGGTTGAAACTTCATTTCCTACCAAGTTTGACCTTGATATTAATTCAATAATTGTCAATTATACCATGAAAAAGTGTTTTGCAGAAAGGTGCAAGTGATATCTTGTGATGCTCAGTGCAAAATACAATCAAAGCTATTGATAAGCAGGGTAGTAGCATGGTACAACAGTCTGATAACTAACTCAGGATGCCAGTTAGGTCCACTGAAGTGTAGTTACTGCCTCTGTGACTTTAGACAATCCATTTAATCCTTCACTTTCACTATTCCCCATCACTAAACTGGGACAATCATTCTTTTCTTCAAGATACATTGGAGGTACTCTGCTGTTGGGATTGGGTGTGGGAAAATTTCAATAAAAGATATATTTATTTTTAAAAACCCTCTATTTTAGGGTACCATTTCTTCACTCTATACGGAGGTTTCAAAAGGAATCATTTTTTATTACTTTATAAGAAGAGGAATGGTAAAATGACTTTGTGATAATTCTTGTCATTCTTACAACATTCCTATGAAAAATACATGGTTTTCCTCATCTTTTTTTGCCAGCCAACTGAATGATGACACAGATAGTTGAGCAGTTTCGTATTCTATCAAATGCAGCTTACACCTAATCAAATGTTGTCCATGTATGAGAAGGATTAGAATATTAAGGACTTAAAGTCAGGATTAGCTGTAGAAGCTGTCTTCATTCTCAGGAAACAAATTAAAGGCACTGGCTGTTGATTGAACAAATTATTTCAAAAAGTCAATGTAGGTAGTACGTACGCATCTTCTTGTCACCATCTTTTCAAAAAATGACTAGTATATAGATGTATGACAGCATTACTCCCATTTAGAAGAAACTGTTTACTGTGCACTAGCAGGCATTGGAGATAATATTATTTTAAAAGTATGAAGAGATCTGTTGATGGTAGTTCAGAGTGTTGACGACCATGCCGCCTCTTTATTTTATTACCTTCTTGGTGATTTGAGTCATACAGTGATTTGTCAATAAGTGTTTAGTTTATCTTGACTTCTACCACATTTTGAACTTGTTTTTCTCCTCAAAGCCAGAAAAACAGCTGGCAGGATGGATTTCTGTGCCATGTGTAATGAAATGTTAGGCCAAAAATAGAAGAGGATTAGAGACACTCAATGGCCAGTGACTTCCCTATTCCAGTACGCCATCTCAAAATTTCTCGACCTCCTTCCTAATCTGCATATTCTGCTGTTGGCTAGCTGCCTGCCTTCCTCCCATTTCCTTCACTGCTGGTCAGCCACATGGAGAACAGCTTGCACCACTTAATAGAATTTCTGACCCCAAATTAGGTTTTTAAGTGCCTTATTTCTGCGTCAGCTATCCTCCGGTTGACAGCTACGCATCAAGGTGTAGGGTACGTGAGGAGGTTTCTCTTGTGCTCTCTGTTCCCACTTTGGGCCCCAGGAGGTTAGAGTGCTCAATGAGGTTTGATGAGGTAGAATAGAGTTTGGAGCCCACCTCTTCTCCATCCTGACAGAGGAGAGTTAGGATGGGGGGAGGGAAGAGGAAAAGGATGCCTCCCCTTCCTTCCTGCAAGCTGTGTTTTACACAGGGATAGGTACTGCCTAAGCAGCTTTACCAAATCAGGTCCCGCAAGTCAGCCAGTTGGGAAACATTTTGTATTAAGGCTGATCATAAGATGTGCTACAGGTAAACAAATGTCCTGAGGTGCCATGCGTGCACCTAGCTGCAGAAAGGGAGGTGCCTCCTAGAAACGTTTGCAGAGGAAACTGAGGTGTCACAGGGATCAGGTGCCTACAGAGATGTCCTGCCCCACAGGTACTAGTGATAGCAAAATGATGGGTGTGCATCCTTGAAACCCAGCACTCCTGTCCCCTTTGTAAATACAGCCTTGAGCGTCTTTGTGACAGTTCTCTCTGCCTTAATTGTTCTATTTTGTTGTCTTTGGTCCTGGTGAGAATAGTCTCATAAAATGTCCTCCATCTAACACATTTAAAAGAATTGCTTGCTATTTATTCCTGTGTCTATACACCCGTTTGCTCTTCGTGTTCTAATGGCTGTGTTTGAGATGGGTTTGAATTTTCATGATAGATATAAATAGGATTTGCATTGTATCCTTATCTATTCTCCTCCAAGGAAATTGCTTTTAATTATTATTTAAGGTTCAACTCTAGTTACTGCTAAAACGAACTTCTGCTTCTAGCTTTAGGACTGAGAACTGAGCTGCAAATAAACATGAACTGAAATAATTAAATCAATTACTACCTTTGGTTATTTTACTGTTAATCTGTGTAGCCTTTATAGTTTCAGAATAATAATGTCCAAATTCATTTTAGCTGAAGTTATTTTTTTGGGTTGAGATTTGCTTTCTTCTCAGTACTCAGAGCTAGGTCTTGCTTGAGGCATTAATTTAATTTGTAAAGAAATTTCCTCTCTAAACTTTATCCCAATGTGACTTTTGACCAGTTTATGTGTGGATAGCTGAAATAATACATTATTAACCATTTATTAGCTTCAGTTGCCATTTATCTCCTTTGGTATTATACGTTCAATAGGCTTTTTCTGATTGGAGGCCTTCAATATAACCTGCCAACTTTGTGTTTCAGGTGGTCTGAATACACGTGTATTTTTGAAGTTAAACATAATACCTTCTGTTTGGCTTGAGGAGCTGTGGATGCAGTGAGCAATTATTACCAGATTTCTGTAGTCTTACTGCTACAGGCTTCTCTCAGACAGCTGTGTCCCTTTCCCACGTGCCACAAGTAAAGGATTGCCTGTGGCTCGGCCTCCCACAGGCTGAGCTGCCCCAGACCATACGAGGCCATACATGGCTGCCTCCCTGGTGCTTCCCAGGTTTTCTCAGCCTTTGTAGCAACCTGGCTGTTTCGTTCTCACCTCCGCCACCAGAAAGGAAGGACATCATAAACAGAGAACGTGCCCGCAAATGCCAGGGGTGCGAGGAATTAGATTAATTAGCTGCCTGGAAAGTGTTCAGAGCTAAGGATCAGGATCTCCTCGGGACAAGATGGACAGTGGCAGGGGAAGCAGAAGAAAAGGAGCTGGTGGCAGCAGACACGTTGGTTGTGAGTTGGCAGTAGTGTTTGTTGCATGGTGGTGCACTCTTCATGGAAGGCCAGCAATAGCCAAAGTGCTGCAGGAGGTATGTGGGAATACAGAGCCAAGACCCCAAATTATTCTAAATTCTTAATTGCTTAGATGCCTCATAGGCACCTAAGTGCAAATTAACCTTCTCACAACCTCAGTAGAGTTGCCACTTCTCCTTGCGGGCTTCTGAAATCCTACCTCTTACACTTTTCAGATGCCAAAGTGCCATTTCTAGGGGAGAACTGCCTAAGCGTTGTTTGCTGTTGAGCAGCTGGGCTCCCCCACGTCTGCCAGGGTCCACGGGATGAGCACTCCTCCATCTGATCTTCTGTTTGCACTCTTGGAGCACGTTGTCTGCATTAGAGGACTCAAAACAGAGACCACAGCAGCGGTAGCCTCTTTAGTCTAATAACCTGTGGGAATATAGGATGCACATTTATACATTTTTCTCCTGGTTTTTATCACATTTCTTAGAAAAGTGTCTTGGCCTTCCTGTTTCCATGATCCAGAGCTGAAAATATCACATCCCTTTAACCAGGTGCTCAGTTTTTATGAATCCCTGTCTGACATTGTTCCTCCTCATTTTTACAAAAAAATAAAAACAGCAGATCTTTAGGTTGTAACATTTAATATCCTAGGTCCTTGCTAGGATAGTCCTTTCTTCCAAGGACATTGGAATTTACAACAGGTTGGGCGTGGAAACCGGAGGAAATGGCTTTGATTTGAATCTTTTATTGAAATTTCTATCCATAAATGGAGCATAATTTCAATGCTACAGATACATGCTCACTGTAGGTCCCTCAACCGTTTAAATGTAATGGCAGGCTTTATTTTTGAAGACTTATTTTTCAATTGGAAATCAAATCCTTGCTGCCTGACTGAAAGCTGCTCTCATTTCTGTAAGTGTATAGCAGCACCACTCAAGCCACTGGAGTTGTACCAGGGCCGCTGAGAATACTATCGTCTTTAGAACAGTATAAACTTATTAGGATAACTGTTTGATCTTATAAGTGAATTTAGCAAGCTAAAATCACCCTTCATCTAAAGCAGATAATTACATTAGGGTTAAATTAATTGATTTATTTGATGGTTATATCCTGGAGCCTGCCAGGATCCTGAGAGTACCTCTCTCTTTACTGCCTCGCTTGTTTCCTAGGATGAAAGGGACGGGACTGGAAGAAATGTGCAAGTTGCAAATGCAAATGTGCCACCACCCACTTCTCTGTTATTTATTGCTGTTTACATAGCAGCTCAGGTTTGTGTGACATATCAGGCAAGTAAAGCGTCAGGTTGCTGCCTGATGGGATGGGAAGCCTGATTGTTCACCACCTGGCTTAGGCATTACTGCTTGCACAAAATGAAGGTAATGTGTGCGTAACCTGATGGCAAACTCAAATTCTTCATTCGCCCACTCGCCATTAGATTTGTGCTTTATGCTGAGTGTTCATGGATGTATACCAGTATAAAAGATGCACGCTGTATCAGCGATCAGACATGCTGAAAGTTTGTTACTGTCACAGCAAAGGGACAAGGAAGAATAGCTTGCAATTATGGAATCCTTTTCAGAATTGACATTTAGAAAGACAAAATGCAGATGAGAAAATTTGCAAGGAAGATATTCTTCCCCATACCTCCCCTGTTTTCCTTTATTTGTGTATGTGTTTCCTTTTTTACCTATATTGGGTTTTTTATTCCTACTTGAATATCTGTTGTTTTTTAAAGTGGTTCCAGGTCACCCATGCTTCTGGTGTAACAGAAGTATGGGTTGCCAATTCATTACTGCTAGGTCCACCGCACATCACCTCAAATCCCTTTCATTTTGTTCGAGACTTGGGCGTACAGAGAGTCTTATGTCTGTTTTACCTATCTTTGTGTCATTATGAATGCTGGTTGAATGTTAGGCTTCTGGTAACCATGTTCATCCTTTAGGCTCTCCTGACAGTAAAACGTGTGTGTAAAAGACAGAGGGAGAGGGAAGGAGAGAGAAAGGAGGGGGAGACACATCTTTGATCTATTCCAAGAGTGAAGAACATGTAGGTTGGGACTTAGACCCTATTAAACCTCTGCATCTGTCAGTCAGAAACACTGATTCTGAGCAATCAGGCTTCATTAGCTCCATTTGTTGCAAAACCTCTTGTTTAAATGCAGAGTGAGATGGAAGAAGTCACAAAAGTCAATCTGTTTGTTAAAACTCTTGCTTCTGGTTGATGATATGGTAATTTTCATTGAAAATTGAATTGTAGAAAGTCATATGAATGTGGCTAAACACAACCTGGGAAATTGTTCCGAGAAGAGTATATTCTGTATCTTGGGAGAAAAGTAAAACATCCTGAAGTCTAGCAGTTGCTATGGAAATGCTTAAATTAAATGTAAAGCATGCATAAATTTTCAATATACCCAGCACTTTGGGAACTGGGGACATATGTTATGGGAAAAGCCATAGACATGAACACTAAGCAGAAGATAAAACATGGGATTTTTCTCTGTGGATCTTTGTATGGAATATTCCACTGGCCTATCTACACTTCATTTTAAGTGCAGACCAAAGCTCACACTTGAAGACCAAAGTATTTCTATGCAAACTCCAGGACAAGTCAGAAACTTGGGCCTGAGCTAATCATGCCACCAACTACCCTGTCGTGCCTTGCAGCAGTACAGCTTGGCCAACTTTGGGCAAACAAGCTGAATATGGAGTCCCTTCTAGAAAGGCCCTGCGTACCACCACAGAAGATCCTGGTATGCGGTTGACTCTAGCTGACCTTGTTTGGAGCAGAGGGAACAAGATGACTTCCAGAGGGTCCTTCCTACCTCAGCTATTCCCTGGTTCTCTGAAGATGGAATACGTGAATAGCCTGATACTCTGTCACCCTGCCAACAGTCTGTCCACTGAGCTGCAGATGTTCTTCAGAAGGCGTAGATATAAAGCTAAAAAGACAGGAAACACACTGTGCGAAATTCCACTTCCTTACCTCTATTCTCCGTGCACTGTGGGTTTGACATAACTGGAGGATTTGAAAGTATGCACTTTGCATGTTACTCCAAAAATTGCCATTTCCCTCACAAGACACTCTTCTGGCCTTAAGAATGAATCCTTGGAGCCCAGACTTTTTAGTAGGTGCTCAAATTGTTGGCTGAGTAAGCTCTATGCTGTAAGGAGAAGATAGCATACTGTGGCTTCTCTCCTGATAATCTTCGGTAAGTCCTGGGCTTGTTGCACATGCGGAGGCATACCTGCGTATATTACAGTATCAAAAATGAATGGTTGGATGCAACGCCTCTAAGGAACTGCCAAGGATGACTAGTGGTCTGTATTATAGTACCTAGGAGCTACCCTCACAAATCAGGCTTACCATGCAAGAAACTATGCTATCACTATTTGACACAGATCTAGAGTGAGGGTATAGCTAAAAAACCCCTCCAGGTTTCTGTCTGCGGTGATGCTGTCGTGGAGAATGTCTAATCAGCCTGAATGCTGCAATTTACAGAAACATTCTGAATCTCTACGTGCTTGAAAGACAGCTTTTGTGAGGTGGTTTGGTTTTCTGTTTTGATCTTCTTGTTAAATTATAGTTCAGCATTCTAATGCAAATTAAAAGAGAGACTCTGAATCTTCAACATGCAGCGTCTTAAATGTCAATTTCCTCTTTTAAAAAAAAAAACAAACATAAAATCCATGTCAGAGAAATGCCATATGAAACTATATGACACACATACACACGTGTTCATTTGATAATGCAAGTTATTCAGTTTAATCTAAGTCTTGACTTACGATATGAAGTGGCTTCCCTCCCCCAGGAACTTTATGTCTGTCTGCATCAGCGTTTTGATTTGGGAATGCACTTCTGGAATGGCTCTCAGAGATGAAGGCAAGAACTGGTGTCCTTTTCAGCGAAACTCAATCAGAAGGTGTGCTCCAAAAGTGTGCCTGATGATCTCCAAATTGTGCCTAATGTGCTCCACCCACTGATGGCTACTCAGACTAGCGGACTTTGTTTGAATAGCGTGCCTAGCCCAGGACGTGATACAGATGGTGATTCAAAGTAGCTGCAGTTGCAGGAACCCTGTCAAGCCTGAAACACGCGAAAGATCACAGGCGTAGTCTCGACTACGCTGAAGTGAAAAATAAGATTCCCATTCACTTTGGGGAAGGCATATTATACCTAGAGTAGGCGCTCTCCTCGCCTTGGCAGCTGGGTGACAAGAATGAACAACTACAGCAATCGATTTTTAGATTCGGCTACTGGATCCAAAGTCATAATATACTCTGAATTGCTCTTATGTGCAGAGCTAGAAAAATGCATCTTTTTGCACCCTTTGGTAAAGACATATTAACCCTGCTGGACAGTCAGATTAATGGATAGCTTTAATAACATCATAGCCTGCTTGTTTGCCACTGTCCATACACGCAAAATAAGTTCCTCTGCTAACACAGCCTGCACCTGCCTGTCTTTTGTAGCCATTTTAAACAGTATTTTGTACAGATGTGAGTGTTCATCATTTGTTAATAAGTGGCACTATGATAGGGGGAAAAGTGTATTCAGTCCTTTCCTTCATCTGTGATTTTATTATTTCTATTTTTATCATTTCGTTTAGATAATGCTGGAATGCTAAGGGTTGAAGATAGCCATTCCCGTGTGCAAATAACCCCACATCCTGTTCCAGGAGATGCCAGTAAAGATACTGTTATGTCCATGTAGGCAGGTGTTTGGTCAGGGGATTCCAGGCATATGTTTACATTAATTCTCCACCAAGTAAAATATTCTGGCAAAAAAAAATCCAGAAGCAACAAATGGTACCTGGTAGATTTAATTTCAGTCTGTAAAATCCGTGCTGTGCCTTTGTAACCTGTGGCAAAGGCAAATGATTTTAACCACAGAGTTAAAACGTTACTGGATTCTTTCGAGAATATTTTGGCAAACATAGGGCCCGTTAAAGAGAGAATCAGGAGTCATATTTGTGAAAATATGTTGGGAATAGAAATTAAACTATAACATCTGCGTTAGGAGAATATACTTTTTAATTAAAAAGAACATATTTGCACAGCTAATATAGACCAGAGAGTATTGGAGGAAGCTGTTATTGCTTGTCATAAGAGACATTGGTCCTCAAGTCAAATTGATTTGATTCATGTGTGAACAATGTATATCTCAACGTTTAGATTCGTCGTTGCTTGATTCAATCCAAATTGCATATTGTGACTACTATATTTGTTACAGTATTTGAAAAAAGTGTATTTAAATACACTACCCTGAAAAGTAAAACCTTTTATTTAGTCATAATTAGCAGAGATAATAATCGAGATACCATAGATTTTATTTCTTTGGGGGGCGGGGGGGGGGAAGTATTTAAAGAACAATAAGAAGTTAATATGCTTCCAGAAAAAATTAAATGCATAGGGCCAGATTGTGACAGTTTGCTCATACAGCACTAAGGTACTATTTAACATGCAAATTAGGTAATGTGGACTATCTGCTTTTGAAGTGCTAGATTCAGATATCCATATTCATTTTTGCTTACACTTTATTCCACGTGCTGCCCTAATTACTACAGCCAGAATTATTTGTAGAATATGGTACTATTTCATTGAGGAGGGCTATCACAAGCTGTCTGTATGGAATGGGTTCATGTAACTTTTAACTCTGATAAAAAGTCCAAGTAAAAACAGGAAAACTCTAATAATCTGAAATTTAAGGTAAGAATTTGGTTTGGTTTTGTTGGGTTTTTTTTCCTGAAAATAATAGTATGAGTACTTTGAACCAACTTTACTTTGGTGGTGCTTTTAAAATTTTTCATGGACAATTGACATTCTAATCCCTAAACTGTATGCAAGCAAACCATGCTACTTTTTCACTCTACACAATCTGTAAATCTTGGCGTTTTAACAGGTTAGCTAAATCACAGTGTACTCAAATTTTTACATTTTTTCATCCCATTGATGATATCCTAGCACTACTCAGTGGTGGATACACTTGTTTATTCATAAACACTTGTTTATTCATAAACAAGTGTATGAAAAACTGTCATATGTCTTTCCCTGTCCATTCTTCCCTGGATGGGAACATCGGATGGATATTTCTTGAGCTAATCGACACTGTTTTTGTTAAGTCAAGATCAAAACACTGCATTTGTATTTTGCCTCCATAGGAGTTCCTGTTGCTAAAATAATATAGTTTCCGATTCATATAGAGATTAATTTCATAGCCTTCAACCACCTTCTAAGAAAGCGTTTTTCCATTTCTAACCAGTAATTGCTATTGTTTAATTTTTGGTATTGAATGCCTGATGTATTCATAAAGTAATGTCAAGGTGATTGTGGGAACACCAGGCCTTGTTGCCATGGAAATACACATTTACTTACGCAAACACATTTCAAAAGGAAAAATCACCTTTATAAAAGTTCATCAAAAGATACGGAAAGAATTATTTTCTATTCTTTGTTTATATATGTTAGCAGGGGGACTGTGTATGGGATTGATGCTGAGTCAGTTCCTACCCAGTAGCTGTCGCAGAGAGTGGCAGAAGGAGATGCTATTTAGGGGGAGCCTGGACACTTTCTGCTTTAGCCTCCTCCTCCCTTTCTTCTTAGTTTGGCAGGCAAAAGGGAATATTTTCACAACCATCTCATTTCTTCCCCTCAGTCTTCTTGAACCAAACTGGTCTGATGTTTCAGTCTTCTAAGTTTTCAATATTTCCCTTGTTCCATCACATCTCAGCATTTCTCTCAAGGTTTATTTCTATCCTTGATGTATTTGTGAACTCTTATTTCATCTCCGGATTATTTTACCAAAAGTCTGCTTTGCTGAATACAGAGTCAAGTGATCAAGAATTGTCACCACTGATGCTTTTTCAAGCCTCAGATGAGCTTCAGTTCCTCATTGGAAAGGAAAGCTTCTTCCAGCAGAGGAGATAAGATGTCTAACCTTGCCAAGTTGGATTATTTGCCTCTTGCCATAGCTGCTCCAGAGATCCTCAGTGTGGGTTTACTTCGGGGAAGATCAACTAAAAACTCTGTAGCAGAACGTTCTGCGCTTTCTTTAGTTTCTCAAAGCCCATCAGCAAAATTGAGACTTCCTGAGGCCATAGCACTGCTGCTTAGTCTTACCTGGCTATTAAGGCTGGTTCTGCTCCGAGGAAGTCCTCTAGCACTGCAGCACGCAGCCCAGTAGAGAGTCTCGTAACACTGCTATCTTAAAGGGGATACGGTGACAGCGTAATAATTGCTCAGGTAGCTCAAACAGAAGAGGTTTGTCCTGAAATGTGTGACAGGCTAGTGGCTGCAGGTGGATACCGCAAAGGAGGTGAACGCCAACTCAGACAAACCTAGCTCACACCGTCACCTTTCAAAAATCTGCTGCTTTTTCCTGAACAGAAACCTTCCTGCCCTTGTGCTGATACCGCCTGCCTGTCTGTGCTTATCTCGTCCTCCGCCTGGCTTTCAGTGAGCAGTGAAGAATGGTATGGAAGAACAAAGGCACCGGTCCACTCCCCATTTCTTTTCAATGCCTTGATCTCAAAAATGAAAATTTGGGTGTAAATGCAAGCTGTCGGGGGCTGTCCTGAGTTTTTGAGGGTTTTCATGTCAGCTCTAGAAGTGCTCTAGAAAAATTACACGTGGTCACCTGCTATAAAATAAAATTACGTAATAGGCATTCCTAAAAAAATAACAGGAGGAATGATAAAATCCCTAAGTACAACTATTAAAAAAAAAAGGATGAATAGATTCAGAGGATGGTGGAAGCACTTTATGTCAGAAATAACCACTTCAATGAATTCTTCAAGGCCAGTCAAGATTACAAGTTTTGCTGCCAATACTAGACCCTGAAAGAATCCTTTTATACTGTCATCTGACACATCTGTATTGGGAAGATGCTTGTAGGTAAGATTATCTGTATATACCAAGACAACTTAAAGTTCACGTGACAAGAGAAAAAATGTACAGCCATAGATATACACTGTATATTTAGTTATAGAAGAAAATAGGAAGATGCATCAGAGAATGGTTACAGATCAATGCTTCCTATAATTCTTTGTTTTGAAAATAAGCATTTTGTCTCGTCCAGAACTTTTAATACAAGGGTTCACTGAAACATAATCTTATAAGCAAATATACTACTTTTGTCAAGAAGATGTAGGAATTGCAAGGTAGAGTAGGTTCAGGGTTATCTACTTGTAGTACATACATACACATCAAATATATGCTTCAAAAGCCAAAAAAAATCAACTATATGATATGGAGCTTAACAATGTAAAAAAAAATTCTATGGAAATGTAAAATGGATTTTATGGTTGCTAGGTTTTGTTTCATATTGGCTTGCTTTCTTATCAACTGAAAATTCTTCTGTTGTATACCAGAGCAAAGGACCTGCAACATTTAAAGCGTGTGGTAGACTTGTGTTAAATGAAATCTGGTCTGACAGATGCTGAAAGAAGATAAATTATTTAAGAAAAATGTTGCATAAAAGTTTTACTGAACTGAGAGAAAGAAAAAATTCCCATGACTACCTGCTTTGCTCTGGATAACGTCAATAGAAGTGGCAACGCTGAAACAGCTATTTGTAGAAGAAAGACGTAATGAAAAAATCAAAAATCTCTGTAACTGCTATTCTTTTTGTGTTTTGGGGGCATGTAACTTTCAAGGTAGCTTAGTGCAACTATTGTTGGTTCTTATTGATGTCAACTATTCCTATGAAATGAGGAGAAGTATTTGGTGAATAAGATTTCAAGATTATCTGTTTTCTTTTCTATAGCTTTTTTTTTTTTTTAACCTCTCTCTATTCATTTGGAATAGAGAAAAGAGAAATTGAGAGATTTTATGGTATTTGTGGTTTCATACATACACTTTGGTCTAACTTGACTTTGTGTGTTATCGTGGTATTAATCCTGGATATGCTGGTCCAGTGGTCCAATGAAGAGGAATAAGACTTGTTAAAGAAAGATATAACATGTCCATAGTGAAAAACACTAGGAGATCAATATTTAGCTTATTGAGGACTACATTAAGAGTTTACTGGGCAAAAATCTATAAATACCAACATAGGAACAAAATTTTGTTACATAGCCTTTCAATTCATTAGACAAAACATAGTAAGATCTAAGGGAACCTGACACTAAATTCATTTTAGAAATGAGGAACAAAATGAGGGCCAAATTTTTTACAGTCAACAGAATTGACTCATCAAGAGTTATATAGGTTCATCATCACTGAATCTTTTTTCTGAAAGAGATGTTTTATTTCAAACTGGAGTTAATGCAAGGGAAATCTACATCCTGTGTTTTGCTGAACAAGAGACAACTATCAAAACGGTTTCATTGAACTGTAATGCCAATGTAACTATGGAATCCTAAGCCTCATTTCAGATTCCTTCTTTAAGGCATTTAAGGCATTTAAGATTCCAGAAGTAATTTTAGTTTGCCGAGGGCTACATCTTTCACAGCTGAAGTGGGACTCTATCAAAGATGAAGGCATACTCTGTGTACCTTTAGTGTACCTCCAGTCTGCAGGCTTTGCTGGCATAATTATGCCATTAAAAGTTGGAAAGATGTGTGGTTCATTCATTGGTGTCACTCTGCTCTAATATAGGATCAGTTATGCTATCAAGTGTGAATCTTCAGAAGTAATCTGTCGAGATGATGGATTTACAATCATTACTGATGATATTTATTTAGATGTTGAGATATTTTTTTCAGAAAACATTGAGTAGACATAAGATTTATATACTTGTAAGAAAAAGGTGGTCGCCCCATGCAGAATCACATTGGTAGAAAAGTGCTAAAGTGTTCTTGTTGACCTTTGTTAACTAAAGAAAATCTCTTTTTGATTCAAAATGACCTTTCTTTTCAAAATGGAGTTAGGTTATATCAAATAAGGTTAACAGTTTTAAAAGGTCAAAAACAAATTACATCTTTTGAAGTAATCAAAATATTTCTGTTGACCTGACCTTTATTTATTTATTCATCCATTCAGTTTTTGGATGATGGTATGAGACATTACTAGTGTTGCAAGGTGGGAGAAAAAAATTAAAATCTTCAAAATTCTTATGGGAGACAAATATTTCCATGTATTTCTGTATATTAAGATGCACCTTACATTTGATTGTCAACAAGAAATTAGGAGCTGATTTTAGAGCAACTTTTGTGATGGGGAAGTTGAATCACCTAATTCTAGAAAGACTTTGGAGGAGATGTAGGTGCCTCTGCTACAGCTATTATGATGCAATTATGAGAATATACTTATTAAGTTAGTCTTAATTATGAATCCTAATTTATGAATTAAAGATTTTTGAAAATAAAGGACAGACCTCCACTTGATACAACGGTTTTGTAATTATATCTTAGTGCAGTCATAACAATAGCAGCAAAATGCTCCAGTAGAGGGTTGATGGATCACCATCTAACCATTTTGGAGAGTATAAAAGAAGAGTTGAGGAAATTTAAATGTCCTTCATGTTGAGAAGTAATTGTTTTTATTTGCCACAGCCCAGAAACTATCCATTTGCCTGCACAGGGGGCTGGTGGTCTCCACTGATATTTGCCTCTGAAAACGTCATACAACCCTACTTTATGCCTCTCTCTTCTCCCACACCTCGTGTATGTTTTTAAATCCCTTAGGGAATGGATTTTTCACTTTCTGCATGAAGACAGCATCCATTTGTTGTTGTCGTCACTGCAATGGAAATAGGCATAGTAATAAATATTGTCAGGATCCATAAAACAAAGGAATCATAGCACTGAACAGAAAATATAAGACAGTTATAGAGGTGAGATTGTTGCCCTCCTTGGCCCAAAAATCTGGGCACAATTGAGGACCTGAGAGTTTTTCTAGTTGCAAGGAGCAACTGATGACGGATTCTGTTAGCTGTTGTGTGCAAATCCAGCTTATTTACAGGAAAAGTGCTAAATCCTTTTCTCAAAGTGCCGCAGAAAGAACGATAAGTCACATCCTTGCTTGCAACTCAAAGCCTACCCGCTAGCAAGTTATCTGGAAAAAGGGCCTCTACCTTGGTTTCTGTTGGGGCCACCCTGACAGTTTGTCTCTGGCTGTCCTCCGCATTTTTGCTCTGCTGTTCTCCGTTATGCATTTGCCATACTTCCACATTACGCTGTCTGTTTCCATTACCGTAAACAAAGAGATATTGAACTGCTCCAGCCACCAAGAAGAGTGGCTGGTATGGCCTCCAGCGTAGCAGGAAATCGAGTTAGGAAAGGAAGAAAAAGCTAGAAGAAACTGCAAGTCCAGTTTGTCAGCCACGATTGTGGGCAGCTTCACAGGAAAGGAGGGGAAAATACTCTTCCTCAGTTTGTGAAGCTGGAAGAATCTGTGCAGCGTGGGAGGGTCTTGGTAATAACAAAGGTGTTCACTCCTCTAACCTGCTTTTCTGCTGTACGTTGGCCTTTTGCCCTCCCTTCCAGGAAAAACACATGTTCTACTGCTAAGAATGCTTTATTAAGTCTTTGTAACACTTGTCCCGCTGCCTCCATGCACATATGCAGAAAGGTTTCATTATGCAGTCCCTAGATGTGTAATTGGGGCAACGTTCTCCAAGGAAATAATATGATGTAAAATTTCTACTGAAGAGATCGCTGAGTGCAGAGTGGGAAAACTTAGTCACAGTTCTTTGAAACCCTCCATGATACAAGAGAATTTTGCCTTTTCCCTTTCATTGCTAGTCAACATTTGTTTGCAGGGATCACAGGGGTTTCTTTAATCGGTCTAATCTATTATTTTGTATTTTATGTTAATGCAAATAAATGAAACGGCTTGGATTAGGGGATGATATTAATAAAAATACCGAGAAATCTCTGGAAACCTTTTGACTCTCAAAAAAACAGTTTCATTTAAATAAAAATGAAGCACCACAGCAGCAAAATAAAAATCATTAAGTAAAGTGATGTTATAAATAATGCCGCTGAAAGATTTTCTTGACAAGTAAATGTATGGACACATTCACAGTACTAGGGCTTATAAATAGCTCTTCTGGCATTTCATCATCTTTCAATCACACTAACTTACAGCGTGTATGCTTAATGCTCTCTGGGATTGTACAAGAGACAGATGGGGAGCTAGAAAGTAGGTTTGTTTTAAAG
Organism: Rissa tridactyla; assembly: GCF_028500815.1. Lineage (NCBI taxonomy): Eukaryota > Metazoa > Chordata > Aves > Charadriiformes > Laridae > Rissa > Rissa tridactyla. The sequence continues at coordinate 67,590,009 of NC_071467.1, read as the reverse complement.
ATATTGCGGTGTGGCTATCACTGTGAATGTATTACCAGACCTTATTGCTTTGGGGTAGTCGGAATTACAGTGGTTATCTCTAACATGTTTTCTTTTTTTTTCTCTCTTTCTTTCTTTGCTCCCATCCACTTGTAAAGTTAGACCTGATTTCTGTATTTGTAGCAAGCTGAGTAATGTAAAATAATTCCATTAATATCCTTGAAGCCCCAAAATGTGTTAGCACTTTTTTCCTTGGCTTATAGGGTACATCTTTTTTATGTTTTAGGAAAAAAAAAAATGAAAAAAAAAGTGACCAGATAAAAAACAGGGATGTATATGTTGGTATTACAGCAAATGCAATTTCATTGTCTGATGATTTCTAGCTAGCCAACCATTACACTATTACCGTCCCATATGTATGCTATGCTAAAATACCACTTTGAATGAAGATTTTTTAGGCATTACAATGTAAACAGGATTTCTTCTGAACTGTTGGAAGAGTTTGATTTTTGAAGTTTTGGTGAAGCCAGATAATGCCTAAGTCTACTCCACCAGACTGAGATGTGGCGTGGAGCAGAATTTCAGTATAGCAAGAAAATGAATGAAGCAGAAAATACCCTGTAATCACCCTGGATAACCTAAAGATACCCTTTACTTCGCGTCACAGGGACAGGGTGGGTGTATTCAGATCTACGTGAGAAACCTTGCATCCTCAAACATTTCATACCGTAGCTCTGTGCCAGTTCTCCTCTGGAGGACACCACCAAGGAGCCACTCCTGTTGAGGGGTTGGGAAGAAGGGTCGCGCTGGGCCCAAAGCTGACGGATGTCCCGCACGGTTCCCTCCTGAGCGTAAGCAATGGGGTTATAGTTTAAAGTAATACAGCTATCCTGCATTGCCGCAGTACTCATCCATCACCACTGTGGAACCATTGGAAACTTCAAGAGCAATCCTTAGCCTCATTCATTACTGTATTTGAAGTGGGTTGAATCTTCTCTGTTACAAACTAATAAAGTTAAGGTTTCTCGAACTTTCACACAACACAGAGACAATTTTTTGTTGTTGTTTTGGATCAATTTGAAATGCCAGTAATTTATTTTTAATCTCTACCATTAACATAAATAAATACTGTTTTAAAAGTCAGTCACAATCTAAAAATCACACATTTTCATTTTAAATAACTTTGCAGGAGGACATCGTAAAAAATTGCAAAACGGATTTTAAATGTCATTGTAAGTCATTAAATTTATTGAAATTGATCCTTTTCCAAACAAAAAGAAAGATTCAAGTAGAGAAAATTTTCTTCAACATTTTTCCCAGTGAATTTCTAATTAAAATTTAGAATTACAATTAGAATTCTAGAAATTCCTAATTCTAATTTCTAATTGGAAATTTACTGCAGAAAACTGCTTCTATCTCTGGAGCAATAAAAAATGGAATGAGAATTTTTATATTGATCACAGTTATCAGAAAGAAAGGTGTTTTTTCTGACTCAGAGAAGTAAGGCAAAACAGGCTGAATTCCTCTCAGATTTCCTAGGCCATTTGCTTAACCTTCATATGACTCCTCCTCCTCATCTACAGAAATGAGGCAACAGCTCCCTTTCCGATATTGTCATGAGCATTAATCCATTGTTCTGGTACAAAGTAAATCCACAGATTAGGGGCTGAAGCAGTTGTAACTATTCCACGAAATAAAACTTTGTCTTCCACCGCAGATTATGTAAAAAAATTTAAAAACTAACATTTCTAAATTTTTCATCCTTGCGAGAAGTTTTTGTTTTCAGATGGGAACTGATATAGCATGCTATCTTGCTGCGGTTACGTATTCATAGTCATAAATTGTAAATGTTTTTACGAGTATAAATAACATTATTTAAACAATTAAAAAAAAAAATCTAAATTCAAGTCTAAAATAATTTCCTCCTTGGGGCCTGCATGAGAGGGCATCAAGCATGCACACTGGATGCAATGAACGTTGTGGTTGCTCAGAATCTTGTCCTTATCTTCTCCTGAGGTGAGAAGCCTTATGCTTCTCATTTCTCTTGCAGGAGTCACAGAGTGGCCAGTTATTTAGTTGAAAGCCTGCTTTTATTAACAAAATCTTGCATTCCTGCACTGGAAAACAGCCCTCACTATATGTAATAGTACTATGCTCACCTGTTAAAAGCTGATTTTCTGTTCCATGACTCCAAATCAAAGAAAAATACATGAAGAAGTCGTCTTTAAATCAGTTACTGTCCTGGATCATTAGACTATTACAGAAATGTCTAAACTTCTCAATTAATCTTGAAGAGAAATTAAATTGGTCACTGGACTGCAAGAAACCAGTAACAGTTTTGTGCTCAGTTGAGCTACATTACAATGTGATTTGTAATGTATCTGAACCCAAGCTCAGATATGAACGAAGACAAACAAGCCTTTATTCTAGGTTGCCTGCCACATTTTTAATTGGAAGACATTCCAAGTGAGCTACCCCAGCTTAGTACTACATTTGCTATTTTGCATTCATGGGAGGTATGACTACGCAAAGTAAAAAATATATGAAACAAAAGGGATCCATTTCCTGGTAAATTTTGTTTTCATATCGGAGTTGTTTTTCTCTAAAAATACCCTCAGATTATTAAGTAATTGAAAAGTAGGCAGCCTCTGCTCCTTCTCTTTCTCTCTTCATCAGTAATTGAGAGCCTGGCTACAACACACTGCATATGAAAACTTTAAATCCTTTTGTGGAACACCTTTCCATACAAATATGCAGTTTAGCACAGAGGAGGGCCTGTTACAACGTGCGAGTAAATTTAATTTCTTACAGAATTTATAGTATAAACTAACTATAATTATCCTTGGGGGGGAAAAGAAGTGAATTTAAAAAGAAGCACGGATGATCTTCCAATTTAGCGAAGTCTGGATTTTCAGATAAGGAATCACATTTGGGCTCCATATGACTGTTAAACATGCCAAATTTAAAATGCCAGAGATGTCTAATTCATGCTGCAGACTAGCGATAGTATACAGTCATTAAGCCAGTTAGATGGAAGCCATTTAAAGGGAAGCTAAAACAAAGAGTGGGATGGTATATAAAGACCATTTTAACAGTGCGACAGAAGAGTATGATCCTGTATTTTCCTCTATTATGGGAACTGCACAGTTTATTTTAAACCTAGTAAACGGAAGCTGCAACTGTTTACCTTATGTTTCATATCCACCTTTGGAAAGGACTGGGGCCTAATGTCCTGATTTTCTCACTGGTGAAACCGCAGCTGCAGAAATGGCAAAATGTTGCACTGGATACCTGCAGTTTCTTAGAAAGCTTCCTGAGACTGTCTACCCGTGAGCTGCGTTACACAGCAGCACCGCCACTGTCTACATCAGGATCATCTGCTGTACGGGCAGCGGCACCTGAAGAGGTGACCACGTAGAAGAAGTACCCCAGGAAGGTCAAGGACTTTTGGATACTCTGTGGTGGCACAGTCTGTTCTTCACAGATGTTTGCTGGATGAAATGCCTTGTGGAACATAGACCCTTCCTCCTTTTAAGACCTCTGTGGAGCTATAGAGAAGGAATGGCAATAAAGACACAAAATAAGTCAATGATACTTTATCAATCATACAAATATCTCTCCACTGCACGGGGTCTTTTCCAAAGGGATTTTGGCTAGTATAATAGCCACTAAGAAATTGTAGTTATAGATGAAAAAAAGTAGATAAGAGGTCTCTTTATGCGGATCAAATAACATCATGCCCAGAAGGCACAGCTGCCTCAGGGCGGTTTGTCCTATCTTCTCACACCTTAGCCTGAGACAAGGGAAGCTGTCCATTACGCTGCATACATTTGTTTACTCAAGTGGAGCCAGATCCTTAAAGAACTTGCACTTGAAGCACTGCCTTTCCGCTTCCCTAACACGGGCCACTCTGGAAAGCAGCTTAAATCAATGCCCTGGTTTCAGGTAAAACGGAAACAATTTTCTGTCCAGTAATTTTACTTTTCAGCTAAACCTCTTCTAACTAACTGTACTCTCTGAAATTAATGGCATGTTTTTCAGACAGTGTCAGCTTCTAGCAGAGATAAGGCGTGATGTTTATAATTAATACCAAGGAATGGTACGCGGAGAAGCTCCTGCTTATACTTGCTGTAACAACGACGGTCGGCTATTTTTGTTGTTTGCCCTGCTGGAGGGTCGGAAATGGAAAAGCACAGTGGAGTCCCACCTGCAGGGAGGAGGGGACAAGACAGGTGACCCAAAACTGACCAACAGGACATTCCATCCCATCTGCCCTCTGCTCGGTATAAAAGCTGAGGGATCAAAGGGGTCAGTCTCTTTCTTCAACGGCCGGCATCCAAGGAGGACTCTGTCTGTTCATCTTCCTTTGATCCCGATCCGTGTGTTCCTGAATCCAGTTCCTGAGTTCAGCTCCGATCCGTCACTGAGTCCAGTCTGGGACTTTCCCAGTGCCTGCCGGTGACGTGATCGTCATCCTGGGAGCTCAATGAGGGTTGTATATATTGTATATACATTTTTTGTACATTATTATCTTTTCTTTTCATTATTGATATTTCATTAAAGCAGTCTAGTTTCTTTTTAACTCCTAAGTCTCTTTCTCTCCCCTCCTTCTCTCCCCGAAGGGAGAGGTTGGGCAGACCATCTGTCATTCGTTTTAGTAGCCGGTCTGGCCCAAACCATGACAACTGGGCATGTAGTTTTGTATCGCAATCTACAGAGACATGAAGAAACTAAGAAAGAGCGTCATTGCTGCTCCGTTAATTTGAGGAGGTGTAGGAAGGCAGGCGGCACTCAGCAGTCTCTGTCAATGTCCCTGCAAGTCTCTCCTGCAAATTTCCCTGCTGGTTCCAGGTGGTTCTGAGCTTCACTCCTCCCTCTGGCAGTAGCCGCAGTACCCACCTAAGCCATGTCTCACCTATTACGACAAGGATCTGCCAGCTCACCGGCAGACTGAAGAGCAAAGAGAATGAAAAGGCAGCAAAACTACAGAAGTGACTAATAATAATCTGAACGTGCACCGAAAGGGGTTATAAACATTCTGTAGGTAATCTGTTTACTTGGATTGCTATCTAGACCTACCATATCTGAAGTAAAACAAGCATTTTACTGGAGATGATACACAACTCTTGTATGAAGTGAACGGATTAAACTGTTTATGTTCAACTGCTGAAAACACTCCAGAAATTGATGTCAATGTCAGAAACCCTATTAGGTTTCAGAAGAGGTAGGAAAGCTTCAGCCTAGTCACAAGATAGGAGGTCGTCAGGCTTTTGAGAGTGACATCTGAAGGGCATTTAGATTGTTTTCTATAAAAGGAAAGGGCAAATTTCCAGTACATATATAATCACTGGTAGCATTTATGTTGTCATCCTCTCTAAAGCAGTAACAAAGTGCACAAATGGTGGATGATTAGAGAGGTCAGTGAAGTGCTCCATTCAGCTGTAATTGTAGCGTTTTTAAAAATTCTTTTGACATCAGAAAATATCATATGTTTTTTTAACCCTGCTTTTTTCCGTGATTAGTTAATTCATGCAAAATCAGTGAAGAAACAGAATGGCAAATTAAAAGCAGTAAAAGAGGAATGCCATTTTGCAGTAGCGGTAAGCAATCAGCAAAATCAGTTCACTGTAAAATTACCGCTACCTGCCAATGCTTAACTCCACATGCAAAATTTTGTTGAAAATACTACCACCTTGCACATCTGGGAAGTGCTTTGAAACAAATGATGCTCCATGTACACTTTTGCTGATGCTGCAATCAGTATTCTCTCTTTTCCTGCTCCCCCTAGAGCACTTCACAGGAATTTCTTGTCTCACATAGAAAATCTGAACACACTGTTTTATTTAATTAACATATTTTTTAAACTATCATTGCCTTATAAAATCTGGCAATCTTTCTACTAAGGAAATGATGCGACTTCTTTCTCTCTAATCAGATTTGAAAACAAATTATGTTTTCCATTTTGTCATTTTTCTGCCCAGGTCTCTCAGTTTTGATTAATGAATGGACATATGCTTTCCAATTTTGAAGCAAATTGGCATTAGAGAATAAACATATAGTGAAAATGAAAAGAAAATCTGCCACTGACCAAATAGGAGTTTGCATTTCGGTAATATTCTTCAAAATAAGGAATAATTTTAATTACTCATAGTTGCCTAAAAGTGGTGGAATGCTTCAGTCTTAAGCGTGAGTGGAGGTTTCAATCCAGGGACAAGGGAAACAAAAGACATGCCATCATGCATCGCACCAAGTGGAGGTCTCCGTTGTCTATATCTTGTTTCACAAAAGTACAAAACTGAAATAGAGGGAGTACATGGCAGAAAGGATGTAGAACTGGGGAGATGAAGAGACAGTCCTGTGCTGACTCCCCATTGTGAAGGGAAGGGGAAAAAAAAAAAAAAAAAAAAAAGACATTAGGATGACTACAAGCTTAAATTTTATGTTTCCAGACCACGAAGGATGCAACTGTTGGCATACTGTAACTCAAAGATGGAAAAAAAAATATCTTTATAGCAGGCTCAGATGTAGTTTAGAATTTCAGAAAAATGTAGTACAGTGCTGTTCATACATCAGTTACACATTCAGAGCTGTATTCCAATGATTCGTCATGTGAACTTTTCTTCATACTACTCAAAAATGATGTTGAACATAGCAGGTTGTGACTTTGACATGAAAGAGTACTTCCCTTTCAGTGCACCCAAATTTTAGCAATGGCCTTCTGTCATTGATGAGGGAGAATGAGGCAGTTTAACTGATCCCCAGACAAACATCCAGAGCATCTTAAATGTCGTGATGCCACTTAATGTTTGCAGCCATTTCAATTCTTCAGCTAATGGTTGTGAGCTTGCCATCAGCAACTGTTAGGGTGGAGTCACAAGCTCTCTGGGAGAGTTAATATTGCCTTCTTGGGTTTTAGTTTATTTTATTTTAGGACACCTTTTTTTTCAAAGATCTTTATTCTCCTGCTCAGGGTTTCTACAGAATTCCAGGGTAAGAAAAGGTTTTACTTGTTAACGTCTTGCCTACTGTACGATTTGCAAAGAAAGTTGCAAATCTTTTGACTGTGCAGTGTGTAGCACAAGGTTGTTTGGGTTTTTTTTTTTTTTATCCCCCCGTGTCTACCTCCTTGTTGGTTACATTATCTTTTTACAGTGTATGAGGTCAGGGGCAATACGAAAAGACTGACAGAAGAAACTGAGCTGTGGATTAATGCTGTGACCACTGAAATCCATAGAAAAATTCATACCAGCATCAGAGGCAGCAAGAATAAGCTTTAGGAAATTGTTCAGATCTCTCTAAAGTCCTTCCACATACAATTCTTCATTTCAGTTGGTTAAAATGTGATTTTTCCTTATCTCATATAATAATCATTATACTTCTGCATGAGGCATTTCACATGTGTTATTCATCAAATAGAGAAATTGCAAAGCCCACTGGGACAGCCAGGTACAGAAAGTTGTGCCTGCGTTGATCTTAGTTTAGCTGAAGTTCAGATCCAGTGTTTCAAAGTAGAATGGAAAAATATTTTTCTGTATTTCAGTGTACTCAGTATAGTAAAAGACACTGTAGGTACGCACACCTCAGAATAGCCAACAGGAGGATTCTGTGGTACCAAACTAAAACAGGATCTCTTAGAATCATATACAAGAGGCACCTTGTGTTCTTATACAGTGTACACCATTAAAAAGCAGTTGGACCATACCCTACTCTATATTCTAACTGTAGACAGTATAGTGGCTAGTACCCATTTGCTCTTTGTGTCAGCTGTGGGATTTTTTCCTGTTATAAAAAAAAAAAATTAAAAGGCGAGAGAGAATGGGAGTTGTTCTTACACGTTTCTCGGAGTCTTAATTATAACTTCTCCCTCATACAAACAGTCCTGGTAATCTGCAAGTCCTCTTGATTCTGCACTTTTATACAATCTCCTTTTCAAAATAAATGGAAAGCTGCAAAGCCTTCAGCGGTATTAAATTTTGCATAGACGTTCACTTGCTCTAAAGGAGTTTTTTTCCCAGATTTTTGATGATTTATACACTCTTCTAAACCACTGATGTAGTTTCCATAGTAAATGGTCTTTGATTTAGCTCGTGGTTATCAATGAAAAAACACCCGAAACACAGCGATGTTTCATACATTTTTTATCAGCCATTTGCCAGTAACAAAAGAACCGCAGGTGAAAGGAGGGGTGACTTTAAGCACATTCATTTTCGTGCCTCTGCATTCAAGCTGTTTGCCTTGTAGAAAAATTAGATGTCCTAAAGCTGATAAATGTGACTGACGCTGTTAAAGACAGAGTGACTTCAGACATTTTCTTCCTGGTTTGCAGTAGAGGTGACCTCGCCTGGTGGTAGCTATCATGCAGTTGTTTCCTCAGATCTTTGCTTTTCACTGTGTTCCTTTGCAGGTTCATGGGTCTGTGGCCGTCATGAGTTACTTTAAAGTTGTCCACTCTGTAGTCTACACATCCTCGGTCTACTGAGAATAGACTTAAATACCTCAGAGGTGCGAATACAAATGAAATCTGACTGCAAATATTTCACCTTTTGTTTTTGCAGCCGGACCCTGCGGGCAGAGATATCTCCATCCGACCGATCTTGGAGCACTGCGAAAACACTCACATGACAATTTGGCTTGGGATTGTCTATGCTTATAAAGGGCTGCTGATGGTAAGCATAGCTTGTTCTGCACAACACTGCCTTCGAGCTGCTATTTACTGATAGGCATGAACTGAATTATATTTGCTTTCCTGATGCCTGGGAGCGAGTTAAAACCTCCTTGAGTACAGCCGTTTGTTATAATTGGACCAGTTCTAAAGTTCGTTAGGTGGTAATATGGAGATATATGCGTACGTAAAATAAATAAGACATTAATAGCACTTAAGCTGAATACTAAGATATACTGCAGACCAAGAAATTCAATAGTGAAAAGATGGGTCTATGAATGAGACAACTTTGTAAATAAAGAAGCCAAATCATCTGAATTCCTTTAGGTTCTCCAAAAAGGTGCGACTAGGTTATTCTAGATGTTTGCCTCTGACATGCAAACGTCCTTTAGGAACAGTCGCAGGAGACGCAAGATGAATTTGAAGCCTGAATCAAAATAACCCTTTTGTCACCGAGGTCCATCTCCACAAAAAGATTCAGTTACTAAAATAGACCTCAGGAACCAGGAATCCTGAACCTTGATAGTTTAAAAAAAAAAAAAACAAACCCAACAACAACAAAAAAACCCCACATGTAAAAGTGACTATTAGTGATTAAAAGCTCGTAAGCCTCAAGGTTTTAAAAACGTGTGATTTTGACAGCACTGACCAGCTGAACACCTATCTTGAGCTGAGCCCCATCTGGATCCTAAACCTAGATAAACATTAGCTTACACTGCCCGAAGGGCTCAATCTGTTCTGTGTGTTTGTAGCACGCCTGTTTGTCAGGACACCCGTGAGAGACTGGGTCAGCTGCTTCCACTCGGTGTGGTTGGTGCTGCTGCCCTCAGGGGAGCCAGGGAGAGGGAGCTGCTGGTGCCTGGAGTCCTCGTTTTCTCTCTCCACGGCGAATGATCGCTCTGCTGGGCTGCAGAGCCCTGCTGCTTTTCACGCTGCTTTTTTTTCAGGCTGAAAAATCTTTAAATACACAAAGTTCAACAGGAAGGGAGGAGAGGGGTTTTTTTTGTTTGGGTTTTTTTTTTTTTTTTAATTCTAAGTAATCAGTAGCTTTGTGGTCATCCTGGTCTGCTGGGGAGTACCTTCAGGCAGAGAAGGCAGTACCAACCAAGTCTCTCCAGTTCCCAGGAGAGAGCTCTGATCCTGGAGCTGTCAAACAAAAGGAAGCCTTCCCACCTCCCTATCTTTAAAAAAAAAAAAGGGAAAAAAAAAAAAGAAGAAAAAAACTTTAGATGTAGTCACCTATTTTTAGAAGAATGTCCAAGCAGGCTGTGAAACTAAGAGCTAGGACATACTTCATCCCCCTAAAAGCATCATGAATCGGGAGAGATTCCACATCTAAGCCTTTCTTACTGGGCAGCTCTGAGTGGCTGTGGATTCACAGTAGCCTCAGCATGTAGCACAGCATTGAGGGATTGTTGTTTTGAAGGCAAGGCAACCAGAAATTAGGAGCCATGACACTGACCATCACTGGAGCCACAGTGAGATATAACTGTCCGTTGGCACAGAACAGCATGTCTTATGCAAAAACACAGCACGCCACCCGGAATTGTGCCAGTGCATTGTATCTGGAGCTTCTTTGCACACCAACGAACTAGTCCAGCTCAAAACAACAGATCATTGCAAACAAAAGGGAGCAAGGGCTCCTTCAGGTTGTCAGAGCCCCTGCACTGTAGGAGGAACCGTCCGCAGGTCCCCATGTGGAGCTGGGAGCTTCTGAAATTCCTACTTATATCTCTTTCTTTGATTCTTCCTAATCTGTGCAGTGCCAATTTCTGATTTTGACTCTTTTTTAAGCCAAATCTTCCAAAGAGACACAGCTAAACCGAAAACCATAGCCTTAGTACCCATTTGCTGGCAAGGTATTTAACTTCATTGCAATATTTACATTCTATGTGGTGATGGGTTGTATCTGTTAAGTCATTTATTTCTCTTCAGGGATTAAGTTCTTAACTTTTCATCCTTTTTGTGGTATATTACTTTATTACTAGTTTGACGTATCTGTCAATAAATTCGTGGTCTTCACTTGGGAGAGTATTTTTCACTTTGCATATTTAATTTTACAAGACTTTTATTAGATTATTTGTTATAATTTGTTATCAGAGTCAATATTTTCCATACTGTTGTTACTTTCCAATCTCCTTGCACAGAAATTTTGAACAGTTCATTTCGTGTTCTCCCAGGGAGAATTTGCCAGTGTTCCTTAAACAAGTGCTTAAGACATTTTTCTCTGTGGTTCTGTTTGAAAAGTAAACCAGTAAATATGTTTGGTTCACTTAGAGCGGAGTAAATGAAGGAATCAAATTAAAATTCCTTTAAAAATACTGAAGGGTTCAAACAAATGGTGGGGTTTTCAATTAAAAAATATGTAATTTGTTGGTAAAGAGAGAAAATAACACATACTTTAAAAAAACATTCTCAGGTGATTTTCTGAGAAGTTTCTTTCACGTTTGAGTCATGCTGGACGGTAATCAAACTGCATCGGTTCTCACTAGTCCTTTGCCCTGGATTGGTTTGTTCGCCTGTATGTCGGACTGTTTTCTACAAGATATGTGACTCAGTTTGTTTAAGTTTGCAAATGCCGTTTGGCATTAGTCACTATACTTATTTCAGGCACACAGTGTTTCATAACCATCAGTGAAATATACACTTTTTATTACTCCAGTGCCCTTTGTATTGCACAAATCCCTGCATATGAAAAAGGAAGATACTCTTCTGAATCACTTAAATAATTGCTATGGTGAGTTATATGAGGACAACAGGATCGATGCGTTTTATCTCATCACCAAAGATGTTTCTGTACGCCATACATACTTTGCCCTCAGAAGAAAAACCAGAACCTCTCATGTTACTGTATCATTTTATAAAGGTTTATCTAATAGGAAATTCTGCAGTTTGTAATAATAAGATACTTATCTGTAATTTAACATACTTTATACTAAAGAGCTAGTATTGCTAATTACAGTATAATGCAATATTTAAGGTGAAATGGCTTAATGATTTACTCAGGCCAAAATTATTTACAGTGACCTCCTGTTGTCTCAAAATCAGAATACAAAAAAACTGGGATAACCTAAAAAGGTGCTTTTCTATTTTGGCTTGAAGATAGAAAGCAATACTGTCCATTCTGATGACTTAAATGCACTGATGCAGTGAATAGATCACTCGGGGTAGGGCAGAGCACAGAAGGGCAGGAAAGGGCAGGGAAGGCAATGCGAGGCGAGATAAGGGAAGACATTACTCACCAGAATGCACCAGTTCATTCTATATTAAAGTAAGCAAAATTCAGATTCACAATTCTTCGACTGCCTTTGAAGGGATGTGAGGAAATGCTTACTAACTGCACAAAAGCTTCTCAGTTATTGGATTGAGATTCCTCAAGACTGGTGACCAGAGAACAATAGGAAGACAACCATCCTAAACCTTGCCTTTGTCGTTGTATTAGTCTTCTTAGCGACCCTGGCCAAGTCCCACCATACATACATATGGGACTCGGGTTTTTTCCCGTCTCGGGTTCAGCTCCTAAAAGGCTACATACAAGTTCAAGGTCTCTCTGCGTGTGCATGGTGACCATCAGTTGCAGTATGTCTAGCTTTTGATTTCTGATGATGTAGACATGGTTGAAAAGTACGTTTATTTCATATATTCCAAAGGATGATAGAAATGACACCATCTTAAACTTGCCAGTGGAGCATTATCAGTGAGTGCACTAACATCATTCTGAGGGCTCTGCGTTTTTTTTCTGATCTCGGCCAGAACAATACCAGATTAAGGATGGATTGGACTCCTCTGGGGTGATTTGCTTCTTAACCACACACGCTAGACTTGTCTACAGTTTGATTCCTCTCTTCCTGATAATGTGTTTCATTAACACTAGATTCAAGGTGTACATATACTGGAAGTTTTATTGTGTTGCTGAGGTATTATTACAGTTACCTATTATTCAGCTACTGAGAAACAGGCTTTCAAGGCCAAGGTATAGTTTCAGTTCGGCTGTTGCTCTGCATAACAAAGCCTACTTTTACCCTGTTTTACCCCTGTTAATTGAGGGTTTTTTAAGCTGTAACTAATATTACTGTCCACTTCTGATACACAGGTTTTAACATATGCTCCTTATCTAACTTTGATAAGGATGAAAACATCAATATTTCACAGTGGAGACAGGAAAAACGGATGCACACACATCATGGGACTTGGTAAAGGTTGCTAAGAATAAAAAATTTTATTCCTTCTAATGATTCATGTTCCAGCCTTCCATTTTGGTCACTGTAGTTGACATACTGCACAACACAACTCCGCAATTGATTTATGAAGCCAAATAAAGCTTTCAACTAAAATATATTTTTGGGATAATTTTCAATCTTAATTTCAAGTCTGAAAGAACCTCTCTGCTTCCTGAGGCTCTCTGAACACTGAGTTGAATATGTCTAGCCCTAACTTCCAAACCTTGAACCTTGGTGGGCCTTGCATATTAGTTATCCCTCTTTCTCTAAAATGACCTCATGCCTTTATTTCTAGGCAAGCAACCCTGAACTTGGCCAAATTTCTGTGACTTTTCTAAAAATCTTACTGCTTTATGAAAATGACACCTACTAATTGTTTGCCATTCTCCACCTTTACTTCCTCTGCATCATTTTCAGCCATGATGTTATAGCCTCCTTCCAGTCAGTGTACAAAGTGGGACAGCATTAGGTTAGCAATTTTTGGAAACTTATCCTTTTTTTCAATAGCTTCTCATTAATAGTTACACATTGAGATCTGTTGCCTAGATTTCAATCGGTATAAATTTGTTGTATTGATTTTGTAATATACTATTTTTAAATAACAATACCGTGCAGTATTAAGACAAACACTATGGAGAAATTCAAGTAAGCGGCATAAATGTGATTATCTTTATTCAGTCTTGCAATCTCAATGAAAAAAATAATAGCATGTTGAATTATATCGCTATCTTTTTTTTTGTCATTTATTGCCTGAGTTCATGTATCAGCCATTTCATTAATTTGCTTAGGATAGAAATTACCATAATAGCTCTGTAATCACTGAAGATGTTCCACTTTCTCTTTTCCCATATGGCCTCTTTATATTGTAATTGGAGCTTTGCCAGAATTCCAATAAATATCAACAATTAAGGCCAGCAGTCCAGACAACTTCTAAATCAATTCCTAAAACTCCTGCATGCAAGTTACCGGATCTCTCTGATTACAACAGCTTGTCTTGACAGGGTTTTCGAGAGCTCTCTTACAGCTGGAATAAGCTGCATTTCACTGTTTTGGCAAGACGTGAATGCATTGTTCCATCTCTATATAAATATAGGACAAAAATACTCATTAAGCTTATCATTACTATTGCATTTGTCATCTTCCAAGGAATGAATCATTATTAGGATTCCTTTTTCTCCACATACATTTTTAGAAATCCTTATGAATTCCGTTAATGCTGCTAGCCATTTGTTTTCTACTGTGTACTTAACTTCCCTTTCCACTATCTGTATTTTAGAACTTTAATTCATAATCATTATTATGAATTTCCTCTTTTTAACCTTTGTTACATTCTGTCTAGCCTTCATCCAATTTTATTGCTTGTTTGGTTTAAATTCCACAACAACGAAAACAATTTTTAAGGTAAGGAAAGCTTCTTTAAATTTATGAAGTTTAGGGCAGATTTTTTACAGCACATACACAAACATCTTTCGGTTGCTGTTATTCCTGATGCGAGTAGCTCCCTTCTGCAGGAGCTTCCTTGGCTTTGATGGCTAATCCATAAACGTTACTTTTCCAATGTTTTCATGGACTTAGAAGTAGATTTGCAAAAAGAAGTACCACGATTTAGAGTTTGGGCTGCCGTCAGTGCCCAGCAGCGCGGTCTTCAGTCAGCACTTGGTGCACTTGCCTTGGTGGGCAGAAGAGAGCACCTTGGCCAGGGTAGGTGGGCCTCAGTAGCCTGAAATGCCTCTTCTCTGGACCACGGCAGAGGCTGGCTGTGTGACAGGCACCAGCAAGCAAATACCCAGACAGAGTCCGGGCAGCCATTAGCATGCACAGAAGGAGAAACTTGAGCTCTAAAAGCATTCAGGCACCTACAGATGATACCGAGGGACAGCTTGACGGTCCTTGCTGGATGTAGCTTCTCACTACCACTTCGGGTGCTCGAGCCCTCCCTGTACACCCAGCCCAGGAGCTCGTATGAACAGTACAGCTGTGGTGTGTAACCTGCGCTCCTCATTTTTAACATATTTACTATATTTACTCAATAGACACTAGATAGAAAGACAATTTTTTTCGCGCTGAGGAAAGTGAAGCAGTGGAGCTGGTTGCCCAGAGAGGCTTATGAGCCTTCATCCGTGGAAGTTTTCAAGACCAGACTGAATAAAGCTGTGAGCAGCCTGGTCTGACCTGGCAGCTGAGCCCATTTTTTGAGCAGGAGGTTGCACTAGACGATTTCTTCAAGTCCTTCCCAACTATCTTATGATACTACATGAAAAATTGTCTATTCTTAATTAATCTCTTTATCAAATTAATAATTTTTCTGTATAGAAAAATTGAAGTCTCCAGATGATGTTAAAATTTCTAATCATTTTCTGAAAATACCTTTGATCTTTAACACATTTACTTGCATTCTTTCCTAATTTCCTTCATGATCAAAAAGAATACTCAGAAGAAGGGAGTGCCGTCTTCTCAATTATTTTGCACGATTCCAACTCATATTTATGACGGGTTTAGCACCAGCCCATCTGTCCCACCTTACCTTACCATCATTAAAGAGAAAGATAGTTAAGCTTTGTGGTGGGGCAAGGTAGTTTATAGTGGTACCAGATATTTGTTATATCTTTAATAAAACATTGGCAGTGGTTTAGATTCCAAAACATAAGTTACCCTATGGTTTTGTGGGATAATTTTTTCCCTATTATGACCATCAGGAAACTTCAAATATATTCTTGAAATATTGCAGATATTGCAGTATTCCCTTACATGTCTCTTGGCATTGGTTTTTATATTGCCGAAATAGATTTAAATTGTAGCACACGCTTGTTTTTATAAGAGATGTTTGATTGTTTTACAGTGCTATGATTGTCTGTGGTAATCTTACGCCAGAGACAATATGAAGCTGTTCCAAATGGATATTCACTAACAACCAATTGTGCATTTGTTTCAACTTCGTTGCTATAATGTGTTTCATGACTAAGCAGAAGTTAAGTGGAAGAAAGACAAATATAGTCTGTATAGAAAGAAGGGAAAAGATTTTATTAACCTGTTGATTTGGGAGGCTTGAGTACAGAGGGGAAGATTTTATCTGGATGCATGTTACTGTCCATAGCTTTGTGCAGCTGCTTTTCCATCTTGCCCTGGGCAGGACCATATTAAGTGCCCTGCAGCGTAAAGGACTTTCCCAAGACCTTTATGAAGAAAACCCTTCTGCTGAATAGCCGAATATCATACCCTGCAATTGAAAAAATATTTAGCTATTATCCTAATGCTCAATAGAAATATTAAGCTTCCCTTTAGTACTGTCTACCTGGAGCAGCTGTGTGAAAATGAACTAAATACCCAGCTGACTCATACCTGATCAAGGGAGGGAGTCATTTTTAATATCAGATTGTACTGACTGTGAAGGTAGGAGACCTACAAGGATATATTTTGTCTTTCAGTTTGCTAACCATACTTGGTGTGCTAGTGATTTAAAAAAAAAAAAAAAAATCACTTTTCTGTACATCTTCCTGAAAACTGCTCAGTATGTTTTACTGCCCAATTCTCCAGTGAAAACCTGAAAATAAAAATGCCTTTTTTTTTTTTTAAGTTTTCAAAATTCTCATTGAAAAAATCTGCACCCATTTCACTGAAATAAAAATGTGCCTACGTCGGTGATGGTCTTGATGCAATGAATGAACGTGAGGAGGGAAACCCACAACTCCAGCCTCAGTTACTTCAGTCTGAGAGGTGTTTACAGTCCAAAGTCCAGAACTGCCTTTGTTTTACAGGGCCACAGCAGGCGAAATCTCCCAGTACTCTAGCTTGAAAAAAAATAAACACCCCAAACCAAAACATTTAACAAATCCCCAGATGCAAGATCTTTGAAGTAAAGGTTTGCTTTTGTTCTTCCATGCAGCACAGCAGGGCTATGATCCACAAGTGAGCTCAGTAAGTGCTACTACAATACAGTAATTAGCGCAAAGCTGCAGACTGGTCCAATACATAATCTTTCCAAAACCATACCCTCTCGTTATTGGCAAGCATGACTTCTGACAAGATTGGAGACTTTTCCTCTGGTATTCCTCAGCTCTTGTCTGATATCCTCAGTATAATTCTCTTTCTTTATCTTTCTTGCTTAATACTGCCTCATAACCTATCTTCAAAGTATAAGCAGACGTGACTTTGAAATGAAACATATGGGGACAGAGTGTATCCTCAGCAAATTTGCTGATGATACCAAGCTGGGAGGGGTGGCCGACACTCCAGAGGGCCGTGCTGCCATCCAGCGTGACCTGGACAGGCTGGAGAGCTGGGCAGAGAAGAACCTAATGAGGTTCAACAAAAGCAAGTGTAGGGTCCTGCACCTGGGAAGGAAGAATGCCAAACACCAGTATAGGTTAGGGGCGGACATGCTGGGAAGCAGCTCTGAGGACCTGGGGGTCCTGGTAGACAGCAAATTATCCATGAGCCAGCAGTGTGCCCTTGTCGCCAAGAAGGCCAATGGCATCCTGGGCTGCATAGGGAAGACTGTGGCCAGTAGGTCGAGGGAGGTCATTCTTCCCCTCTACTCTGCACTGGTGAGGCCACAACTGGAGTGCTGTGTCCAGTTTTGGGCTCCCCATTTCAAGAGGGACAGGGAACTACTGGAGCGAGTCCAGCGTAGGGCAACCAAGATGATTATGGGACTGGAGCATCTCCCTTATGAGGAAAGGCTGAAAGAGCTGGGACTCTTTAGCCTGGAGAAGAGAAGGTTGAGGGGGGACCTGATTAATGTTTACAAGTACCTAAAGGGTGGGTTTAAGGAGGACGGAGCCAGGCTCTTTTCAATGGTTCCCAACGACAGGACAAGGGGCAATGGGCACAAGCTAGAACATAGGAAGTTCTGTTCAAATACACGGAAAAACTTCTTTACAGTGAGGGTGACAGAGCACTGGAACAGGCTGCCCAGGGAGGTTGTGGAGTCCCCTTCTCTGGAGATTTTCAAGACCCGCCTGGATGCAGCCCTGAGGGATGTGCTTTAGGCAACCCTGCTCTAGCAGGGGAGTTGGACTAGATGATCTCTAGAGGTCCCTTCCAACTCTGAAGATTCCGTGATTCCGTGATATAGACAAAATGTTTTAAGGGCAGTACAGGACACGAGGATATGAGGATAAATAATTTTCTGCCTGTCATCTGCCAGTCTATGCAATCCAATAGCAAATTAGACACTTGATTTTATTAATAAATGTTGTGGATCAGTAAGCAATCATTACTGTGTTTAGCAGTAATTCCGGTGAGCAAAATTTAAAATTAATTAGCTAGTACAGTTTTGAAAAACAGGCTTAAATGTTTTCCAATACTTCAGCTACAAACGCTTTTATTATATTCCCAGCTATCACAATTTAGTCAGTACAAGATTTTTAAAAATCAAACTTTGCCTGTTAAACACAAATATTGTATTCTCCATAGTCCTGTTATCCCTCTAAGACTTTAATACAGAATTCTCTTGGTGACCAGAGTTCTGTCTTTAGTCACAGTGGTATAATCCCATTGCCTTCAGATACTGTTTTCCCCAAATGTATACCATGTTTATCTCACAGCCTTTTTAGGTGCACTGACAACACAGCCTAAACACACCATATCAGCTGCTCCAAAGGTAATACTCTAAATCAGTGCAGTGTCAAATGGAAGCTGCCTACCCTCAAACGAAAGATGAAACAAACCAATCTTGCCTGAACAGCTCATACCTTCAGATAAAACCCAAAACAACATATTATGACACTTTCTACATCAACAAAATATGTATTTAGTAGACCAAAATGGAAAAGGCTTTAAGTTAATGACTAACTTCCCAGTTGTGTCTTTGGTTGAGATCCCCAAAGGGCCTTAAATTAGATGATTAGACTTGACAGTAGACTATTGTGATCCTTAACTTTTAGATAACTGCTTTCTATAGGAGAATGCGTAGCCCTGAGTTATTCAAATTCCATCTGTGATGCACAGGATCCATCAGGATCCTCAAGATAGGAATTGTAACTGCCAGCAAGGAGCTGCCTAAGCAAACTGGTATAAAATGGTGGGGACAGATGTGTCCTACCTCTTTCCAACTCTAGCACATTAGCACTGCTAAGAGCTGCCTGCCTCCATCCCTGTTTAATCAAAATTCTCAGCAGAGATCAGAACTAGCAGCCCACGCAAGTGCCCAAGTAATTAAGACAGTCAGTCTCTCATTACATAAAACCTGACAGCTCTGAGAGAAGTTTGAGAGCTCCTTCTGAAGACAGCCTCTAGTCTGGGGCCAGGGAGCACATCTAAGGCAAAATCTGGAATTGTGCCATGTTGCCCGAACACAAAGCTATGCAACGGTCGTCACCAGCATCATTGTCTTGAACAAAGATGGCTGATGCTGTATTTTGGGGGGAGGTGGGGGGCAAGCCAGTAGACGTGCTCTGAGAAGCCTTTACCAGCTTGAGCCCTCCAGGAGCAATAGGAGGAGAGACAGCTGCGTTGCAAATCTCGGCAGGCCTTAAATATCAAATAGGCCTTAAATTGCACAGCAGTCTCAAGACTTAGGTGTCCCCCAGCATGATAAGAAGCATGATTTACACAGCTGGGGAAGATTACTGTTTAAAGTTATTTAATTTTATTTTAAGTTATTTAATTTATTTTATTACCTACCAGGAGTAGAGAGCATCTGAATTGGGATACTGAGAGTCTGTGTTTTAACTGGAGCTCATATGTTTCGTATTCAAAACTTGTCAAGAAACCACGGAAATCTGGGCCTTTCGCTAACATCTGCATTCTATTCCTCAACCAAGCCATTTTAGGGATTTTCAGGATTTTTGCAGTCGTAAAAAGGAATCTTTCATTTGTGCAGATTGGCTGAGCCTCAGGAAGGGAGAACACAAGAAGGGCAGATGGAGGGAAAGCAAAGTGTCATGTTCCTTCAGGAAGGCTCTATCTCAGACAAGAAATCTTATCAACCCACGGAGCCCTGCAGGCACCTGTACGCAGGCAAACAAGGAGCATCTCTGCAATCACCACTGTCCTGGCAGCAGGCTGCAGAAAACTCTCAGCTTTTATCCATGTCTGAGTCTCAAAGATGAGCTTTGACTTTTAGAAAAGGAGAGCTCTCTTCCCGAGGCAAGGATTTTACCCAAAATGCCAATAAAAATTAAAAACAATGCTCTCAAATTTATAGTGCATCATTCTGAGGAAACCCACATGCTGCAAGAGCCTCTCACTTTCTTTAGTTATCATATAAATATCTTCCTTTCATCTGGAAGATACTTAACCATTTTCTACGCTGTTCTCAATTATAAATGAGAATGGGCCAAACCATAACCCCCACAACACTGTTCAAATGATCTTTTTCCATTATAATTGATATTTTAGATCGCTGTATAACTGCCTCGGCTATAAATTCGGCCCATTATTTGTAATAAGTGCTGGCCTCATTTAAGTATGTTGGCTGTATTCCCAGAATAATGCTTTTGGAAGGGAGTCTGTTCATACTGGGAGAAGTGGGGGAGAGTGAGGGATGACCTACAACCCTAAAAATCTCATTAATAATGAATTGTAGCAGGAGAAGAAATCTTCTCCATAGTTAATCGGGGTCTCATCCCTTTAAAAACATGACGGAGAGACATAGACACAAGGATTCCTTCTACCCCTCTAAACAGCTCAGCCCAGATCAGCCTGTTAGCTCAGGGGCTGACAAAGTGTAAATTTGCAGCGCAGCTGAGTGCAGCAAGAGTGCAGGGAATGCAGAGCAGGCAGCCGCTGAGACGGTGGAGTCTCTGGGAGGAATACGTTTGTATCCTGAAAAAAAGTATCACCAGTGTATGTCCCCTGCGCAGCCAGGTCAATACAGTGGACAATTTGCTTCTTCAGAGCCTGTAGAGGAGTCTGTGTGTTCCCTGCTCCATCTGTACACGGTGCCGGACCCAACAGCAGAGCAGCGCTGCCTGCACCCTTCCTTATTGGAAGTATCATCTTGATTACCTGAGAGGCTCTGAAAATTTATTAGAGGATGAGTTGCTTCTCTGGCACAAAGCTACCCAGCTTGATAAATGGCTTATCCACCTCAACTGCCCTACCTGGATGGGTCCGAGACCCCTCGCTGCTCCAGGTAGCTGTCAGTATATACTTCGACCTGATACTTTTCTTCCTGTGCTTCTTCAGCTGCTGGAAAGGGCAGGGGAAGACACAAGGGACCAGGGTGAGGTGTGGGCTCTAGTCCTCCTAGAGGGGATGGGTAAAACCGAAGAGGTAGGTCTGTGACAAGGAGGCAAGGGAGTGCCCTGGAGAGGACCATATCCTGCAGCAGCGTGTGGAGGGGACAGGGTGGGAACGGTGCGGAGGAAGACTTGGGTGAGGATTGCAAGGGCGACCACTGCTGCTGTTGATGGGAAGGGCCACCCCTGCCTCCGTGTCTCGATACGGATTGCAGCAGTGACGGCAGGTTTGGCAAGTGGGTGAGCAAGAGGCTTGCTTGGACTAGGCAGCACCTCCGGCCTGCCACGCTCCATGGGCTGAGAGCAGATGCCTAATCCGCCAAAGCCTTCCAGCTGAGTCTGCTCACGAACATGTGGCAGGGTAACATATGTGCTGTAGGCAAGAGAACGAAAGAAGCTAGCAGAGCGGCTCAGCACTGGGAGGGCAGCGCTGGCAGCTCGGCAGTAAGTCCTGGACCGAAGTGAATCCCGGGCGAGTAGGTAGGTGGCTGCAGCCCGCTCGTTTCTGTGGGAGTGCAAAGGAGCTGAGTCACAGATAGTTGGGTTTGTTGCCACTGTTGCTTGAAGTAAAAACTAAGCAAATAATCCAGGAAATTTGCAGTTATTAACGTCCAGTTGTTACTACAGTTGAAAGCACGAAAAAGGGCAAAACTGAGTTGGTACGGCAAACATAAATCTGTCAGTTCCCAACTCTCTTGTGCTTGACTGGCAACCAAGCAATGTTCTTCTAGCCCAGGTTATTTGCCTTTGAAATTTTTAATGTTTTTTCCCCACAAGAAAAAAACAGAAGGTAAATTTTTACTGGGCAACTGTAATTAATCCCCAAAACGCATCATCATAGACCTCTAATTGCCTGGATTACCACACGGGTTGCAGTTGTATCAAAGATAAGATTACCTCCATGACATGGCAGTGGACAAATGTGGTGGTCTGGGAGGAAGGGTACCAAGGTCAATGGGAGCGAACCTTTTTTCTTTTTCCTCCTTGTCTGTGCCTCCAGTGTGATCAGAAAAAGCTAGAAAACACAGATACCATGTCTTGGGTCTTAGTGGTGGTCCCTGTCTCAGTCCTTCCCTTCCCTCCAGTACCATCTGCTGCCTGTCATTCTTCCCAGGGCACTATACACTCTTACCGGGCTGGGTTACTTGTTTACAACGTCTTGAGTTCATTTATGGTTTTACTGCCTTGCCAGAATTTCTCTGAGGAATGCAAGAGAAAGAAAATACTCATTTGCAGCAGTTCATGTTGTAGAAAAATCTAATTACATTTCAAGGGATGAAGATGGCTTCCGTACACTAAAGACTTTCCCCTGCTGAACTGCAAAAGCATATTGCAAGTAACAAAGGGGCTAAAACTTAAAAATACACCAAGCAAAAAAGCAAACAAAAAAATTGCCACAAGAATGTTTTATGCCAGAAATCATTAGACAACTGCAATTGAAAGGCCATTACCAACTCCCACTATAATAAAAGACATTATAATTGCAGTCTGAACAACTAGGGTGACACTTTCTACATTGTATATTTGTCTCCCATGGGACGCATCTTGGCACTGCTGTTTATTAATGTAGGTGATAATCATACAATGAATGACTGGATTGATAAGAGTATATTGAGAGCAGCTGCTAAAAATAGCTATAAGAACAATGCACATATCTTTACTGGAATCCTTGAAAACAAACAGGAAGGACTGTCTCTAAAAATTACTGAAAGTATAAAATCAAGATAGCTGTAGCATTTAGAGAAATTTGTTTGCATCGCAAATAATTCCAAATTTCACATTTTTCTTGTGAGAGCAGGAATCTGTCCTAGTGAGCACAACAAATCACATAGGTAATTAGATATTGTGTAAAAGGTAGGTGTATATCTTCGTATTGTAATACCACCTATATTTGTCATGTTAGGAAACATACCGGTTTTAAATTAATGCTTTTTCTGGATGCCAGCCAATTCCTCTTATAATTATAATCTTTTTTCCTTCTTTTACCATTTCAGTTATTCGGGTGTTTCCTAGCTTGGGAGACACGAAATGTCAGCATTCCTGCTTTGAATGATAGCAAGTACATCGGAATGAGTGTGTACAACGTGGGGATAATGTGCATTATCGGTGCTGCTGTTTCGTTCCTTACTCGGGACCAACCCAATGTGCAGTTCTGCATCGTTGCTTTAGTCATAATATTCTGCAGCACCATTACTCTCTGCCTTGTGTTTGTACCTAAGGTAGGTGAATTTGTTCAGCGGGGGTCTGGATTTTTTTCCCTTCTCTTTTGCAATTGCGATTTAATATGTAAAAGTTCATTGCCTTTTCAAGTACGGGGGATGCGTGTGAATTCTAAACCAAGCCCATAAATAACCTTTTGTCTCTGGATCCTGAGAGGAAGAACAAAGCTTCATGAGATTTTGGAGAAAGTGGACTATGCAAAGTACAGGAGTGTGAATACATGCGTTTCTAATGCCTATATCTTTACTGAATCTGTGACTGGGGAAACAAAGGTTGTTTTCTGTAATTTCAGTGGAATAGTCTCCATTTCCAACTTTTAGGAACTTTTTGGAAAGGGTGATAAGTGGGGACTCAGGGGAAACAGGTCCAGTTGTCTACTTCGCCATTTTTCTTATGTACCCTAAGCAAGATAATCAGGATCTCTGCCTCTATACCTACAAAACAGTAAGACCCGGGTCAACTGTGTAGAAACCTCTGAGGTATTCAAATGTGATGGTACAATAGACTTTATCAGTACTTCAGAGGAAAACTGTATGTATGCTGCAAATGCTGACACTGAAGATATATTTATTAATGGGTATATTAGTGGGCTAAGTGAGGCACAGACCGGGAGGCATAAGATTGAATTTCGTTTTGTTCCTTTGGGCTCTGAGATGTGTTTGTTGTGTATTGTTTGAAGAACTGAGAAGACACTTACCCACAGAGGGCTGGAACTTGATCATTTCACTTGCAGAGTTAAGCTTTAGACGGGAATATGATGGATCTTAAATGAAGTGAGTTTTCAAATGAGTTGCGATAAAAAGTTTGTGACTGTAGTGATCCATGTCCAATCAATGTATTGAACAAATTATATTGAATAGGTTCTGGTGCTGAGTGTCATCCCTGGTGATGGTTCTAAACAAGAACTATATGTGTAAAAGGAACAAGCTAATAAATTTATCACAAACGAAGTTAGAGGCACGGACTATCAATGGAAGCTGACTTCTGATCTGCAAAAAAAGTGAAGTAATTTGTTCTCCAGGACTGAATAACCAGGATGTTTTCACAAGTTCTGCAATTCACTTCTTAAATTTTAAAAAGCTATACAGGCATAAATAGTCATATTTTTATTCTGGGTTTTAGGGAAGAATCACAGCTTCATTCTAAATTAAGGGAACATTCACAAACACAGCTATGGAGAGTACTTCAAAAAACTGCAAGATTTAAGTGTGTAAGCTGTATGAAAATGCATATTAAAACTCTGATGCCAAAAATACCTCCCCAGAATGTCAGAACTCTCTTCAAAGAGAAAATATTATTAATGCTGTGACATGCTCTTCTGCCCCTTTGCTTTCATGCTCCTTTGCCCATTCTTCTTTTCTGCTGCCGCAGGCTTTGAAATGACTTTTCTGTTTCCTTTTTTAACCCCTTCATCTGCTTTTTTAAACCCCAATTACCCTGCCCTCATTTTTCCTCTCGGTTCTTTCTGCTCAAAATACAAACATGAACCGTAGCCTTCTAGCATGTAGCACTTAATCTCATTCCATGTATTGTCAGGTTTCCAAATGTTTAGCTATTTTGCATTAAAAATGGTCATTGGATAAGGTACAAAAATAAGAGGTTGAAGCAGGAGCTGGAATGCAGCACTTCCAATGCCCATGTGAGTGCTTCCACAGCTGGAGGGTCCTTCTTCTTGTGCTTGTGTATTTTGCCCTACGTTTCTTCTTGCCGTGCTGTGCCATGAGCACTCTGTCCTGCAGCCTGCTCCAGCACAGGTTTCACAATGGCCTTTCTGCTCCCCAGAGAAGATTTGATCCAACACCACCCAGTTTGTACATCTAGGAAAGGTATCAGTGTGAGACAGGCACCAAATCTCGCACCCTTAACAAATATGTAGTCAGTTAGTACAATTTTGGTGACACAGGAAGATTGCTGATGAAATACTAAAGCCTGTGGCTCATCAAGTGCAGGAGATGATAATGAAGACTTGGAAGATTGCACTTTTTCATTTATTAAACTGTGGCCAGACAGATGCAAGCAGCAACGTGGGTTTGGGCCAGAACTTCTAGTTCTCTGCTATTCAGAGTGAAATACATTCCTTTTGACTAATCTTCAGCAGTCTCCTGGGCCAACAGTGCTGGAGTTCAGTTTTGCCCCACAGCCCATTTATGAATCTGAATAGGCAACTAATCAACAATGTAGGAAAACTAGGGAACGAAACATGACATTTTTCCCTTACTTCTTGCATGCTCTACTAATCTTACTTACTTACAACATGGCAATTACTATACTTCTCCAGTTAAATGTCCACCTCATCCACTGCCATTTCGTTCAGCGCCAAGTGCCTCAGAAAAACATGAGGAAAATCCCATAGTAGAGTAAGATAGATCAGGGAAAAAAAATGTTCATTGCTCTCTCCATTTAAAGGTTTCCTCAAATACAAATGTTGATATCCATTATACTGCACCCTACTTCGTGTTACCCGATCACAAAATGTCCAAACATTTTTAAATTATAGATTTCTGGGTTCAAGGGTGTCTTGTAGAAGGGCTTTGCAGAATTCAAACATACGTTATGTATATTTATCCTGTTAGAAGTTAACTGCTATGTCTAATTATTTTTTTAAGGGCCAACACATCTACAGTATTTTTCAGCATATTCATCACTTCTTTAAAAGAAGCAATCCTACTATGTATTCTCTCTTCAAGAAGTAATTTTCCTGTGTTTATCCACGTTTATCAAACTTCAATGTCCTTCTGTATTTTCTGCTCCATCTCTTTTGAGACAGAACACTATGGTCACTTCTGTTACCCACCGAGTGCACACCATCGTTGACTGCAATGGCACTAAAACATTAATTCTGATCCAGTGTCCTGTCGAGCAGCAAGGCAAAATTTGTTCTAGGGGGCCAGGATTAAAAATATTAATTTTCTGTGTTGGTAGCATTTTTTGTCTATTTGGCATTGACTCGTTGTAGATATTCAACATTGACTCTGTCAAAATCGAAACTGCACAGATGTGAGGCAGCAAGACGCAAGTTCCACTGACTTTATGGCCAGAAAAAAAGAAAAAAGCTCATCTAACCTCATCCCTTGTACAGCGTGAGCCAACAACATTGCCCATGGACTTTTCCATCTAATCCACACCATGTGAATGAATTCATTAGAGCACATGTCCTTGTGGCAAATCATCCAGTCTTTAGCTATAAACTCCCAGATGAAGATGAGTCAATTGATGGATGGCTATACTTCTATTTTATATTCAGTTTGAACTTAGACCACATCAAATTGCAGAGCTTTTATCTCATAACGCTTTTGCCTGCTAATTTAAGAAGCCTCGTAATTACCATTCTTCACCTTTAACTTCATTTTAATGCAGTTTTTGGTCTGGGAGTTAGACACACCAGTCATTACAACTAGCCTAATTAGGATCAAAGAAATGGGGGAGAGGAGAGGCAGGGGGCTCTAGGAAGACTCAGCTACAGCAGGTTACTGAGGGCCTTGAGCAGTTGGGTATTGATTATCTCCAGGGATGAATACTCTCCAACCTCTCTGAGCATCTATACCAGTGTTTGACCATGCTCGCCGTAGAAAAAGTTTTTTTTTTCTGATATTTAAATGAAATTTCCTGGTTTTTAGTCTGTGCCTCCCTTCCTTTCATTGGGTACCACTGAGAAGAGTCTGGCACCATCTTCTTTATTCTCTTCCATCACATGTTTATACACATCAATAATGTCCCCCCGATCTCTTCCATCTCAAGGTTAAACAATCATGAGCCTCTGCTTGTATCATAGAGGCTCCAATCCTTTTCAACATCTTTGTGGCCCTTCACTGGGCTTTCTTCAGTACGTCCATGTGTCTCTTGTACTGGGGAGCCCAAACCTGAACACAACACTCCAGGTGTGTTCTAACCAGGGCTGAGTAGAAAGGAAGGATCACCTCCTTTGGCCCAGGCTACTGCCGGCTTTTGTTCCACTTGGTGTCCACCACAATCCCCAGTGCCTTTAGTGAAAAGCTACTTTCCAGCCAAACACCCCTCTGCCTGTTTGGGTGGGCGCTTGGGGTTTCTTTCTCCCCAAGGGCAGGACTTTGTATTTCCCTTTGCTCAGCTTCAGGAGATTCCCATTGGCCCAGATCTCCAGTCTCTTGACATCCCACTGAATGGCAGCACAATCATTTGGTGTATCAACGCTTCCTCCCCTTTGAGTATCATCTGCAAACTTGCTGAGGGTGTGGTTTGTCCCACCGTCCAGTTCACTAATAAAGTTGTTAAACAGTATTGGTCCTAGGGTGAAGCCCTGAGATACAGCATTAGTGGCTGGCTTCCACAATCCTTTGAGCCTGGCAGTTCAGCCAGTTCTCAGCCAACCTCACTGGCCACTTATCTACTCAGTACCTCATCAGTTTGACTGTGAGTACATTATGGGAGACAGTGTTGAAATCTTTGCTTAAGTCAAGAAAAAGAACTCTCTCCCCTCATCTACCAGCCCAGACACTCACTGAAGAAAGACATCAGGTTGGTGAGGCAGGATTTCCCCTTCATAAATCAAGAATGACTGCTTCTAATCACCTTCTTGCTCTTAATATGTTTGGAAATGGTTCCCAGGAGGATTTGCTGCAGCACATTCCATGGATTGAGGGGAAGGTGACGAGGCAGTATTTCCCCAGGTCCTCCTTCTCACCTCTCTTCAACACAGTTGTGACATTTTCTTTCTCCCAGTCCTCAGGAACCTCTCACAATCAGTATCACCTTCCAAAGGTAATTGAGAGTGGCCTCGCAATGACGTTGGCTACCTCTCTCAGTCTTCAGGCATACAGCTCATCAGGTTGCATGAACTGGTGTTCAGTTGCTCTAGGGGCCTTAGGGCTCTGGGATTTCTGGAGGCAAGTTTTACCAGTAAAGACTAAGGTGAAGAAGGCATTGAGTACTTCAGCCTTCTCCATCACCCTTATAACCTGAAAAAAAGGCAAATTTTTGTCTTCAGGCATCATCCTGATCTGCACACTTGTAAGTACGTGTCAGGGACCAAGTGCTTCAGTGTCTGATCAGTCAGATCTCTCTGTCACAAGTGAGGTCTTTATTTCATGCCACTGCAGTTGCAGAACAGTTTCACGCTCTGAAGAACAAGCAGAACCAATTCCAAAATGGGGCTGTACCACAAAATCCGAGTGTGATGTGCTTACAAAATGATTGCCCCTTCTCTCTTCTCCCAGCCCAACGCTTTGGATTATGATGCCGTACCTATGCTCTCAGGTCAGGGAGCTCCTTCAGCTTTGTCTGTATACAAATACATATGTATGCTGCTTGGCAAGTAATCATAAATTCTGTATTCTCTAGAGTAATCTGAGAAGCTCTCTCCCCCTTGCCAAACAGCTAGTAGCTTTCTCTCCTCATGTCGAGGTGATATTTTCACATTGTCACTGGGTGTTAAATCTTACTTATATTTGCTTAAATTAAATATGTTTAAGGTTAACCTTTTTTTAAGTGGCTTGTTTAATTTATTTGAACAGATTTGGTTTATTTTGGGTCACTAAAACCCAATTAAGTTTCTGTTATCTCCAGAGTGCAATCTCCCATGAGTTCTTTCTGTTAATACTCCTGCTCCATGCCTCTCTCTGCTTGAGTGTTACTTGTAACAACAGGAAAGGAGAAATTTGGAAAGATGAAACTGTGCTTGGGAAGAGAAGGGCTTGGTGGGTTGTTTTTTTCTTAAAGAAGGAATATATCCTTTGAAAGTACAAAGATATCAACGAAGGAGAAAAATATGTTTGGTGAAATATTAAAGTTTATTTTAAATGTAATTAAAATCCAGTTAAATATATTTTTCATTAGTTTTTCCTAATTTTTTGGAACTCTTCTCTTTGCAAAATCATTTTGGTTCAACCTATCCTGTAAAGTTATACAGAAATCATCTCAAGTACTGCACACGGCAAGCAGAGCTCGCTTTCCAGAATTTTGTACTTGAAAGTCAGAAAGGAACTCTTGGTTTGCCTTTCGATATTTTGACATACAAAAGAAATAGCTGCAAAAATAAAATCGTGTACAGGATTTCTTAAGGCTTTTAAACCTTTCAGCTCATCACACTGAGGACGAATCCAGATGCAGCCACACAGAACAGACGATTTCAGTTCACTCAAAATCAAAAGAAAGAAGATTCAAAAACGTCAACATCAGTCACCAGTGTCAATCAGGCCAGCACGTCTCGACTAGAAGGATTGCAGTCAGAGAACCACCGCTTGAGAATGAAAATTACAGAGGTATTTTTTATTGTATATACTGCCTAGGCAATTCTTCTTTTGATATTTTTTGTTGCAATTCTGTAATCTGCTTAAACGTTGACCACTTTTTGGAGGAAAAAATTAGGTTTCCCCATAGAAAAATATTGCAATAATAGGAAACAGATGATTTGTACGAATAGCTCATTAATACAGCGAATACTTTGCAGGTGTGATAACATGAAAATGTGCCTTAGCAAATTAAAAAGAAACTTCCCCTATTTATTTGTAACAGGCAAATTACCCGGCTGCTTCCCATGGACCTGCTGAGCACCACAGAGCAATAGCTTAGAAGCTCAACCTTTACATGCAAGTGTAAGAGAGACCCGCAGCCCGCAGCTCCCTTAGGAGCTCTCTTTGTTCCTGTTTATGGCTGAGTTCAGAGACTGCTGTTGCTCTTATTTCTCAACCCGAGAGTTCACTCAAAAAGTTGCTAGACAGATTTTTACATCTTCCATGAAACAGAATTAGATAGTTTCTTAAGGTAGAAAAGACCTTTACGATCATGTAAGCTGACCCTTTTGGCACAAAGGCCGTGAAGCTTCTTCAGTCTCTACCGAGAGAAAGGCTAAGTACACGGAGCAGATGAATTCCATTAGAGCTATAACATGTATATTTTGTAATTATGTCCGTCCTTGCTCAGGAGACCTCAAATAATGACAAATCAGCCTTGAAGACTGCCTGCTTTGTGAGACAAGATAACCATAACTGATCTATATCTTACAAAAAAATTAACCTGTGCTTGCCTAGTCTGGGCAGTATTCTTATAACTTGAAGTAAAGGTATTTTATTGCAACCATTCTTCATCCATATCTTAACTAGCGACAATTGCCTAGGTAACCATCAGACTACCAGTAACTCCAAAAGCAAAAGCTATGCCTGCCTTGTTAAAGAAATTTGGTTCTTCAGCTGTGCTAGGTCCCTTTCATGTGAGAGCCCTGCAATTTTTAATGAAGGCTCAGCTGGCTACTGGCTATTTCTGTTTCTTTATCCTGCTGTATTTTTTTCTACTAAGCCTCCTGACTCAAAAGATCTCAGCCTGTGCCTTGCAAGGCTCATGATGGTGATCACAGGTAAGGCTGGTCAGGGCAACGGAGCCATATTTGTGCATGAGGGCCCTTTTTAGACTTCTCTTAAATAAATCAAATTAAATACCCAGCACCAGTAGGTACAAATAAGAGTTTAATTGTCACAGGGATTTGAAGCATGGCCTACCATAGCTAGTAGCTACCGCTCTGGCTTATTTACCGTGAGTTGCTATGTCAGGTCTATAAGGAAATAATGTAAATCTAAATTCAGCACTTTTAATATTCAGTTAAACCAGTAGTGAGTGGGACGTACTCTGGACACCGTATCCTGGACAACTGTTCACAGAGAGCATGCCAGAAGGCCATTAAGATGCTTGTATCTGGTTATCTTCTACTGGGGCCGTAGCCAATTGAATACCAGTCAGCCTCCGGGGAGAGCAGCCTGTGTTCAGCTCGGTGCTAAAGGCTAAGGGTGCGCCAACCCGGCATTTCTGCTGTGGCCCTTCCAGTCAGGAAACATCTGTGCTTCTCTCCCTCTCCCTCCAGTCTTAAAGGATGCTTTGGGGGAGAGAGAGGACTGGGATTTTTGTTTCTTCCCCCTCCTCTTATTTCCATTTTTTTTCCCTCTTGGTAAATTATGCTTCGAGTGGCAGTTTGGCGCTAGACATCAGATTACGCAGTTTAAGACACAAAAGATATAAAACATGGGGGTAATTTTCAAATCACTGAAGTATAGTGTGTTCTCAGCCCCAAAACTAAAAACTGTGAGTTGGAGTTTCTTAGAAATTTCATGCACACAGAAACGCAAACAAAAAGTCTAACAGGAGTCTGCCTCTCTAAGAAAGGTAAAAGGAGTAAAAATAATCTTTAGGAAAACAAAACATTCCTGATAGAGTTTAGAGTTAACTGCAGTCACTCGCATGGCTGGACACGCCCCTAATGTCATAGTTCACTTCTATTCTCCTGCATGTTCGATAATTTGATTGACTCAACAAAGTGGTTATAGCTATGTATGCCACGTTTGTATGCGTAAATAATAAGTAGTTGAGGTGTTTTCAGACTGGGCTTTCTAATGCCCATTTCTTTCTTATTCAGCAGTATACCCAAATTGCTTAAACTGAAGCTTATTCTCCTCATGTGCCCGGTGTGCAATATCGCAGCTGAACACGGTTTGTTACTTGTAGCGTGACTTTTAGAGGTAGTGTTTTAGTGCTATAAGAAAACTGCATTTGGCACAGTGTGGCGATTGCATTACCACCTGCCTTCTAGTCTAATTATAGAAAACTATGCAGCTACTGCAGATACCTGAAGCAACAACTCTTGAATTTTTAGGGATTCGTACTCTTTCTGTTTTGCAGCTGGATAAAGACTTGGAAGAGGTCACAATGCAGCTTCAGGACACTCCCGAGAAAACAACATACATTAAGCAGAACCACTATCAGGATCTTAATGACATTCTTAGTATACGGAACTTCACAGACAGCAAAGGTGAGCATTCGTAAGATCCGTCAGTAGCTTAATCCACAGAGGTTTTAATAGCGATCTCATTGGATTGGTGCCAGGGCACTCAGACCGTGGTAAGACAGAGCTTTAAATATTTTGGTTGCATTGTGGAAAGCATGCAGATTAACCTAAAAAGCTGCATGATACCCACTGAGTAGTTATTTCTCTGTACGCATGTCTTCTATTGTGTGTCCTATGTGTACAATACATGTGGTAAAATGGGAAACTTTGAAAAACATACTTGTGTTCAGAAGTCAAGTCTTCTGTTCTGCGCGGAGAGAGGAACATCACAGACTGTTTCAGATGTTGTAAGAATTATCTGAGCCAGCCTTCAGCAGTAGGAGGCCCGGTTTAATATGTGCTCATCTGAGTAGGACGTTCACATCATGCGTTTGGACACTGCTATCAAGCACGTAGAAGGGAAACATGTAAATATTTCAGTGCTGATTTGGACTCTAAATGTAGAATTGAAGGCACTCATGTATGAAAATTCTTCCCTAGGAACTGATAAAAAAGGATTTCATGACTACTGTAATATTCCTAAGTTGTTTCTACTGTGTCTCTTGCATCGCTCCCTGAAGAAATATATGCAAAAGAATTGCTTCCATTAAAGCTATTTCACTTTTGGGAAGCAATAAGATCCGGTGCATAGTGCAATAAAGTGGAAGCCAGGACACCCAGCTTCCATTTCTGACTCTAGAATGGATCTACTTTGTGACTTTTGGCAAATGACTTTGTACAGCTGAATATTACTATAGTACGGGAAAAACTGCTTGCCCCATGTTGGGAAGCCGTAGACTTGCATGTTTGCTGCAACGCAAGGCTCAGGCTTCCTATCGATGTGGCAACATAAGCTTGGTTATGTGGAACAGAAGCTACTCCTGTAAATATAGTTGTGGAAGAACAATTTTAGAACAGCAGCAACAGTTCATATATGCTTTTGAAGTACATTGAAATTTTGGTTGGATAAGCTTACCTTTTCACGCGCTTTTGGTTTTAGCCTGGGTATACATTTGGTTGTGTAACTTGTGTCAAAAAAAAAAAAAAGAAAAGAAAAAGGAAGAGCTCCATAGAGTTCCCGGTGTCCTTTTTAAAATTAAAAAACAGAAGGGGGGAAAGGAGGAAAAGGAAAACGTAAATAGCTGCTGGAGGCGTGTGATTATTGGGCTGAGATCAGCAGCAAGAACTAACATCAGTGAGTGGGACGAGGCAGTTTTACCAAGCGTGTGAAAGGAACACATAGAATGTTCCACTCATGTCAGATGCTGCAGGGAAAATGATAAATCATGAATAACATTTCAAGCAGAAAAGATACATTACATTGTGCCAAATGCCCATCTGAGTTTGGGTATGAGAAATAAAAGTGATTCTCAAGAGATACGCTAGGTATAAATTTAGGATGGGATGCTTCCCACAGCAGGTTGCACTCCATTAGCAGTAGGATGCTGGCAAAGAAATGAAGGAGAAAATATAACCTTTCTGCACTTACTTGTGGCTATATCTACAAAAGACATCAATGCCTAACTGCTGCTTTAAGCACCAGCATCCAAGGTTGTGTTCCTAAGTTTTCCCCAGCACGGTTCCCTAACTTCTGCATTTCTGCTGTGCGGTACATGTTTAAAATCACCTGTATGTACAGAGCCTTAATGTACAGAGTAGTTTGGAATTATGTACTATTGGGATTTACAGAGTAGATATTTTTCTGCATACTGAAGTTGCTAGACACGGTTTTCTGAATGGACCTACCACATAAAGCTCTGCACAAAACAGGGGAAGAAGAAGAAGGATGTTTTCCCTTGGCTGTCTTTATATTGAATAGGTTAGAGCATCCATTCATCTGGTGATGAGGAACACCTGGATCCCAATTTGCAGCAGCTGTTTGAAACTTCATCCCACACCTGGTGGTGAACGCCCCAAGCTTGAGCGTTATGGAGTATCCTGATCCTGACTCCACTGCCATCAAACATTCATACTTCCAGCCTCTGAGCCACCATGTTCAACAATCCTTGCTGGCCTTTTTCTGTCTCTCCGTTTCCGATTCTTCTGCCCCTTTTTTCTTCTCTTTCCCTGCTTTCCTGTCCCTTAGCTACATGTCTGAATCTCCCCTGTATTTCTCTTACTGCAGCCATTCCCAATAGTCAATCTATGTGCTTAATTTAAATTTGCCATTCCAATCAGAATAACAAGGCTTTGGAGAATTCATGCTGCTGAGTCACTGCTGCTTCTGTGCAGATGCAAACAGACATCACTTAAATGGTACTTAAAAAAATTCTGGCCCTTACGGCTACAGGAAAGCTAACTCTGACTGACATAACTATGCTTTCTGTAGCTATGTATTTCATGTAACTTTCTGCAGATGAAAGTACAGAACCTTGAAATTATGCGTCCCTGATGGTACTTGAGGGAAGCTTCGGAATTGTAAATAATTTCTTAGCATGACCTAGAAGTGACCATGTCTCTCACCTCTGCCGTGCAACTGGGCAAGCCCGTCTGCTGTTGTTTTTAAGGTAATGACAAGGTTTGTGCCTACCTTAGACCTTGTAAAAAATGTGATCTGAGAGAGAGGGAGTAGGACAGTGAAGAGAAATGCTAAAAATAGCAGCTGACTTAGAGCTAAAAATCATTTTTTAGAGCGGATCATTTGCCACATTTGCATTGTGGACATGGCTGAATCCTGCGTCAATATTCTTTATAAAATACCGTGCTGTTCTGAAGGAGTTCACATAGAGAATGCCACGTAGTGTATCCCCACTGCTATTGCTTACACAAATTCAGGGCGCTGTGCTTCAGAGAACAGATAATAACACAGGACTTATGCAATGCGTCTCAAACAAGTCCTAATCAAACTTTAATAGCATTGTACACTTCAGTAGGTTTCTGATCTGTAAAGATTGTCTAGAGTTAAAATTTCTAACTCCTATAGCCAAGTGCCAAAGGAGGTTATTTGATTCTTCCCACCACCCTCATTTATATCAAATATGGATTTAAGATACCAAAGTGAGGTTACTTTAGCCAAAATAGATAGACACAGCTGTGCACTCCCATAACTGCCTGACCTCAGGCAAAGTTTCATAACTTTGGAGTTCCTGGTTAGTTATTAACAGCAACAGCTCCTGGTGTAGCCCAGGAGCTCTTTGCTGGCACAGGGACTCCTTTACAGCACATTTCAATGCAGTATGTCTCATTTAAAGAGAGATATTATCCGAGACACTCATCTCTTGTTCACAAATGCGTAATGTCCCTGAGACATCTACAGCAATTGGCTATGTAAGAAAAGCAATTAGGAAATGTGGTCTGTAGTTTATGGTTTGATTGCTTTTTTTTATTGCGGGCTTTTGTCTGCACTGCTAGATAGCTTTGTGTGGTCAAGCAGCTCTCAACGTGCTCCATGGACCACAGCTCTGGGACCTCAGATGGCTTCTCCAGTTGAATCTGAAAGGGCATCCCCTTAGCTTCAGCTGATATATTCCTCAGGTGATTTTGAGTTGCTGTGTCTGCTGGCGACCTCGGCTCCGTGCACAGCACAATGTTACTTCTCCCCCAGTTTGCTGTTTGCGGGATCTTGTCACCTCGGCGGAGCAGCAAAGACACTTTACATCTGGGGCTTGGGGCGGGGATGGGCTGCGGGTGAGACCCACGCTTGGCTCGGGCAGGTCCCCTAACTGGCAGCGCCGTTCAGTAAGGGGAGCCAAGCCTGGAGACGCGGCTGAGTTTTCCAGGCTGACGTTTGGAAAAAGGAGGACAGCTGCTTGTGACTGCAACGCTGTGTAAAGAGGAAGGTTGTGCCACGCAGCTCCAGGGAAGAAATACCCTGGCGCGGGCACAAACCAGAGCTTCCCAAAAGGGCTCCTTCCACCCATGGAGCCGGCGGGCCAGAAACAGGGGAGACTTTGTGAAGGTAGAAGTTATTTCTACCGTGCGAGATCCTGCAGGGATAAAAGTTACTGAGGAAAAAAATACAGAGGGAAGATACTATGTGTTTTGGTGGGGTTGGCTAATTTTGCTGCCCTTGGAATCTTACAATCTTACTCTACTTGACTTCTGTTTGACATTTTATTACCTGAAATTATTTGTACATGAATGATTCATAGATTGCGAGAGTTTCATATAAAGCCAAGCTGAGAAGAAATCCGGCAGAAGAACCTCCGTTTATTTCTACCTTTGGCAGTACATTTCAGGGTAGCGTATTAGGAAAATTAATGAATGACAGCCGTACTATGGAAAGTACATAAGAAGCAAGAAAGAGCCTTGCAATAGTCCCCACTTATGAACAAACTCTTTTTGCAGGTTCTTTCTCTGCAGGCACCGTAGCTTGCTCAGAAAGGCTTGTCTGTTTTGAGCCAGAAAACGGTCTTTACTCATTGCTGCAAATGGACTGGGCGCATTTGTTTGCATGTCAGATATGCCTACATACTGTCAGTTGTCACCCCACTCCAATGTTGCCTAGTGTTAGTTTTTCCCCATGTAAGAGCAGCTCAAAGAAAAACAGATTTCAAAGGCAAATGGCTCATAAAAGCAAAAGAAGCAAAACAGAGTTCATCTGTGGGAGGGGGCTGAAATATTACTTCTATGAAGTTAGTGCGATTCAGGCATTAAGCTTGAGATTGAAACCACAGATTTGAAGGGAGGGCTTTCAGAAATAACTCCTTTGAAGGAATGCTGTTTTAAAGAAAGGATATAGTTCATTATAACCCTTGTATATAGAGACATATAGTGATACATACACTAGTTTCTGTGAAGCAAATGGATTCCAGTCCTGAAACTGGAGCTTGTTTCTATTTCAACAGGGAGACCAAACTGCCAGAGGTTCAGTGCCTGCCTTTTCTTGCACTGAAATAAATCCGTAGTAAAGGGAGTTTCTTCTGATTTAAAGTAGTATAAATCAGAGGAGAATCTTGCTGGCCCTTCTTTGTAAAAAATCTTTCTTTCAAAACATAACTATCGTAAGTCATGATTGAGACTGCCTAGTGCTGTGCGCTTAGTTCAGGAGAACTTTTTCTGATATACCCAGCAGATAATGTTATCATTTTAAATTTTTGTTTCATTTTGCTTTCTTTCATCCCATTCACATGCAAAGCAGCAACTGGCTAGTCTTGTTTCATGGTCCGAACAACAGAACTGTGAGAAATTACGGTAGATTTTTAAAATCTACCTTTAGCCTTAAAGTTTCCAGAGTTCTTCAGTAAACCAGCGAGGTTATCTCTGCCAGCTCTTATAAGTCATTATTAAACCACGCTTGCTTCTTTGTGGAGCATAAGATATGCTTTCTAGCAAAGAGAAAACAACAGTGGAACTGAAAGATGTGGGGTGAAGAGCAGTTCTGCCATCTAGTTGTAAGCCATCGGAGGAATACTGCCACTAAAGCATAATGATGAAGATGTTCAATAAAGCTGCAGTGTACGAACGGCAACAAAACAAGCTTCTAGATAAAGAAATACAGTTCGTAAAAGCTTGGAGGAAATGGCAGCGGCAGCAGCAGTCACCTGGTGTTTTCTGCCCACAGCTGCACAGGAGTCGTTAAAATGCATGGTGCGTTTAAGCCAGCCCAGGTAATTTTGACAGCACCGGGTCGTGGAGTGATTATAGGTAGGGCAGGTCGGAAGCGAGCGTCACCCCTGGCAGAGGGAGAGGCGAGCAGCTGGGAGCAGTGACCTCCTCGCCCAGCCTCTCCGCAGCCACCATCCCATCAGCTCCCGCAGCTCGGAGCCTCCTAATTGGAAGCCGTTTCCCTGCTGCAGGTAGGCAAAGGTCCCGAGCTACAGCCTTCTGGCTCTCACCGACAACCGGGCAGCAGGTTTTGTTTTCTAATGAACCCGTCAGTGAGTGCCGTGCAAGGCCCTCGAGATCTATTTGTCTTCCTTCCCGACGGTTTTCTGAATGGAAAGTGCTCAGGCATCACTTATCCAAACTTCTGAGTTCCGGTTTGAGGTCTCCAAAGGTGAAAATTACTTAGAAAGTGCTTCTGGCGCATTCAATTTTGCAGGTAGTTAGATCATCCCAGTGCAACTTGTTCAGTAGCATCTGCAGTGGCAGACAGTATCCTGAGAATGAAGGGCATTTGTCAAGTGGCATACTTAATGAACAGAGGAAGAAAAGACGGGGAAGTACTAAAAGCAGTGCTATACTTTCCAGGGGAAACTGGGAACTCAAGTGTTTACCGTTACCCTCAATTTATTTTCTTTCAGTTGTTGACATTATATAAAATCAGTTTCCTCCATCCTTAAGTTTTTTAAGTGCATATGGCGATAGTGTTTTTTCTTCAAGCTTCAGCTCCTGGAAGCGTATGACTAAGTGAGAATCTTGCTCTTCATCATTTAAATGAAAGGTAAATGTGGAAAAAAAAAAAAAAAAAAGAGGAAAAAAAAAAGAAAGATATTCTTGTTTCCATAGCTGCAGAATAAAAATCTAACAACTCCTCTCCCAAAAAGCTTAACAAATAAGATTTACCCAACTTTTTTGTATTTTGAAAGAAGCAAAGGAAAAAGAAAAAGATCTCAACATTGTGGCAGTTTTATGTGGATTTTGTCTGTATGTTATCCATTTACATTAAAATTTGTATATGGCAACCTGGTATACAGAAATTTATGCAGTGTATTAAGGGAGTCATCTGCAAGAGTGGTAGAAAAGGGTCTATTAAGAATAACACACAGTGATATACGGGCAGTTGGTGTTGAGGGGTGAGTAGGCAGAGAATATATGATTTCTGCTCTGCTTTAAACTAAATCCCCCACCTTTTTGACAGGGACCACCTCCTTCTCTCTCTCTCTCTCACAGCACAACTGAAAGCACATGAAAGCCCTTTAGGGGCACACAACACAGATTAATATATGAAATCACAAACTCCCAAAGCCCAACAGTTGCATATTCCAGTCATTTGATGAAGAATTGTGTCTTCAGTGGCTTTGTAAAAGGTTAAATTGCATATGTTGGCTAAAGGTCTTGGGACCCTAAAATAGTTAAACAATAGACCTTTTCCGTCCCTAATTACAAGGATTACTCAAATTTTAACTTTGGTCTGTATCATAAAGTCAGGAGTTTTCATTGTCATCTCAGATCAGCTCAGGACTGAGCATTGTTTTTAATCACGGAAGTAAAAAGTGTTTTTTCCTACATGTCTGTTTATAGACATCACAAGGCTTTTATGCAAATGTCAAGCTCAATATACACAGAAATGCGATATATGGAAAATAAAAACTGAACTCTTGTGACAGCAAATGCCACACCAGCAAACTTCAGGCTGCCCTGAGATGATAGACTTCACTGCTTATCTTAGCCGCTGTCAGATTTGACTCTCTGCTGTCCTCTCTTCACATCTAAACCATTACCGAATCCTGCCATATCTTCCTTTTCTCTCTCTCCTTTCCTTCTCTCCTGCTCTTCCGAGCTGCAGCAATCCCCATGTCTGCACATTTTTGCATCCTCACCTATTCACTTCTTTCCAACTTGCTTGTTAGAATTTTCACAGCAGAAAGTGAATGCTACAAAATAATGCTGGGGATGACCGCGCTGGGAGGGCAATTACACATGTTGCAGTTTGCCCTCAAAACATTCCTGTTTCTGCTTCCAGCTTCATTCCTCACTCTGTTTCTGCTGCTTGTTTTGTCCCATCAGTGCTCATTGGTAACATATATATTCCTAGCATGCTGGGACCTGAGCATTATTTGGGGATTCTGGGCGTTAGTAGAACAGAAAAGCATCTTAAGCCTTCTGTATGCACTGTGGTTTTCATGCTATTTTCATTTTATCTTCAATATTTTCCTGATTTTCCCCCTCGTACCCATTTTTACATTCAAATCCTCCAGTGTCCTTTCCCAGTTTTTGCCTTCCGTGCTGCCTTAATGCCTGCAGCAATCACTGTTTCTCTATGTGTGTGGCAAACAACTGCCGGTGATGGATTCGGAGCTGCTCTGTAATTATTTATGAAAACTGTGCGCTGTCCTCATTACTCAGATGTTTTCCATGTGACTTTATTTGGCTTAACACAGCAGGGGACTTTGGAAAAGCAGGCAGGAGCAGAAAGGATCCCTGGCGCAGACAGCCACCTTAAAATGGCTGTGTTTGTACAGGTTTCTCGTGGGGGGGAGGAACGATGCCACAGGCTTCAGCACAGCTAGCCAGGGACTACCGGGACTCCTGGAGGAATCAGCTGAAGCTACCTAGGGGGAAAATGATGATCTTCTACACTGTCACTATGCAGGAAAGAGAACAGCAGGAGGCGGCTTAATGAAATCATTATCTGTCCTTCCTGCAGACAGCCTATGGACCGGGGCAGCTGATAGGAATCACATTTCCCTACTAAATGCTAGCAGATAGTTAAATGACAGCGCTGAATTGCTTCTGTGATTGCAAGAGTACCGAGCTTTTATACATCAATGAGATTATAGTTTTTCTAGGAAAAGACTTAAATAAGAGGTTTTATTCGTATGAAAAGGTAACAATTTTTGAGGGCAAGATAATATGGTGGTGCAGTTACATTAATTTTTTACACTGCCTAAGACTAGGTGAGAG
Source organism: Rissa tridactyla (assembly GCF_028500815.1). NCBI lineage: Eukaryota > Metazoa > Chordata > Aves > Charadriiformes > Laridae > Rissa > Rissa tridactyla. The sequence continues at coordinate 67,549,452 of NC_071467.1, read as the reverse complement.
AGCATGATAGGGCTACATAGAGGTTTGGTTTGTGTATTGTTTTTAAAGGTGGGGGGGAAGCAAAGGAAGAACAAAAGAGCTTTTGTCCCTTTTCTGTTTCTTCATGGCAGTTCCTATGAAGGAGCATATGACCGAAAGCACAAGAGTACCAAAGACTCACAGGGAAACCTGAAACTGTGTTGGAATATAGGCAGAAAGATTTTCCTTTGTGGTGTTATGACCATACAGAAAATTTTAAAATGGAATGATTTTAAAATGATCGCTTTGTCACTCTAAAGTAAAATTGAATGTGTTATCCATCTAGATGGTGAGAAAGCCATTTTGAAAAATCATCTTGATCAAAATCCACCAGCACAATGGGGCTCATCAGACCCTTCCAGAACAAGTAAAGATCCTATAGAAGACATCAACTCTCCAGAACAGTAAGTATACACCACTAGATACTGGTAGAGAAGAAGGCATCCCTCCTCCCAGGGGTATGGTTGTGCTTGTGCGCGCATGCTTTCTACTGTTTTAGCCGTAAATTTCATCCTGAACACCAGCTGCCTTGCTGATAAAATGCTAATTTTAAATGGTTACAAACCTCATATTTCTCTTTCACGCATTTTTATGGGAAGACCTTTGCTGTAAACCTTTCCAGCCAGGCCGCGCTACAGAGAGAGCCTGGACCGTCAGCGGCAGCAGATGTGAATGGCACGTCCTGAAGCACCACTGGGCGGCAACGTTGTACTGTGATGCCTCCCTGCCACCAGCTCGCCATCCTCACCAAATTTAGGGGATATCAGGGACACTAGATCCGAAGGTGCCCCAAAGACAATCTAACATACTTTTATCTTGTCAGAAACATCCATAACATGATGTCTAAAGTTTCTGTAGAGGGTTACCGGACAAGCTATGCCCAGCCAGCAATGTATATTAAGGAGATAAGAGGATGTGCATATGTGCGTGTGCGTGTTATAACCGTTGTCAACAACCCAAGTCCTTCCACACACCACCCAGAGGGGTTCATGGTGTACATAGCCATTTTGTTCTCTTTCGATCTTAAGCTAGCCGAGAAATAAAAACAGTCTTAGGGCTTTTCAACGTTACCATAGCAGCTGGACCTGAGTTTTGGCACAGGAAAGCCTTCACCGAGTAGTTTCCCTTAGAAACAATGCTGCGGCTACAAGGAGAGGATGGCACAACACACTTGCTGGATTCATGGAGGGGAAAGAGTCTTATAGTGTCAGCTTTTCTCTCCAGCAACCTATGGAATAAACTCATGTAGTACCCTCTACCATCTCTGCAGGGCCTGCCGTGGGCCAGAGCTCAAGGAAGAGCTGTGGTCCTTTGTCCCTGGATCAGACATTTCCCCACGGCAGCCTGGTTACACGGGCATCACTTCACCAGGATCTGAGCTAACAGCTGTCAGACTCCTGTTTTGTACACGGGCGACTTAAAAGCTTATTTAAAAACAGAATAAATTAAATTAATTACTAGACTGAGTCACATGTTACATCAGCGACAGCAAACCTGATTTCAGATAGCAGTTACTGCCTCATACTACCTGGCGCAGGAAAACACATGGATTTCTAACTCTGTCCTTGTAGTCAAAAAAAAAGCCCCAACCCAAACCTGCACAGGAGCTAATCCACACACACATGCACATGCGTGCACCAAAAAAAAGCCCCCAGTAGCTGAAATATCTGGGTATTTCACAGAAGAAGGGCTCTCGCCGAGAAAGCTCTCATGACTTTCTGGGGTCAGCAGAGTGGTTTAATGCATAGCTATTAGGGGTCTGTCTTTTTCCAGCACCATTTGTCAGAAGTAATGTAGTGTGCAGGCAGCCTCCTCCGAACATGGCCCCCTTACATTAAGAGAGGTGCTAAGAAAAACAGACACCCAGATAATCCAGTTCTTCCGATATAGATTTAATACAAGGGGGGGAAAAAAGAAAAACATTTGGTGATGACAGTACCTCCTCTAGGCTAGCAGTAACTGATGAGAAGACTGAGAATTCCTAAAAGTCTTAAAGATCAGGTCTGTACAAATCTGAACAGTCACTGACATTTATGGAAAACAATTAATAAAGTCCTGCTAAATCAAAACAGTATCATACAGCACAGCACTTGTATGGCTGTGACTGTGCCGGGTCCAAGGGTCAGTGTGTCCCCTGAGGATGCGCTGGCATTTTGGGTACCAGAGCCACACCACCCAGGCACAGCGGACCTGCCAGAGAGGGCAAGCGTAGCAGTCTTCCAAGACCAGGGTTTTGTGATTCCCTCTCTTTGACAAGAGGCTGCCTTTTTCCAGACTTTGTGCTCTTTAACAATATCCTTCCTCGCGCGTGCACTTTTTTTTCAACTTGTCTGACAGCACTTCTGGCCTTCCATGGTTATTAAATGTATCATTTTTTTCAAAAAAAAAAAAAAAGTAAAGACAAGCTGTAGCCTGTGCCTTCTTTTTCTCATTTCACTGCACACATAGGGCATCTGATAGAGAGGTAGTCACATAGTCTATTGAACTTATTTCTTATTCAAGAACAGAAATCTCAAGGACATTAGTCTGAAAAACATTTCCTCTTTGCCACAAACCTACGAAAGGAGGATGTTAAGATAATAACCGGCCTGCAGATATGTTAACTCTTTGTCAGCTGTAGCAAAGAGAAGCATCCCAGCTTCGTGTCATTGACGGCACCCCAGAGAGCTGACATCTTCCAGTATGAAAGTTCTTGTAGAGTGCAGAAAAGAGTTTGACTTGGGATTTTGTTCATTCTTTTTTACCACTAGTGCTACCTATGACTAACTGCAAGTGTGATTCCTACAGTTGCGTCCAAAGTGAAGGCAGAGCACTATGCATGCACTTTAGGCTCAGTAGCGCAGGAAGTTGTTGCACATTTGTTTCTGGGGTGTTGTTTATAGCATCACAATGAGAATGTGAAAAACGTTTGTTTTATGCTTGGCTCAGATTTAAAATCCTGCAGCTAAGGAAAATGCAGTCTGTATGACTGTAGAGCAGCCTTAAAGCATGAGTGTAGATGATTCACGGTTCCCTTTCCTTCTTACTGCCTTTCCTGCTGGGCAGGACCCAGTGGGTTATGCACACTGTCACATAAAATTTGCCATCCCCAGTCAGACCATCAGACCTGAGGACCAAAAAGTGGGTGCTGGCTGCTTTGTCTCCTGTTCACACTGGCTACACAGTGTAAATTAACACTTTCTACAACAGTCAAAGGAGTGCTGGTGCAGAGGTTCAAGCCCTGAACTTTGATTTTCCATGGTGCTTATTAGCGTATTCCCTAGCACAGTTGCATCAGCTTTTGCTGCTCCAGGTGATGCTCAGGCACAGTCTGGTATTCAGAAGCCCTGTTTGGGGGGAGCTTGGTTACCTGGATGGAAGCTGCAGCATGCCGGTTCATCTCAGGTCCAGAGAGCATCCTGAACCAGTTTAGAATAGATATAATCATAGAACAGAATGTGTTGGGTTGGAAGGGACCTTTAAAGGTCATCTAGTCCAACCCCCCTGCAGTAAGCAGGGACATCTTCAACTAGATCAGGTCGCTCAGAGCCTCATCAAGCCTGGCCTTGAATGTCTCCAGGGATGGGGCCTCCACCACCTCTCTGGGCAACCTGTTCCTGTTCCAGGAATAATATCTCATTTCCCAGTAGGCCAAGGGTGTCTCTCACAAGAAGCCAACTCCTTCCTCTTCCTTGGGTGTGTGACCTTCTGAGGAAGATTGGTGGACCTTATCTGGACATGCTGCTTCAGTACCAGTTTTATCAGTGCAGCATGCTGAGATATTTCTCAGGATACTATTTGTATTCCAGCCTGATAGTGACCTGCTTACCTATCTGAAGATCGCATCAGTCAGCTTATCTGCATGAATACATTCAATGAGATATCTTCTGTGACCCTTAAAGACATTCTTCTGTGCACCTTCATTCCTGCATGTTGTCCCATCTCATCAGTGACCTACATTCGGTGAACTAGTTTTTGGCACTGTTAAAATTTATACTCTTCTCATTTTAACAGCAACAATATGCAATAGTCTTCCACATCTCTGAGTAAAGGTGATGATAGATTTCTTCAAGACCCCACTAAAACATACCATTTTGCCAGACTATTTCCTGTATGTGGTCATTTTTGTAACCTTCAAAGCAGTTAGTCGCTGTGTAACCCTTATAATAGAAACTACCTTGGTATTTTTTGAGCTAAAGCTCCGCTTTTAGCAGCATTTAAAAGACAGTCAAATACTCTGCTGGAGCCAGTTATGTCAATTTTAGTAAACAAAAATTCTCATAAAAAAAAGTTGGTTGTGACTGGATTATTGCATTACAGCCATATGCCTTGGCATGAACATGCCTCCTTTATTCAGTTTCTTCACTGGCAGCGTTCATATTAGTGTGTCTATGATCCTACTCAAATCTGTTATTAAAATAAGGTGGATTTAGAATGGTTAGTTTACTTGCTAGTACATCTTGCTTTATTATAGTCTTTTAGAACTTCTCCAGCTTCCCAGCGGTTGCTAAAAAGCAACATTAATGGGCTGAAGAATCGACTGAAATGACCCGTGAATGCTAAGACACAGTTTACGCGCTCCCACAGATCTTCAGATGTTTGACTCTAGCAGCAGTTGCTCCGGTCCCCCGAGTTACCGATGGATCTCATCAGGGGTTTTGTATAGCGGAACCAAATTATTTTTCAAATGCCTCTGCCCCTTTGTAGCATCGTGCGTTGCGTTGTGTTCCTATGTGCATTGACATTGGAAGTCAACCTTTTACTTGATTTTATTTATCCCTAATAAATGGCTTTTGTGTACAGAGCTGAGGGTACATGCCCTATTCTAACGAAATACCTGATAAGTGGCAGTTCTGTGTGTGGCATCACCTCTCCTTTCCATCTCCTTCAGTGGTTGTAGAAAACCACTAATACTAACCATTCCCTCCCCAACATACTTAACCTTATGCTTTGCCATATCTATATCGTATGGACAACTCCAAACAAATTGTATGCCACCATCCTGAAAAGCATTGACAAAATGCATCAGGGGTGGAGGTGTGGGGGGGAAGTACTGATGCTGGAGGGAAAAAAAGCCCACACAGTGAGGCGAGGTACGAGATTTACTTTCACTTAAGGAGAAAACAGCAGTTTTGTTTGGATTTTGTTACTCTCTCTGTTTTGTGTTGGTTTTGCCCTAAGAGTTTTGTCTAAAGTCTTAATTGCGTGTGAGTCTCCAGGCTACAGTCCTCCGCCTCAATTCCAGGAACCAAGTTTTCATGTGAAAGTAAAGTTTAAGTACAGCTAAAGCAAAATTTGCCACCCACTGCAGCCACTGTTGGCAGAGCCAAATAAACATGCTTTGTCCGTGGTATGGCTAACACTTAAATGGGTGAAAAAAAATCCCATTCACTTGATTATGCAACTGGATTCCCTTGGAATAGCTTCAGAAAGCTCTTTAATAAGAAGTCTGTACAGTTGAACAAAGTAAGCGTTTCCACTGGTGGGAAAATAAGCACGGGCAGTTCTGCGTTTGACCCTGCAACGGGAGACAGAATGACAATCCGCAGGGTCAGGCTCTTAAGGATTCAGCACATGGAAGCAGGGAGCCGTGCCACCTCTGCACTCCTTGGGAACAAGGCATGATTTCATTGATACCACCAGAAAGAGTCGGGCACAGCAGCAAAATAACAACGAACGGATTTTGTTTAATCCCGGGGATGCATTGCCAGCACTACAATGATCAACACTGTGGATTAATATTGCATCAAACTTTTAAAGAGACTTTGCGGGGGAAAAAAAAAAAAAGAGAAAGATGTTCCCAGCTAGGCAGACTACAACGCTTTCCACCACATCTCTATATAAACAAGCCTTAGTTTGTAGTGAAGGAACTAAAGAGAAGCAGCATTACATTTCTTCCTGTTTGAATTTGAAAGCTATACTGCTCAGTCCCCAAGCAGTGCAATGGATGCCTTGGTAGCTGTCTCCACTTCCTAACACAAAGCAAAAAAGAAATGAAACGTCATTTGAATCAGAAAGGCTGTCCAAAGGCAAGCTTTCAAACATGCACTTCTTACAAGAGCCTGTCTGTACACAGTCATTATAACAGATAACAGGGAAATATAAATTTAAAACTCCATTGTACCGATACAATGCTTTGTATGGGCATTTTTCTTCTGGAATCAAAAAGCCAGTCTTCGGTTCAGCTCTGTCACTTTGACATCTGTCTTCTCTTTAAAAAGTCCCTCCGTGTTTCAGGAGTGAATGTCTCCAAATGCAGAAGCAATCCTGGTACCGTAACATCTTAACCACTGAAAGCATCTCTTGCGCTAACTAACCTGGACTGGATTTTGATTGTGTGAGAGGTGCTAGTAGATCCACAGTGTGGGGGTAGAAGAGGCCTTGTCTCACGGCACCGTCCTCTCCATGGCAAGGGGTTAGTCGGGCTATCTGTGAGCACGGTTTAGTATCCCTTTTAAATAAATCAAACAAAACAAAACAAAGCCCTGCCAGTTATCGTGATGTCAATCTGCTTGGAGAATTGAATACAGAATGTTGGGTTCCTAAATATTGAATTTTGGTGTGGGTGGTTGCTTAGACTGCTTTTAGAGTGCCAGCTCCTCAGTCCCACGGCACTGACTGCGGGAACTTGAGAGCACCCAGCACCTCAAAAGCACAGACCGAAACTGCAAAGAGGAACTACTTGGAAAGAGCCATCAGTCCGAATTCTCTCTTTCCACGCACCTGTGTTTGCCTTAGCTGGAGTTGCAAAAATGCCATCCTTAATTCTAACATCCTTGTGCTAAGTGGTGCATGGCTTAAAACTCAGCCTGTGGCCTCACGCGTGTCTGTGCCGTTACCCGGGGCTCTGCATGCAATAGATCACTTCGCAAGGGGTGGGAGGTTGCTAAGCTGTATGCCCTCATTGCGTACTTAACTTTTTCCCGTATCAGCAGTCTAACGATTACTCTGAAAGTGCCTGGGAATTTCAGAAGCTTGTGGGATGCTGAGAGCGCACCCTTAGATTCTTTTGTCATGTCTAACCTGTCAGAAAAATTCCCCAAGGGGAAATAACACCCTTGGCGGCAGTAGCTCAACAGCAGCCAGCGTAATGCTCTTGGCATTAACTCTCTCTGTCGCAGCAGCAGGCACAGAAAATACCCTTGCAGCAACCCGCAGACATAGCAAGCACGTCATGTATTGCGTTTTCCTCTTGGCTAATGCTCCTCTCTCTCTCTCTCTGTGTCTCTCTCTCTCTCTCTCGCAGCATACAGCGTCGGCTGTCTTTGCAGCTGCCCATTCTCCATCACGCCTACTTGCCGTCCATAGGAGGAGTGGATGCCAGCTGTGCCAGTCCCTGCGTCAGCCCCAGTGCCAGTCCTCGGCACAGACACGTGCCGCCCTCCTTCCGAGTGATGGTGTCGGGGCTGTAGGCAAGGGAGATCAGTGCTTCCTGAACTGCTTTTAAGTACTCAATGACTGGACTGAACATCTGACCTAGAACTCTGCTACAAACATATAACATTGGCTCTTACCGCAGAGGAACTACCGCTGAGGCCGTCGTCGCAGGAGTGCCCGGGTAACTCCTGTGGGAAGGCGAAGGAGAAGGACACAAGGAGTTTGTTCTGTAGCCTTATTCATGGAGTTTTTATTTCTTCACGTAGAAGTCACCGAAAAACATTTCTTCCCAAATTTCTACTCGCAACAAGAAGGCTGGGAAATACGGATCTTGCAAAAAAGACACTAGGAAAACAAACAAAAAAACCACTCAAATGTCACTGAGCTTTATGTGGCTGCTGAGAACATGCAATTCTATACTGTATCCATGTAAGGAAAATGCAATGGTTGAGCTATACCATATTTATTGAAATAGATACACTCATTTTTACAAGAGTTGTGTTAAATCGCTGGAAACATTCTGCACTGGTTAGTCTTGCTTGTTTTCATTTCAGGGCCGATGCTCGCTAGGAAAGGAGGATTGTGAGAAATGATTCCTCGGGTGTCATTGAGACTCCGCAGTGCTGTGAGCAGGGTCACCTCTAGCTTGCAGCTGTACGTGAAACCCAAGCAGAGGCTGAAGCTCCAGCTCCGAGTTGTCACCAGCTGGAGAGCTGCTGGTCGGAAGCGGAGCGCTTCGCCCTTCTCCAGGGACGATGGTAGCGACGGCCGACCGTCTGCAGCTTCAGTTTAGCAAAGTTTCTGCACCTATTTCAGAATAAACGCCGCCAATCGTAATGTACTAAACTGTCTGGAGAAGTCCTAGGGCTGATGACTCAAGGACAGATGGGTAGTAAAGTCTTAATGTCACAGGACGGATTGTTTTTCATAGTTTGTTTGAGTTATGTCACACATAATTACAATAAAATTAATTTAGTGGACTTGGGGGGGGAGGGGTTAGGGCACAGCACTTCGCTGCTGCAGGCAAAGCCTGCAGAGCACATAGATGTGAATATACACTATGTTTGCTTTGTACCTGCGTGTGTGACAGTTGTAGCGGATAATAGAGAGGACAAATCAAATTTACCAATAGAATATTTTATCTGAATCCTAAAAGGACTGTGAAAAAAATGCAGCGGTTTTTGTACTTTAGCTCCATCCCCTGAACCGAAGTAATTAGGAGGAACGATAGTGGCCTACCGTCGGGAGCAGCTCTGGAGCCAAACCCTCAGGCACAGGTGAGACACACATGCAGCTTCTTTTTCCAAGGGACTGGAAATGTGGCATCTCACTGCCAGGGCTGTTTGCTAAGAGTGGGGGGGGGGGGGCGGGAACCACATGAAGCACCCACTGGGCTCTCGGTTTTGTTTGACCAACACCTGTGCACCTCAGACCAAACCTTTGGAATGACGTTTCTACAAAGGTTTATAAATCAGCGATGACTGAAGCACAGCTGAAGAGGTTCGTTAGCTGAGGGACTTAAGCGCAGCTTTGACAAGCTAGCATAAATCTCCATTAAAAAATAAAACACACCTCATAGTGGCCAAAACCAACATGACTATGTATCTGAATCTTCCAATCAGGAGCATCACAAACTATTTCACTTGGCACATACAGTAAGAGAGGTTATGGAAATACCTGTAGCTTTTAGAACAAAAACATGTAAGTATAAACACAGATAAAATAGAACTCATTACTCTGTTTAAGCACTAAACACTGACGTTGTCACTCAATGTGTGTTGACAGTATTCTCTTGCTTTATTAATATCATCAGGGCCTGGTTTATTTTAAAAGGAATGTTAATTTTTAAAAAGAGAAAATTACAATATTGTATATAATGTATACACAAAGATCTCTGTAGAAATATTATTCCAACTTAGCAGGAAAAAAAAAAATTCAGAAGTATCGGACCATTGGAGGTGAGTGTGTGTGTGTGTCTGTAACTTCGTGAATACTGACTGTGTGACGTTTATTAGGTTTAAACCATGCAGTACATTCTTTGTCTCAATGATACTGTAGTTTCTCCCATAACATTTTTTTTTTTACTTTACTGCAGATAACAAGACCAACCAAGTGAATATAGCTATTTAATGTTTCTGTTCTTTTATACTGCAGCAAAAATGTACTGTAAATTTATGAAGAGGCTGTGCCCCAATGGCATTTTCCAATGATGTTAGTGCACAAATGCTTTAAACTAGACTGGAACTGCCAGAATAAAATGTAAATGAAGAATTTCTTGTATAACCTTATACTGCATGAGATCAGTTTTTAATAAATTGTTGCAAATCTGTTTTTATGAATAAAATATATAAAACCTAGCTTTTTGGACTCAGTGCCCTCTTCCCCCACAGCAAAACCATTTTTAATGTGTGTGTGTGTGTGTGTATAAGCATACGTATGTATAAAAGCCTCCCTGGAGAAGGAAGAATCCTATTGCAACACCACATTGTAATAAAAAGTCAAAATACACATCCTAGTAGCTGAAAGGTTCACATCTAGAGAAAATAGACACATGAGCTTCTGCCCTGGAATACAGTTACTGCAGTACTCAGGAGGGAAGTTTAAGACCATTTTCAAGTGGGAAAATAATCAAACATATGCTGAACATGTACATCCAAACCACACTTAATACACGCACTGCGCTCTCTTGCACCGCAGTGACTGTGAATTCAGGAGAAAGATAGAGATTTTACTATTTCACATAAATCGCTGAAGCTGAGCCAATCTTCTAGCTTGATAGTAAAATCTCTGCTTCAACAAATGAGAAGTTTCTGAGACTAATCACCGATTGTTGCGTGAAGACAAACACTGAACCTCTCCATTCTGTTTCACAGAGGTAGTAGGTTTCGTGTCCTAAACCAGGTTCAGCTGGTGCAGCTTAGGAGTCCCACCGAACACACGCAAAAGAGAAAATACCAGTGAGGAGGGAACAGCATGGATCGTGGCTCTCAATGCAGAATACCAGATGGCAGGAGAAACTCAAACAGATACATCTAAGCTCATTCAAGAACAAAACAAAAAAAAGTCTAGAACGACTTTATTGTGAAACCTATTTTCAACCAGAAATTGTGGGAGGATGCGAACGATTTAGAGTTGCTCAGGAATAACAGGAAACCAGAACAAAGCAAAACATTGCTTTAAGAGGTCAAGAGAAAAATAAGAGGAAGATGCCAGCGGAGCAACTTTACCTGAACTGCTGCGTTTCTACAGTCACAGCAAATACGCATCCTATAAAATCATAAAATTGCTATTGAATTAATGGAAGATTACTAAAGCTCCAGCACTTCTTTCAAATAATTAATAAAATTGAGGATGGTAAGGGAAGAACAAGAGAGGCACTTTTTCAGTTTTCTCTTTCTTTTAAAAGATATAACACCTTTTCCTAAAGGTTTATAAACAAATCTTTTTTGGTCTTTTCAGAACTTGTTTGTTCATTACAAATCCTGGTTACGGTCTGTCTGTTCTCCCCAAGACTGGATTAGTATTTCTGTCCCTTTCTGCCCAGGCTTTCTTAGCTACTGGGAGCCAGTCCAGCAAGACCTGTCCCAGCTCTTCCACAGCACCCTATGGATATCGGCAGGGGTTTACGGTGCTCTCATACCACAGCCCAAAGGATGGGCCAGTCTGGCCATTCAGCGACCTGACTCTCCCTGTGGCTGTCTTGTTTAACAGGGACTTTCATCTCACTGCCCGAGAAGATTGACGGGTTTATTACAGTGGCTTCAACATCATGATTTTTATCGGAGTTTGGTTCTCATATTTACTGACTGCCTTTTCCATCTCTTGAGATGCTGAATAGTGCTTATGGCCATTACTTTAACATGCACGAATATCATTCACAAGTGTACTTCCAAGAGCACTCTGCCTCTTAACCCGACCAGGATTCTGCCAGTGCACTACAGCGCTCGTCACTACTCGGTAAATGACATTGCGGAGGAGCATTAACGGGCATAGGGCTGCATTGGAAGAGCTGATGGGAGGAGATGGCTGGAGCCTGCGTTGGGCTGCTGGCAAGGGCAACCTGCATCGCTTACAGACCTCTCTTACTTGAAACATTTCAAGCCACCAGCTTTGCAAACTGCAACTGGTTTAAACCCCCCACACCCCCCCACACACACACCCCCCCCGAAGGGAAAGAGTGAAGGGCAGGCAGGAGGAGAAAGGAGGGAGAGGCACCTCCGCTCACTGAGCACATCCTTCACCACCCTCCAAAAAGAGTCTGCCACTGGTGCCATCAGAGCCAAGCATCACACAAGCATTTAAACACCTAACTGAATTTTAGAGTCTAAATTCAGTAGAGGTCGAACAGATCTGAGGACAGGAGCAGAAGGTGAGTGCAAGCTGTAGGTACCGGGCAGCCATCAGCCTGTGGGCTGGCTCACCAGCAGAAGCATAGCAGAAAGGAGCTCAGATGACCTTGAGCTTCACGAGAAAGGACAGACATCTTCATGAGTCGGCAAGCACAGGCTTTGAATAGAACAGAGGATTTTTATCTCCTGACAAAAGGTTATGCAGCAGGAGCCCTGTACCCACATGCACTGGGTGCAATTTAAGCTCAGTAAAGTATCAGATAAATTTATGACCTACAGCTGTAATTGCTTCAGAGACCACATCACCCACCTACCTACTACTGCAGGCAGCAGTGTGGGATGCCTGCTTGAGCAGGGGAGCTCCCACTGGTGGAAAACTGCCCCACAGACATGAAGCAGTCCATTCTGGCAAGTCATTTTGACTGGAAAATAGCGTATGTGTTGCAGAGCATGCTGGTGGGACACGGAGCAAGCGCAAGCAGCCCAGCACTAATGGCCTGGAAAACACCATGAGGGGCAAAGCAGAGACGGCCGTGCTACCTTCCGTCTTGGGAATTTGTCAAGCATCTAAAAGCAAAACACATTTTAAGGACATATACACACAAGCCATCCCTGGCTCAGTAATTAATTCTCCTTGGCCCTGGCCCGCTCTGCCACACAGTGCAAAACCCTGAGCCTGTGCACCTCAACATCCCATTTGTCCAGGTCTAAGGAAAAAGAAGCCCAAAGCAGAAATGAAAGACTGTGGAAAAGAGCAGGGAGGAAATATATGCATGGCTTTGTACTCATAAAGTAAGTGCTCTGCTGCACTGTTGTCCCAGGTGGCCCCTACTCCGCCCTGCCTGAGGGTACTCCAGTACTTCCAAACACCAGGCAGCCCTCCCAGCAGGCAGAGGGATGGAGATATCTGTTCTACAGGAGGGAGGAACCTGACATCCCCACCCAATAATCTAGCTGACATAATAATTAGTTCACATTATTAAATAAGCGATCAACTGGTGATACAAACCAGCGCAAGTCTTATAAGAAGAAAGCATTCCGCTCCAGCATATGAACATCTGTCTTTGGGAAACCTTGTGTTCCTCTTCCTTTGGACACGGCTGTACAACACAGTACCAGCACAGCTTTTGGTACCCCAGAGAACAAAATTGTTCCTCCATCCAACCTGAGAAATCCTTCACTTTAGTCCCTACTAGAGCTGTGTCTGAAGCAGAGAGCCACAGACAAAACAGCAGAGATGAAAGTCACTTCTTGGTGACTTTCAGGAGATAAAGCCAAGGGAGGCAGCAGTGATAGGAGCACCTGCCTGAGGGTGCTCTGAGGGGCACTTGCAAGATGTAGGTGCCCCTAAAAGACCTGCTTCAGAAAAGCAAATTGCTGAGCATAGATCAGCGTCTCCTCAAGAAAGGCAAAAAGAAGCAAAGCCCTAGTAGCTCATCTTAAAGGCGGTCACATTTCCAAAGTCATTGTCTCTCCCCGTGATGAACGGCAGGTGGGGGGATGAAAAGGGAAAGGAAAATAATGGAGGGGCAAGGACAGTGGCTTCACACTAGAGCTGCAGAGGGAGGGGGACAAGGCAGAGGTTAAAGGCATTGAGTTAACAATTCCATAAGCCCCACAACTCACCCCTACTCTCAATACTGGAAAGAAATCCTCTTCAGTTTGCCTTGGCTCATACTTAGGTCACTGGAAGACACTACTTGAGCAAAGTAACAGAGCTAATGGGAGAAAAGGGGGGAAAAAACATCGAAACAACCAACACACACATACGAGAAGATGGCTTAAGAGTCATAAAGACGCAAATGAACAAGGGACTCAGCTGCAATCGCTTCTGAGGAAGACACATCAACGTCAGCATCAGATGCAAGCACCCCTAGCAAAAGATAGTCACTGTCATCCCACAAAGCTAGCTGTGCAAATGAAGCTGTTAAAATTGTCAGAACCGAAGCCAACACCATCACTAACTGCCTCGGTGTTGCTGGTAGCTAAAATGGGAGCGACTTTCCTCCAAATTTTGACCTCAGCTTCTAGTAGGCTCCAAGTTTGAAATTCAGTTCAATACTTCAATAGCCCAGGCTGTTTCCAGGCTTCTGTTATTACTGGAGGGCTGCAGAAGCGTGAAGTTTGTAAATTACCAATCCTTATGGAAATTTTACAGAAACTGGTTCTTACACACACAGAGAAACATGTTTTTTAACTGGACTGCCTTAGTCAGGGTGTGGGGAGAGGGCATTTTACTGTTTTCAGAGGCCTCCACAGAATTTCCCTTTGAGATTATAGACTCTCCAACTTCAAGCTGGAGCTACAGCTGAAAATCTGTCATATTGCTATTGTCATAATGAATATTTCTCTAATAAGTGCCCCCATTCTTTGAGGACCTTTCAGTCTTTCCCCTCCTCCTCCCCTCCCCCGGCTAACGTTCTATATTTACTGCTTTGTTCTAGTTTTAAAACCCAAGAACTTATTTACCTAAGAATTAACTGACATTTGAACTTAAACAAGCAATTTAGGATGAGAGTGAAGCTCAGCAAAGTGGAAAAAACGCACGAGTTGTTCCAGCATAATCCATGCAAACAAACAACAGTACCTGCCACCGTTCAAAACTTTCAGAGGTATTCCACTGGGGCAAATGAAAACGACTGCAAAACAGAATCAAGTAAATGTGTCCCAGGTTTAATTGACCGCTGAGTTAGAGCACAAAGCCAGCTCTCAGTTTATCCCTGAGTGGCTGATCCGGTTTGCCACAACCTGGGATCAAACCCAACTGCTCCAGCCACCGGGGCCTGTTTGCTCGCTCCATGTTAAAGCTGCCCTCACCTCCGCAAAAACTGGCTTGTAAGTTTTTGAAGGTGAATGAGTTAGCTGTGAAATTCAGACTAGCAGATGTGAATTCTCGGTAGTCCTTTTCTTCCCTTGTGTTAGCCTGCCGCTCCCCCCATCCCACTGTGCTCTTTACGATGCTGCCATTTGATGTAAAACTACTCCTATTAGGGACAAGCACAAATGTAGCGAGGGTGGAAAGATACATAAAGACGTTCATTTAATTGGTCTGTGGCACAGCCCTTCAGTATTAGGAGTGGCGAACTGATGAATCCAAAGGCATCTCCCCCCACTGAGCGTGAGGTTATTTGTTTTGTCACAAGGTGGGAGCGGCCGCGTCAGATATCCATCGCTTCCTCGCAAGAGAGGTTTCCTTTGTCTTTTATTCTAACCTGATCCCAGGGCAGCAAGACTCACTACCCTCCTCTCTGCTTCCAGAGAAGCAAACCCTCCTGGCTGAGTCATTCTAAATATACCAGCAAGGTGGAACCCCTCCTTCCTCCTCCTGCACCTCCTCAACGCTGCTGCTGCACCCTACAGTCTCGCAGGCGGGTAGAGCAGCCAGGACGTTGGGCAGCTGGACAGACCATCTCCAAAAATACATTTCCCTGCAACGCAACATGCAGAAAGTCTGCATTGTTGCACACCTCTCATTTTCTTCTATTTTATTCTTTTTTTTCCTTTCTTTTCAGCTTCTTTACCAGCTTAACTCCACGTGTCACTTCCATTGTTCCTTGTGTAGTTGTTACCCATGCTGGAACATCAGATACGTTCAAATCCTTCTGAAAAGGCTGTCAGTCCTTACTTGAGAAATCATTAGGAGCAAACACTCACTTCAGGAGTCCCAAATGTGACAAAAATAGTTTCAAAAATTAAAAAGTGCCTATTTTAATACAGCTTCCTTTTAAATAAGCTCTCTGTTTTTTCCCGGTGTACGTCAGCAATCATCAACCACTCACTGTCTTCTACAAAGAAAAAATACGTACCCAGCTCAGTTTCAGACACGCTTGCATTATTTTTTCATACCCCTTATTTTCTGCCTTTTTAAATTTTTTTTATGGTCATGTTGCTGATTTATTGTTTGTTTG
This sequence comes from Rissa tridactyla, assembly GCF_028500815.1. Lineage (NCBI taxonomy): Eukaryota > Metazoa > Chordata > Aves > Charadriiformes > Laridae > Rissa > Rissa tridactyla. The sequence continues at coordinate 67,533,821 of NC_071467.1, read as the reverse complement.
TTTTCAAGCAAGCCAGAAACAAAATGAACTTTCCCATATGGAGAACACCAACCACAGAGCACTCACGTCTGTGCAGCACAAATGCTCGAATATAAACTGCTTCTCCTCATCCGGCATGCACGGTGCGTATCCCGGGCTGTGCGGGTAGAAGCTTAGAGCTTCAGTCAGATAAAAGATAATAAAATGAGCTTGGGCCTCATTAACTTACCCTGTTGATGTGAATATTAACATAGATTAAAATCCAAGCTCCAGAAAGAAAACGCAGTCCCAGCCCTCATCACAGGCAAACTGCAAGCAATAATAAGTTCCTTGAATTAATTTAGTTCATCATACTCCAAAGCTACAGTAAGACACTCTACATAAAGGCCTTCTCCACAAGGTTTTTAAAATCTTGTAGCCAAATGCACTTTCAAGAATTAAATCTCTGGCTATGCACTTTGCTTATGGCTTTGATGAATAACCTGCTGCTCTGGCTGCATGTACAGGAAGAGTCTAGGAAGGCACTTTTCTTTCTTTCAGGACCTAGTTCAGCTTGGGATGCGTGAAAACATTTATGAACGTATCAGAATTTAGACAACCTTGCTCAAATTAACTTAATGGGGCATATTCAAAATGATGAAAAGATGTTGCTCATGAATTTCTCTCACTTTTGGAATAAAGTTTTCCTTTTAGTGATGTTCAGTTCTTTCACTCTGTTCCAAATAGATCTTATATTCCCTTCATTATGATCACATTACATTATTAGCACTACACTACTGATGCAAATAAGGACTCTTCATCTTATTTTTCTCCTTTTCCACTCCTACAGGGGAACATTGTTCATAGTATTCTGTTGTACTTATATAAGAAAAGCTACGGTCGAGTGAAGAAAGGAGCTGCTTTTTTTTACTTACACTACAAACTTCACATTTATTGTGGAAGTTCAAAAATGTATTTAACACTGTCCGTGACAAATAGCATAACAAAGGGAGACACATGCATGGAGATCGTTAGTTCTTCCAAAAGTCCGTCCCAGTCATGAACGGGCCCTATGGAAAGCATCATCCTGTCCTTGGGGTAGGAAGTTCATTACATGAAGCGGTCATCAGCAATCCTCATCCTAAAGCTTTAGGCCATTTTTCAGCTTCGTTAATCCCAGTCACTATCTTATTATTTAAAAAGTACTCTCCTCAGACTCCACTGCCTCACTTGACTCCCATCACGAGATTCCTCTGCTAGACCACACGGGACTGCTCTGTTCTTTCCTGACGTAGCTGGCACGGTGAGATGTTGAAGTTGGTTTTACCCTCAGACTCCCCATGCTGAATGGACAGACACCCTTCGCTGGGAGGATTTTTTTCGTTATGGAACTTCCCCCACTCTTTGGGATACATCTGCATATTTCTCCACTTACATGCGATGTCGTAAGCTGCACCGTGTAAACTGTGGTGGTCTAAGATAGATGTCTGTTCCTGCACCTCTTACAGAGAAATTTCCTATTGGTAACTTGTACATCCCAGTAAGATAGCATTATCCCACGAGAAGGATATAATAGTCTATCATATGTTTTTCAGGGATGTATTTACTTAATTGGCAAAGGTTTAGTGGGACATTTGTGGTACATCAAGCAACACGTTGCTTTGTGCACTATAGTTTTCTTTATATTTAATGTGCAGATCACTGGCTTAGCACACAATGGATGCTTCTTTGCTGATGACAGTCCTCTGCTGATGACAGTATACCTTCTTGCTGGCACTGTTCCTGATGCAATCGCTGTGGGCAGACCTGCACTTCACCGAAGACAGACCTTTCTGCATAAAAACATCCCCTAATCTGCTAACTTGTTTTTGCACCTGTCAGGCAGTCATTTGCCTCCCCATAAATTACATTATTCCTTCTTGCCCTACCTAGCATCCTCCTCCTTTTCCTTTGGTCCTGTTTGTGAGAGTTTCTGGCTTCAAACCCTAAGAAGTCTCCTCTGCTTTTCTCTGACTGTTCACTTTCATCTCTTTGGGCTTCTTTGGTGGCCAAAACTGCTCCTTGCAACTGCCAAGGGCATCTGGCCACCTAATAGTTTACTAGACTACTGACTGAGCCCTTCTTTTGAAGGTGAAATGGCATGAATCTGAACAACTAAACCTCTGTCAAAGATGTAAATCAGTAGATTGGTGTTGCTATTGCTAGTGGCAGACTATGACTACATTATCCGCATTTACTGAGTGATGGCTCTGCTATCAGGAGTTACTGGGTTGTGTTTTGGGCAGTGCTGGGCTCAGTTTGGCTATGGCTACAGAATCGCTAAAGGGGTGGGAACAGCTGCTTAACTTGTTCTTTTCTTTAGCCTGAAGCTGACTGCAATGGTAAGGTTTAACTCTATACGATAAAGGTGTAAGAGAACACAGTGATCGTTGTGTAACTAGCTAGCTCACCAACAAGAAAGAGCGGCCAAACAGACTGTTTAGAAAAATACAAAGATGACCCCCAGCTAAGGCAACCCAGGACTGGAGGAAGGGAGCCCACTCCCACCACTGAATTCCTCCTGGTGAAGAATTTGGGTGACCAACAGCTCACCATGAACCCTTTCGTCTACAGGAAATCTGGTCCTGTTGACCTTCAGGCCCAGAAGGGCACTGGAAAGATGAGCACAAAAGCCCACAAAGATTTCGTGGGGTCTAATGCAACAAAGAAAAAGTGGAAGTCAAATTGTTCGATCCCCTGAAAAACCATGTCTGCTGCTCTTCTCCCATCCCCCAGCATTAACACCAGAGAGCATGGACTTCACCAGCTCACGTGAGATGCAAGGTATTTTCTGTACAAACAAGCCTATATCCTCAGAGTTACATAAACTGAATGATTCAGTGCTCCCTGAAATCGTCATAAAAAAGACTGACAACAACGAGAAGTAATTCCCTGCCTCAGCACTCACCATTATTTCTAGTATTTATGCCACTGTAAATTCATCTTAGGTTTACTCTACTGAAACAAGTTCATCTTCTCTGTAAGGGAGAGCAGACTGTTGCCTTATTATGATCATTTTTTAATCAACACTCTAAACGTGGGCAAGTATCCAGAAACAAAAATAAAATAAAATTTAAAAAAAAGAGAACTAGGGAACACACGAAGAAGGAAAAACACTGCTTTCCCCCTTCTTTCTCCTTGGGAGAAAACACTTTTACACTCAGTTTTTAGATCAACCTGAGTAACATCTCAAAAAGAGTAAAGACAAAACAAACAAAAAAATCTACAAAAAATGAAGGCAACAGTGAGTTTTCCACCACTTGCTTACCCCTCCTCCCCCAGTGGTTATTCTGGTCAAACCAGTCACCAGGCAGAAAACATTACTTGCAGAGGGAGAAGATGATTCAGTAGTGAACCATGGTTATTTCATATGGTTTCCCAGATGGGAAACCATAAAGCAGGGTGAGGGTTTACTGCAAAACAAAACAGAGTCTGGAGAAGGGGGAAAACATACGTATGGATGCATATATTAAAAGCAGTCTTAGAAAATAATTTAGTCTTCCAGAAAATGGTAAGGAAATACAGAATAAGTTTCCACATTTTTTCCAACCAAAGCTTTACATCAGAAACTGTTGTCCGGACGCGTTGACAAGTTGCATACGTACAAACGCATTGATCTTATACTGCAGAATTAAGCCTTCCTGCTGCCAAATTCAGAACGTTGAAGTCCTATATGCAGAGTTAATGTAATTCATATTCATGAGCTGATAAGGAATATTACATAAATATTATTTTATCAAGTAAGGAATTTTTGACAGGATGTTCTGGGCTCATACATTTTTTATGAATTGTTGCTATTTTGGTAAAGCAGAAACGTGGGGTGAACATCGCCAGCAAGTAGTTACGATTTCCTGTATTGTTACTACGAGGCATGCCAAGATTTATAGCTAACTTCGTCAATAGCTTTCATTGTCCTGCCTTTATACATTTCCCTTACTCTGTTGTTGTTGTTTTTTTAATCATTAACTTCAAATTGACATCCTTGGGCCAATTCATTTTTAATTTAGGAGTGTGAAACAAAAATAGCTTCATGAGTCAAGAATTAAGCGCATGAGAAATGAGCATATGGAAAAACCCAAGCCCTTTTAGCTGCTTTTTGAATGTACTACGATTTATAACGGTAAGGTTATGTGGTAAAGTTTACAGTACAGAGCTTACTAAATAATGAATACAGTGCTTCCACGTAATTTTGCTGGCAATAACCCTGAGCAATTTTAATTAGCTTCACCTCCCCTTAACTGCAAGGACAGCTGTGGATGCGCAGTCTTCCTACAAAAGTAGTGTTCTGCAAGTTCTCTTATCTGGATTTTTTTTGCTGCCAAAACTCATCTTTGTGACTGATTTACCAGAAGCGAGCCTGCATTTGTGATGTTTCTGTTAGATTGTGCAATTAAAGAATCATCCACACCATGACAGGCAGGGAAACCCCAATAAGCCAGTAAGGGAAACTTAGCACCCAGACACCGTTCCTGCCCAGGCATCACAGGAGAGCAGTCAGATCAGCAAAGGCCCATCTCTATCAACACAGAGGAGCACAGAGGAGCCAAACCCCAGTGTCCTAATACTGGATATTGCCTGACAGGCATATCCCAATATCCTAGTCAGACAGAGAGGAGCAGCCCAACCTGGCCACTCCCAGGTCCACCACAAGAAGATGTTCAGCCTGCCGTCCTGGTAGGAAACCCATTGAGTTTTGGTGGGAGAGGCTCTCTGGATCACCTTACGAACTGAGTGGGGTTACTGCCTTAAGGTGTGTGGGATTCACTGTGCAATGCGAGGGAAGAGCATTTGAGGACTGTGCAAGACTTACTACAGGAAAGGAAGGACCAGAGGCAGGGATAGTGAGGGATCAAGGTGGTTTGGAAGGAATAAGCATGGAAAAGGGAGACATGAAAGGCGACAAAAGTGATTGATTGTGTGCAAACAGGTTATTGGTCAGTACACTTCTCTGGCCGTGCCCGATTGCTGCAGCCGGTCCTGTCTTCTCACTAAACTCCATTTCTAACTATTTTTCTGGGTGAGGGCTCTTTATTCGGTGCACATGTGTGTGTAAGGAGGCCTAAGTGCCAGCAGCTGGAGCGGGGACCATGATTGTGATGGTGACAGGGCCCATGTGTCTGTGATGCCAGCAACTGGAGAAACCGTCCTGCCTGCACGGCTGTGTGTAGTGCTGTGCCGTCACTAGCAAACATGGAGCTAGTCTAGCCGGGGGGCAGGGTTAGAGGCCTGGGAGCCAGGTATTGCAGCAGCCAGAAGCCTGGGCCAGGTAGCAGAGAGACCAGAGGGTCTAAGGGCTGGCTGGTGGAGGGACCAGGAAGCCAAAACGAGCTACGGGAGAGACCGTGGGGCGTGGGGTTCAGCTGAGAGACCTCTTTGCATGTGTAGGTCTATGCCTGAGTCACTTGAAGACCAGCAGACCCAAGGGCCAGCTGCTGGGTGGGATGAGGCACTAATGCCAGTGACTGGCGAGACCTGTAGTGTGCCTCCGTGTGCCGGAGCACCAGCAGCTGGAGTGGGGCTGTGGGTCTCAGGGGCTCATGTGTGTCCAGGTGCCAGCAGCTGGAGAGACCTGGGTGTCCAGGGACAGCTGCTGGGCAGACTGTCTAAGCTCAGCTACTGGTAGAGTCCATGTTGTGTATATGTATACATATATTTTCCACTAAAACACTTTCATCCTGATCAGCCAGCAAGGGAAACAGGATGAGGCCGCTGATGCTGTCTGTGTTTTCGCAAGTGCTGTGTTTTCTGTCCATGTTGACCTCTGCCGTCGTCCGGGTGCACACATGTCCTGTGTGCCTGTGGGACATGCCTGCTCGGCCTCCCCGCTGGCTGGCCACCAGATCTGGCAGCTCCTAACAATTTCCTCCCCAGCTTGCAGCTGGAGCATGCAAACAGCCTCCCACATCATTTCCCCAGGGAAGGGTCTAACAGGACATCTTGCTGCTGCCTCAAGGTCCGAGTCCCCAGGCAGCAGCAACTGCTAGTCCAGCAGGTAGGTCACTTGTCTGCCCTGGTAGAAGCAGTGGGACTTATGTCTGTTGTTACTATCTGCTTTCTGAAGCCTGGTGTTCACTTAGATCATCGGCCTCAGCTGCAGTCCCCAAAAGGCACGACTGAAGCGATCAGCCATGGTTCAGTACTCTTTGTCCTTAACCACTTAGCTGCTGGCGCATGGAGAATTCACGTAATTTATGTTCTTCTCCTCAGCCCCACGAGCCAGCTTCCAGCTTGATTTGTTCTTCCTCCGCTGCTGAAGCCTTCTAGACTTCTGTGAGCTCGAGAGATTGATACAACACCTAGAGAGCAACGTGCCACCAGGAGCCACTCACCTCTTTGCTGCCTGTGCCTGCCGTGCTGATGGCTCGAGGAGCAGACCTCCAAGCTCAGTCATGAGGCATGGATCCCTTCTTGCTTCCCAGCATCAGGAAAATGTGGGGAGACAGCAGGAAGCAGAGGTACCTTGCCTCAGGACCAGAGACCAAGTGATCAGATGACGACTACAGCTAAATCTGCCCAAAGAGTTTTAAACCTGTGCTTCCTTGAAGCTCAAGACCTTTCCAGCCCAAACACCGGATACGAGTTTCTCTAGTGAGCGTGGATAACCCAGCAAACAAACATGTCACAAGATGCAAGATGGGTGGTCTGTTCCCTGCCTGTCCCCATTTTCACTTATTTTAAAGGAGGAAAAAACGAATAGGAGTTCTTTTGTTATTTTTTAATAAAATCTAATGTGATGTCTGTATTATTACCAGAGGCATGTTATAAGGAACATAAATCTGACCTCATAGTTCTCATTATCTTCTGTTGTCTGGTAGCAGTTTTTCGGGTTTTTTTCCAGTCACTAAGGGAATGAGAAAATTGGACCTATTTTGTTTCAGTATACCGATTTGCTACAAAAAAGTTGATATTCTTAGACAGCAGATGCTTGGAGTCTTGCCCAATGGGAGAAGAAAATTGACATAGGCTTTTCTGTTGTTATTACAAGCGTACTGTATATTTATAGGTCTATAACATATCCTCACCTCTGTAACAGTCTGTCAGGCAGCTGGAAGGTTGATAAATTGTATGAAAATACCAGTTTTAGGTTCTGTCACTACAGATACTTACAGCGGCCAAATCCAGAGAACAGAGCAGAAGCCTACACCAAAAGGATGAGCCAGATGGGAGGGATCTACAGGATGGCAGACCCCACCAAACAGTCTGACTGCACAGTGAAAGCTGAATGAATTACTGAAGTAGTTTTTCCTTAGACATCCATTCATGCTGGCTGTAGTATATGTGAGCCCAGATGTTATCTCCTCTTGTATTTTAGAAGAAGTCTCACCGCAATGGATATAACAGCATATATGTTTAATTCCTTCAACAGCTGCTGGTGAAGAGTGCAATGGTTCCAGCTACTTCGTTGGGGATGGGAGACAGCCAGTGAAACTAATGAAATAGAAACACCAAGAGGGAGAGGGACTTAGAGGTCAATTAGTGCCTTATGCCCTTTGTCTTCCGAAACATTTCCCCCCGGCCTAACCCACCTTCAAATCAAGAAGTGTTAGCCAGCAGGAGATGCTCAGGTGATGTCTTCACAGACAACGCTTTCTCCGCATAATTCCAACGCCGCTGGAGCACTACGTGCATGAAGCTGCTTTGGCAGCATGAGGCATCCTCAAAGCAAGAGGCTGCGTTAGCAGGAGGACAGGCAACCAGGCCTTGGAGTTGCTAAGACTGTTTTATTTGATTGTGTCTGCACTGTTATTTCACGGGTGACTGTACGACACATTGCTCGAGCCTTTAGAATGGTAGCTTTCTGGAGGCAGCTGGCTAGCTTTTGCAAACTTTCAGGGGTTCTCTTTATTTTGGGTACTTCTGAAACCTGTGGTAAAAAGTGGACTGTTCCCCAGTGAAACTGTAGGCAGAATTAGTAACAAAGAACAGAGCACATACCCAGCGTAAGTGACTTACCCAGTACAAGATAAAAGCTAACAGCTATGAGAAAACCAGCTGAAGGGGATGACTACCAAAAACTTATTTAAGGGCAGTTTTCAAAACCACTTGACCCTTAGAGTAGCCTGTAGTCAGACATGCAAAACAGAGGTATCTAAAAATTGCCAATCATTTCTAAAAACTTAAGGCAGGAGGTCTCCCTCTCAAGAAAGGGCGGATGCACTGTCTCTAGATAGCTTTCTAATTTAGGAAAATAAGTTATCTTTACACAAACATGTTGGCAGTCCTACCTAGCTCTTATCAACTCTGTTTAGGCTTTCTCACAAGACACAACATGGTGTCTTTAACTACAGAGTTAAAGAAAGTTTCTAGCTAAATGGCCTACTGACAAAGTTGTCTGCTTTCAAACTACACATAAAATACCTCTGGGCTCAAAGGTAAAATATATTAAAAGAAGAAAATAACCGTGCATACGCTAACGTCAACCATCATCAACGATTCACGAACCCCACTAAGTCTCACCCATCAGCCATCTCCCACTCTTCTCACCCAGGAAATTTTGCAGCAAAACCTTCAGATGCACAAGTACAGTCCCTGGAGGACGAGCATAAAAGCTATTTCCAAGGTCAAGGTCTCTTCTGTTGAGAATACTGTGTGCCTCAGCTTCCTTCAGATAAGCTGTGAGATGTCAGCTTTAATGCTTCAGGCAATTGTAGTTGTCACCAAATGACTCAAGAGAAAGTTGGCCTTTAAGATATTTGAGAACTTTAACTGCTTCCTGGAGTACTTTAGTACAACACCTGAACTCAAGGTCAGTCTGTAATGCAGAACATGGGGTTAATCACAATTTAACTGATGGACTCGTTCGCAAAAGGAAAAAGAGCGCATTTGGAAAAACGAGGTAACTAATAACTCTTAGAAAGACTAAAACTCTTGTGTACTGATTGCCAGAAATAGGGCAGGTTCAATCCTAAGAGGTCTTCACTAAAAGCTTACACCTAGAAATCTGGAAGTTAAATTGTACTTTCTGGGGGCTCAAAAACAAGCTGAATGCAGAAGTGGTGTTATATAAAGGAGCTTCAAACAATCAGAAAGGGAGAACAGGGGAGACAACACATCAGCACGGAAAACCTGAATCAGTCTTAAAACCTAGCCTTCACATCTTTGAGGACAGCAGCAAGAGCCTTGACCATGTCCGCTTTCAGACCTGCTTCTGGTTGTGTCACACTCTCACTTTAATGCCTAAGTACGAATAAATCCACGTAAGGGAAAATGCAACCTGTTGCACAAAGGAAATATTTCCTTTTGTAGACAGGTAAGGAAGCCTTATCAGAGTTGGTGCTCCAGGCCGCTATCTTGATGATCTGACCCATCTGCCTGTCACTAGCAGGGCGTAGTTTGGCCTCATCTGCTGTTATTATGAAGTACGTGTGCCACAAAAGTTTCACTGCAGTTACTTCTGCTGCCCCTGGCAGCACCGCTGGGAGCAGCCCCAGCCAGTTCCTTGGGTGGGCTGTACTATGGCTCCTTGTGAAAGCCACAGAGACTCTGAGTGTAGACTCTCTCTTTCTTTCAAAAAGATAAAAGATCCCTGTTAGAGACTTCTTTTCCTGCAGCTTCTTCTCCCAGGCAAGCACTTTGCTGTCACTGATGAAAACTGCACGGGGCCCTAGCCCACCTCCAGGCACACTGGGTACAACCCAGCCTAAGAAGTGACTTGAACAGGGGACACAGACCTCTGCAGTGTCTGGCCCAAACAGCCCCGAGCCTCCTAGGCAAAGACCCCAGGACAGAGGGGAGAGGTGGTGTCCAGAAAGGGTTTGGACTTTACAAGGAGTGAAAAGGGACAGGTTACTGCTCACATGTTTAGCTCTCCCCTCACATCCACATCAGCCTCCCAGCTGAGGGAGGACAACCCACCTGGGCTCAGTTCCCCTTCCCCACCAAAGAGAGCCTCCATCAACGTGGCTTCTCACGAGTGCTTCCCACGTGGAAACAGGAGGCCCCTTACCACTTAACAACACAGATATATTCTTCTACCCATGTATCAAGGAAAACTGCTAAGGTCAGCCCTATCAAGTTTCTGACCCACACCCTTCCCCTGCTGACAGCTGGTGAGGCTGCACAGACTAGCCAGGTACGGTCTCCATCTTCTCCACCCAGGACCTCTGCAGTCTCTCTCCATCTCTCCCCTCATCTCTCTTTGTCTAAGAGAAGAATTTATTTTCAGTTCTTTCATTACCCCTTTGACTGATTGTTGGATAAGACACCAATTCCCAACCCAAGCCCAAACTGGAAGGGGACAGGTGCCTACTGGGTACCTGAATAAATAGAAGCGCTCACAAGAACATCAGGATTTTGAGACCACTGTCTCCGAAATAACAATTTATGAATGGCCTCAGGGTGCAAGCCTGCCACCTGCCACCCCCAGGACCTGGTCTCTCAGTGAGGCAGCACCAGCACCCCACTCTGTTTCTGTTTCCCTTAATTAAGAACAAAAAAACCAGTGCACAGCTGCTTCCCCACATGTGTTTTTCCCTTCCCTGGTCTCCTTCCTTGTCCTTTTGCCTGGATTACCCCCTCTCAGTGCCTGTCCCCGCTCTGCTACGCATTCCTCCCCATGTTCTACAGCCCACACCTCCGCACGGTCTCTTCTCCTTTACTAGTTGCATCCTCACTTCAACCCCACCACCTCTTGCATCTGTTTAGAGCAACCAGAGGTGAAGTTATCCTTACTCCCAGGCAACCCATGTCCTCACAAGTCTTTAGGAAATTCAAGAGGATTATACTGAGCAGCCCAGTCTTACTCACCTTCAGGGAACTCTGATATATATAGATGTAGTGCTGAGGGTCGTGGTTTAGTGGTAGGCTAACAGTGGGACTTGATGATCTTAAAGGTCTGTTCCAACCGAAATGATTCTATGATTCTACGGTTTACGAGACAAGACTTCGGCACAAAATCACGCTAACATTTCTGGTTGTCATTTTTACTGCCTGTCCACTTATTCTCTTACTTTTATAGTTTTCCCAGCACAAGTGTCAAATTTACCAGCCTACAGTTTCCCCTCTCTCCCCTGGAAACCTTTTTAAAAAACTGGCATCACGCTTGTAACGGCCTTATAACAGCCAACTGGTTTTAGGCAAGAGGTTGCACACTGCTGCATGTGGATCAGCTCTTGCATCTTTACATTCTCCTTTAGGATGTTTGGGTGAATATCTTCTAGTCCTGGTGATCTGGTAACGCTCATTTTGTCTATTCCTTTCATAATCTCTTCTGCAGTCACTTAAGACTGGGCAACTCAATGCATCACTTCTCTACGATGCGCGAATCGAAGATGAACTCTGCTGTCAGGATCCTTTCCCCTGAAACGTCCACCCTTTTCCAGATGGTGGGAATGGGGAGCAAACGCTCTGCTCTCTCACACACCCACTCCCTGCCTACTGAAAATGTAATTTTTTTATGCCCACGCTCAGCAGGAAGAAATAGAAGAGCTGCAATTTCAGTATACTCATTTCATTGTGAATTTATGCAACCTGCTGGCTTTCTGCTTCTCCCATCCCAAAGACTCAGAGAGCCAAGGGAGATGCTTTTGGCCGCTGCTGGCAGCTGATCCCAGCCACCGAGGGATGCCGGTGTCGGGGGCTGCGTTTCCCTGGTGCCGACCAACCGGGACGTGGGCTGGTGGTACGGCGCAGTCAAGGCCTCCGTACCAAAGAATAAAACTTAGCGGTTATGTAAAATACTTGGGATTTCCTCTGTCGTGCAGAAGATGCCTTTGCTTAGTTCTGATTCCTGCCCCGGAGGATTGCACAAACGAAATGTAAATCCATTCTCGTTCCACCAGCGAAAGAGGTGGATCCTGCCTGCTCTCTGTTTCAGAGGAGCGGCTCTCACTTGCCTTTACACACTTGCATTTTAGGAGGGGGGGGAGGGGGTGTCTGCCTCCCTCACGTCACTGTCACTTACGTCTTTCTCCTTCCTTAGAGGGCTGTTACAGTTTTGAGAAGGCCTAGCTCCACTCCATTGGCTTTGACAGGAGAAAAAGCCTCCCTCCCTGAGCCTCACGCTTACAGGAAAGCCCATGCAGGCTCCTTAAATATGTATCATCCCGCTGCCTTTTATCGAGGAGGACTGCTGTGGATTTCCATTGCTTCATTATGCAAAAAATATATAATCAAATATTCTGCCAACCAAACTGGCTGTGAAAATGAAATGTTACGAGTGACCCAAATAAAATTTAACCACTATGTTTCTCATTCACTCGTAGCAAAGGTACAGCCATCGCCAGCTCTGATCCCTGACTACAGATTATGGAAGCAAGATTCCCGCTGTATCTCAGCTGTTTATATGTCTTTAAAGAAAAACAAAACAATTAATTTGGTTTAGAGTGATTCAGATATAGGGTTCTAACCCCGCATTTCTACAATCGTTCAGGAAAACCCTTGTTTCCGCCTAAATGGGCATAGGTTTGCCGCCTGGATGATAATCCTGATGCGATTTCACACTGATTATTGTCAAGGGCTTTTACTGTGGCATAGCTGGTGGGAGGGGGAGTGGGCTCATAGGTGATTCTGTAGCTGCCTAGGTGGTCTGTAAAAGCATCTTACTTCCCTACTTCTCTGTTTTTAATACTAACCAGAATTGTTACACACAACGCAGCAAAACAGAATGAAGAAGTAAGAATATTAGAAATTGGTTTATGTAGTGTAAGCAGCAAGGTGGTGATGAGACGCCAGAGGAGCCCGCTGATTAATTTTCTTGTTGGAGAGCAAGACAATTTCATTGCCGAGAAGCGCCGCTGAGGAGGGGGGGGTTGCTAATAGCACGGCAGCTCCGCGTAGCATCCATACTTTTCCTTAACCGTGGGATTGGGCAACAGTATGGGCAGCAGAGCATAGAGGTACTACCGATGTCCCCAGGATCAGGCGACGGTTAAACTCAGTACATCCACGATACCCATCAGTGCCCAGCCGATGCCTCACCGCGCTGCTTCTGCCCTCCCCGCCTGCTGGACGGGGAGCCTGCGCTCAGCTTCGTGCCAACCCGCTGCGGCCAGATTCAGGTGTTTTAATGCCTCACCTTGAGCTGATTTTTATCAGCTCCAGTCCCACCCTGAGAGGAAGGTTTCAGAGAAGACGACAGGCAGTTCCCCACCAGCCGTTAGCCTCTGCCCCCACCCCACCTTCCCCCTTCCCCCAGAAGTGCCTGTGCCGAGCTGATCCTGCCACCCCTGTCTCTCCTCACCGGCTGGCCCTGACACCGGCAGCTTTCCTTCCCTTTCCTCACTTTTCCCTCTCAGGCTGGGATCCAGGACAGTTTCTCCACCCTCTAAACAGAATCAGCAAAGAGGGCCTCTCCTCAGCAGTGTGGAAAGGCAGCCGATGCTTCTCACCCTGCGCGCGCAACAGGACTTCAGCTTCACGTCTCACATCGGCTACCAGGGGCTGGCGAGCGCACACCCACTCTGGCTGTTTAAGTCAAACAATATCCATGTCCTTGTTTCATTCTCCAAATGGAGACATCTTTTGTACTTTCTTACAAGATGCTGAATATGGAGGTTATGAAACAGTTAGTTAACAGTGTTTCCAGAAACCCTCATTCGTCTGCTATTTTTGCAGGACGCCTTATACACACAGCAGCAGTAATCAGGGCGCATTAACTTTTAAGCGGTAAACTTTCTTTGCCACTTAATTTTGCAGTTATATTGATTATTTTTTTTAACAGTTTGGGCCACTGTTTGCATAAAAGTCGTTTTAGAAAACTACACTATATTGGATTTCAAATGATTTGCTAATGCACTCCCATACCAATTTCTGTTATCTTTGCTGTCTGTCCCCCTATATGAGGAAGTTACTTGAAACAACTATCCTAATTCCAGAACAAATAAGATAGTAGCGCCAAGATGCATTCCTTCTGTCCGCTCCTGCCATTCTCAAACTCAATGAATTGTCCAAATTCATTGCTGTCCAAATTCAATTCTTTTCAAAATCCCATTTTGCAGTTTCTATTCGGTTCCTTAGAGGCATGGATGAGTTTCCAGACCATGCTTAGGCACAGAAAACCGTTTAGCAAGAACGCCCTACACATGTTCTGTACTCCTAATAAACACAGAGATTTTCACCTGCCCTCTGGTAGCTTTACCCAGTGGATAAACACAACTTTTCCTCCTTCAGAGCCCGCAGCAGCCTCCCCGAGAAAGCAACACCTCCGCAGCCACCCTGCAGCCAGGTAACTCAACTCTGCATAGAAATGCAGGATAATGACAGCTTAATTTCAGCAGCAGGTGCAACTCATTAACCCACAGACGCTTGCCTTCTCCCGGGGAGCAGAGGCAACTTGCCTTCACCGGAGACAGAGGCCCCGTGGGGAAAGCGCTGTGAAAAGCGGAGCCTGGGGAAGGTGTTTAAGCCACACGTTAGGTTTTGTGCAGCTACATCTGTTCTCTTTGCTCTGTCTCTCCCCATAGCCAGCAGACCTGCTGATTTCAGCTCAGTACCCAAATCACCCTCAGGTTTTCTTCACCCAGGTGGGTGGCAAGCGGGCGGGTATATTGCTGGCCAAAGGCTGGCAAGTGGTGGCCGGCATCCTCACAGCCAGATTCCCCAGCACCTGAGCCACAGCTTTCCTTCTGCACGTTCTGCATTGCAGCTTTATCCCTTTCCTGATCACCCTGGCGCTGCATTTAACTGTCTGATGCTCTCCACGTAGCACTCCTCCGTTGGGCACGTCCACCTGGCCCTTTCTGGGGTTATCCCACACCTCAGGGACCCTTGTCAGCAAATGAGGGTGTGTATGTAGCAAGCCGTGCCGCCAGCCTGGGCCAGGACAACTGCAGTCCCTTTGTCTTCGTTCATCTGCCGCCATTAGCATTATTCCGCCCATGACAGGAACATCTATGCCATCTGTGGTTTTGTGATCGGTCTTAGATTTTAGTTACGAATAAAACCAAGCCAGGCTGGAAAATACACTTTTTCACGTGGCCGAGAATTGAATGGAGACTAGCTGCTTAACCAGCAAGGAAGCAATTTTATTCTTTCAGGTGCTTTTTCCTTAGCCTAATTGCTAGGGTCTGTTTTATATTTTAAATAATGTTAATTGGTTTGTTCAAGCAGTTTTAACTCGCTTGTTCATCCCTCTGCAGGTAGGAGGTGTCCTTTGTGAATACAATCAAGCCTGTTTGTAAGACCAACAGAAAGGAAGACATAATTTTGAAATAAAGCATCTTGTAATCACTTAGAAAATAAACACATAAAGGGTTTTGAAGTTGCAATCAGCTAGTCCTTCTACCGAAGCAGAATCTTGATGGAGGAACAGGGACGTTGTCTGAAAGGAAACTGAGGAACAGCAGTTTAATGTCATGCTGAAAATTTTTGATGGAAAAAAAAAAGGACAAATAAAGCAAAGTTGTGATCTGTATTCAATTCAGCCTGCTGGAGGTCTACGTGCATTACCCTCTACATCTCCTTCCCTCCTTAATTATCTCGCCAGCTTCAGTGGCTCTCACTCTCAGGGTCACCAAAGCCACTTGCTAGTAACCTGATTGCCAACGACAACAAAAGACTTAGAATTGCCTGTTTTGATTATTGTTTCATTTTCATTCAATTCACAGCCAAATGATAGTGAGAAGGGCTTCTTAATGTCTGTCTCATGATGTGGAAATTCACACCAGTGAGTGAAAATAGCTGCCCCTCAGAAGGAAGTACAAGTCCGGAGCTACTGGTCACTTGAGGACCCCCAAAGGCCAGCAGGAGCTATTTTCTCATAAGTGCCTGTCCCCGATGTGCACTTATTCCTCAGCCCCTTCTCCATCACACTTAGGTGATACTTCGGCTTCTTCCGGTGAAGCCGTCTGAAAAATATATGCTGTGTAAAGATCAAAGAGAAGCAACAATTAAAACCAGGCGAGGGCGTTGCTGAAAGTTGAAGGAGAAATGCTGGAAGACATTCAGAGAGAGAAATGCAGAGATGATGGGCACGTCATTTTGCAACACTGGAGCTCTTTCTGATGTGTGATTTCACACGGCCGTAACTGGCGGAAAATTTCCAGAGACCTTTTCAAAATGAAGTTTCAGAAATACTCCAGACTTCCTTAGGCGCAGCTCAACCAGCCTTGAGTGGGGAGACGAGAAGGGAGAGATTATAAATAATAATGGAACACGGGCCAGTATCCCTCCCTTTGCTTTCTATCTTTTCCCTACCCACTTGTCAGGTAACAGCAATGCTAAGACGGCTGCTATTGCAAGCAGCCAGTTTTCTCTGGGCCCTCCGGATGGGGTTGGGATGACAGCCTTACGCAACAAAGCTGCGGGGACCGCAGAAGAAAATGCCGTCAGAGCTGAACTGGCAGCAGGGTGCAGGAGGCAGAGCTGGCAGTGATTTAATTTGTCTTCCTCGCAGAGGCGCATCCTCGCTGCAGCCACCACCAAGGTCCCTGGAAGAAGGGCTGTGAGGGAGAAGCACGTGGGGGAAAGAGGAAAGTTTTGCTAGCTGGCCAGTACCTAATGCTCCTGTTGAAATATTCAAGGAGAGAAAAAGGTATATTCCTTCAACCACCTCTTCTCTTTCGCTTCCTGAAACTTGATCTCAGTGGTTTTCGTATGTGAGAACCTCTACCTACCTAGTAATGCCTTTGAGATATTTAAGGTCTCATCCTCATGACATAAACACAAGGAGGACACTGATAGTTTCAAGGTGTTAAGGAGAAGGAGGTGGTTGGATTGCTGCATAGAAATGGTAACAATCTCATTCACAAGAACTGTTGATGGCCAGAGAGATGTGTCTTTTAATGAAAAAATACAATACCAACAAATATCTGTACCACGACTTCACAGAGACTCTCAGAATGGCTTTTAAATAATTGAAGAGGGAGTTTAGATGCTGCTGAATGGTGATGCTCCAGCTTTCAGCCTAAGTTTTCTGAAGTTTACTACAGATTCCAAAGATGGAGTGCATTCTAGCTTGAAAACAGAGCCGAGCGAGCATTGAGCTGCAGTGGGATTAAAGTTTGTTAATATTTTAATGTTTCCAACACGATGCAGAGTGCATGAAAAGTCTAAGCCTTGGGGACCATCCTGCTTAATTTATGCGGTGAGTCACTACCATAAGTGACTTATGTAGTTCTGCCTTCCTGATGGCACACTGAATTCTTGCTATTCTCAATAGTCCACTATTGATTAGTAAAACAACCTCTTTTCTCCTTCTAGACTTTTAACAAATAAAAAAGAAAATTAACCTCGTTCAGGACAATAATAGGGAATCATAAAAAGACATTGGAGCTGACTGTCATTAGCTACACCGCTTTTCAGGCTAACGTAGAGATAAATCAGATCAGTGCTTGGCAAACAAAACAGTCATGCTGGCACTGGAGTAATTGCATGCATTGTCAGAAATGCAAGTAAAGGCCCTTCAAACGTTCTGTCTACCTACAGTCAGCTCTGGTCGATTTAAAATAGATGTCTATGGAGCAAACGTGATGCAGTGAAAAGCAGCACTGCGAGGCATGAATGGGTAACAGTAGTCACAAGAAAGTTGGTGTTATCCGTGCACTGGTGAAGGACTCGACCCTTGGACCAGCCATAGCAGGCCGGCTGCCCAAGAGCAGGACGCGCAGGTGGACCAGGGAGGAGAGAGAGGACTCAGGGCTTTCCTTTCCCCCTAACAATCCCACATAAAAACAGGCAAAGCCCTGGTCCTCCAGCTCCACGGGCAGAGGCGTTAGAACAGGAATCTTTCCAGTGAGAGGGTGACGTAGCACAGATCTCTTCTCTATGCAGGAAAATTTTTTTTAGCCTTAGCCTGCAAGCCTTAGAGAAGAAGGTGAGAAGAACGAAGAAGAGTCCAAAGCTCCAGATAGCTTTGGGCACGGAAAACCACTGTGTCATCCACAACACATTTTGGCTCTCCTGCTGCTGCCCCCACTGCCTCTTTTAACTCCATTTTTCTCAGACCAAAACACCAAGGTGAAACCCAGGACAACTCATGTGTGGCCACTCAGATAGGAAGACAGTTCATGAGGAGGGCTGTCCCTGTCCTCTTGACGACAAACTTGCTGAAAGTCAGATGTCTTGGGAGGGGTCCCCCATCCAAGAAGTCCATATGGACCACATGGGGTTGCAATTGCTGCTGCTTTCCCCCTCCCAATACACAGTACCGGTAATTAGGGGAAGATCTTCTGTGCAGTGGGCATTTGGGTTCAGTTCCAGTTTCTGGAACTATCTGAGCTATCTCATCCTGCCACGGCTGCTGCCCCCACAGTGTTTATAGTGGGTGGGAGGGAAGCGCTGGGTTTCCACAGTTAGGGTGGGACCTTGTCACTTTTAAAAATGACTTGAATGCAAGCAAAGGCTATGAGTTTGGCTTGGTCGCCAGCCCCAGAATCAGCTCATTCAGCTGTTATAGGTGAGCTTTAAGCCTCAAAGAAGAAAAAGGGAAAGCAGAGTGATGTTTTACTATACCTGATAAAGCAGCAGACCTCAATATATGCATCAGACAGCCTTTTAACCTGACAAATAAAGAAGCAAAAATTGTGCAGTTCCATGAGTGCTGGTATGACTGGCTTCTACCTCATTAGAGAAGACTATATACAGCGATACAGGTTTTTACCCTGGTTTGAAAAAACAAAAGGATCTGATGACTTTGTTACAGCTTTGCTCATCCCATCACAACATGATTCCCCGGAAGGTTTCACTAAGCATGATGCATTACTCTGTTTGTGTCATGAAAGACTATCACATCTCGGAGATGTTGCAACAGGACATCGGTTCAGTGTTTGTAAAAGCAGCTAGACAAGCCACGGGCTTTAGGAAACAGAATGACACCGTGTAGGGGCCAGCTAATCCTGCGGCAACCTGGAGAGCGCTGTTGCCTGATGCTTTTAAAAAAGCACCAATCATTGATCTGGGCCCACAGTGGATCTCCCAAAATAGCCTGGTACTGACTATCCTACTGGAAAAGAGAACAGCACAGCCAAAACCCTGCGAGCATCTGGCACCAACATGCCTCCACATGTCGTGAATGCCTGCTAGCAAAGCTTCATATGGCCATTATCCTATGAAAGGTTCATTTGCATATCTGTGCCACTTGGGAAGTGAATATTGTTTGTATTAGCCAACAGCCGATGACACAAAAAGAGAACGACTGCCTGGGACATGGTGTGCTTTCTGGAGCCGAAGTGAATTGGTCGTCTGCAGACACGCTGCCATGAGACACGCTGCCATGAGACACGCCAAGCTGCTTTGAGATTTGAACATGGGAACGGCGTCACAGTTGAAGTCATAACTCTGGCCGGTTTCAGATGCCACCCTGTTGCCAAAATATTGTACAGGCCTCAAAAAGGATTTCCACTGGTCAGAAAGGTGAGTGAGCAGCTGCGGTACAAGGTGGGAAGATGTCTGTAAGAAAAAGACCCCAAGGAAGAATGACCACAAGCCCCTGCAGCCCAGCTGTAGGAAGACTAGGCTTGTCACCACCGCTAGCTGAGGGGATGGTGCAGAATATGAATCTCAGATCCAAAAGCCCATCAACCTCCATATTAACCTCCGAGCCTGCTGCACCGGCAGCACTGTCAAGATCTACTCCTATCACAGGGTAAACTACATCCCAGTGACTCAGACAGTGCATATGGCACCTTCAGAAGAAAACAGGGATACAAGAGCTTCTTCAGAAGCATATGTTCACCTTTCTCCCACACCTACGCAGAAGCACAAGGTGCAGAACAGGCTCCACACACACATCATCGTCATTGCCATGGCAGAGTACGGTCTGCTCCCAGGCAGGGAGGCGGGGTTTGCAACCACTGAGCTCTTAGGCAAATCCCAAACCTCTGTGACATCTTCATTTGTTGTTGTTCTGCCACACTGAAGCTGTGCTCAGGCTGAAATGGGGCATTTTTGCCTGGTTTGGGCTGGCTCTTTGCCTGTGCCTCAGGAATAGCGTGGCCAGCAGGAACAGGGAAGTGATTGTGCCTCTGTACTCAGCACTGGCGAGGCCTCACCTCGAGTACTGTGTTCAGTTCTGGGCTTCTCTGTATAAGAGGGACATTGACGTGCTGGAGTGTGTCCAGAGGAGAGCTACCAGGCTGGTGAGGGGTCTGGAGACCAGGTCATATGAGGAGAGGCTGAGGGAGCTGGGCATGGTTAGTTTGGAGAAGAGGAGGCTAAGGGGAGACCTCATTGCCCTCCACAACTACCTGAAAGGAGGTTGTAGAGAGGTGGGTGTTGGCCTCTTCTCCCAAGTGAGTAATGACAGGACCAGAGGAAATGGTCTGAAGCTGCAGCAGGGGAGGTTTAGGTTAGATATTAGGAAGAATTACTTTACTGAAAGAGTGGTCAGGCCCTGGAACAGCCTGCCCAGGGAGGTGGTTGAGTCACCATCCCTAGAGGTGTTTAAGAAACGTCTAGATTTGGCGATTCAGGGCTTGCTCTAGTGGCAGAGATTGTAGGAGGGTTTTTGTGTGTGTATGGTTGGACCCGATGATCTCAAAGGTCCTTTTCAACCATGAAGATTCTATGATTCTATACCAGTTCTCACAGTCAATCAGCCATTGGGGAGGAGGGATAGGGACAACTCCGAGCAACATTTTTCTAATATTTGTTTCCACTTAGAGGCAAATCAAAACCAAACTTTTGTTTTCTTCCTCAAGACATGTGGAGACAAGTGGGTACTGCTTTTTTACATGACTTCTCTTAATGGACAGTAGACCACGTTTTTGTGTCTTACAGATGATGACTGGTCAACCCCAACACCACCGTAACAGAACAAGTCTCTAAGACCAACAGCGCAATCTTGCAAGCCCTTCCTTCCTTTTGAAGAACCTCTTTTAGCCACATTATAGTGAGCGAGTTGTGGAGGAGCAAGGAGATGTTTCAAACTTCATTTGCTTTTTAAAAGATCTTCCTGGTTAACAAAGTGCTGCCATGGAAAAAACCAAAACCCACTGCTCAGTAACTCAGCAGGGTACAATAATTCCTTCCTATGTTATGCAAAAGGACAAGCTGAACGGCTACAGCACTTTCCTCTGGACTTAAAAAATCAATGATTTGTTTGTTTTTAAATCTGTAAAATCCTATGGAGACTTTTTCCTCTCCGCTAATTTTGTTGGCAAGGTCAACTGGAAAAGGTTTCCGGCATCTGTCATGTCTTTTGGGAGGCCTTCTACATGGTGTGAAAATCCCTCTCCTGACGTGGCTGGAAAGGCTCTCGCTGAACCACAGCAGTCACTCACCAGCCTCCTCTATTTTTACTGAGTCAATAAAGGAAATTCTCACCACCGTGATTGACTGATTCTTTGTCAGAGCTGCAAAGACGCAGGAGGCATAATATCAGCTGCTGCACAGACTTCCCAAACATATGCTGCCAGTACCTTCAGTCTTGGACTGCAGCTACCCTGTTATTTTAGTATTAGCTTTATCCTTTAACAGCGAGTGCTAATCGTTCCACACCGCGCGGTGATTCTGGGGCCCCTGACACTTGTCACTGCAGACCAGAACGATATTAGAAAAATCAATTTATGACTTAAATGAGGAAAGAATAAAAAGTCCAATGGCAAGAAGCTGCACTCTCTCACAAATACCCAAAAGACAGCATTAAATTCACGTCACGTGCCTTAAGTGCTTCAAATAAGAAAGTTTTGAGTTATTTCAAAACAAGACCCAAAAAATTGCCAGTACTTTAAATAAGCAGTTTGGTTTACTAGGCGCTGCCAGACAAATATTAATAAAAGAAAAGGTGCAAAAGAGTAATAACTACTTCTTTATTGGTAGAAATATTGTAGTGCTGGGAAAGAGGCAGTAAGTCTGATGAAAGGAAAAGTAAAGCTGCCATAAAAGGGACACTTAATACAGCAGGACTATTCAGGCTGGAAAAGAACCCCATGGGTGGGGAATATGCCAGAGGTCTATAAAATCAGGAATGACACGGAGACAGAGAAAAACAACTAATCCTTTTCTTTTCTAGTACAGTAACAAGCAGGCATTAAATGTTCCAAACAAACAAGAGATGCATCTTCTTATTGTCACAGGGTTAACTATGGAATTCTTCCCCACTAATCAATGGGGAAACTGCGAGTTTGCATGTTTTCAAAAAGCAGTTGGACAAACCCATGGAAGGAAAAAGAAATTCATCGATAGCTAATAGGCACAAGGATGATTCCTTTGGTTTAAGATGTTTCTGAAACGTAAGTCACTGGATTTTGGGAGAGTTTCACCATATGACAATATGGTGATAGTATGACAACTTCAACAACTTAAAGTAAGAAAATTAACACATTTTTTTATCTCTTTCAGACGGAGATATTGGGGTGAGGAAGAATTTATATAACAGAAGAGAAGACCCTGTATAATTAGGAGGTGCTCATTATTTTCTGAAGTTGTACAGAGAGTTTCCCAACTGCAGGACCAAAACAGAAGAAAGAATGCTTCCAAAATCAGCATTTCACGATAAGAAATACTTATCACTGAAACACTGCATTTAAACAACTCAGAGAAGACCAAATACCTGAATATATTTGTAATTTTTTTCGAATTTTCGGGTATACATGGCAGGTGCTGGAGAGGCGCACTTATCCTTTTTCTTACATTGCCACCTGGTGGTCCTAGGCATACGGCAGCAATAAACTCACCGAGTTTTCAGTAAAACGACCACAGTTTAAGCATTTCAAATAGCATCCATTTCTTTTCCTCTAAGACAGAAGATAAGTACTTTTTTAACATAGAATGTGGAGGGTTGAGGGGCTGTTTGGTTTTACCACCGATACGATAGGTCTTATGTGTAGTGTAGTCAGCTCATGATTACCTAAATAAATGGCTGCACTGTCCACCCCAAGTCACAAGGAAATGGTTAATATGGATTGCAGCTCTGGACACCCACCTGGGCTGGGTGCGATGCTCCCCACGGGCAGGCGCCCCACGCTCGGATGGAGGCAGGGGGCCAGCAGACCTTCCAGCCAGGGACAAACCGTCTTCTCTTTCTTCTGCCCTTTCCACCTCACCAGCGGTCGAAACACAGCGCAAGGACAGTTTAGTATGAAGGGGGCTTTTTTGCTCCCAGAAGCAGCGTAGCCACATGGTCGGAGCGATGTCCACGTCTCACAGAGATGTCGGAGTACATTGCACAGTGGGTACAGGGAAGGTGTTACAATCTGCAGCCTTCAGTCTTGGCTTGCATTCCCACCACACACAGTCAAGTGCATGCAAAAGAATATTGTAGAAAAGGGACATTATAAGGCTAGTTTAAAGAAGAAAGCATCATAGACTTGGAATTTATAGGAGAGGAAACTGTACAATAGACTTTAGACTGGTCCATTGCAATGAGACCACATGAACTGGTCCAGTTTTGGGTCCCCCGATACAGGAAAGATATTGTTAAACTGCAACAAAGTGCAGCCCTGGCCAATCAAGGTGGTGAGGGAGCTGGAGCAGTTGCCCTGTGAGGGGAGGCAGAGGGACAGGGCTGGTTCAGTCTGGGGAAGAGAGGGCTTTGGGGGCACCTGGTAGCAGCCTTCTGATAACTAGGAGGAGGCCATGAAGAAGGTGGAGCCCAGCTCGTCACAGTGGTGAGTTGCAGGGAGATGAGAGAGGGCGTAAGCGGAAAAAAGAGAGGTTCAGAGCTGATATAAGAGAAAACTTTTTCACCATGAAGACAGTCAGCAGTGAAACAGGTTGCTCAGGGAGGCTGCGCAGTCTCCGTTCTTGGAGATTTTCAAGACCAGACTGGATGAAGCTCTGAGCTTCTGATCTCATAGCTGACCCTGCCTGGAGCAGAGCTTTGGACTAGAGACTTCCTGAGCTCCCTTCCAGTTTTAATAATCCCATGATCCTATTGCTCTGTGAACCACAATCTATTTTTATTTCAGTTAACTAACAAAAGCTCTGTGCTAACAATTTGCAGTACTACTACAGAAACGCACCCGTGGGCAATCAATGGGAATTACAGAATTTCGCATCCCAGACGTAACTCCTGTTTTGAGCTATGATAATACTTTTTACATGATAAAACATACCCAAATTATTTTTGATGGGTAGAAAAAGTTGAAGCAGTCCTTTGCCTAGTAGTAGCTAACCAAACCCAGCATTTTCACCTTTTTATTGGCTTTAACAGACTGCATTTTGTGTAGGTATATCTGTTGGGGTGGTCTACCACTCTGAATCAATGCTCACCAGTTGTAGAGTGGTGGAGTTGCCCACCTTGACTAATCCCAATAGGTTTAGTGAACTGGAACTGTTACTGAAGGCAGAGCAATGTTTGCAATACAGGGACTGTACTCACACACCTAAGAAGCAGAAGTTTGACCAAAGCACTTGTGGTAGGTTCCTACATCACACCTTTAGCGTCTGTGTAGGTCAGCCGGACCCACCCTGAAGACCTACACAGAGCAACCTACAGACATCTCAGGTGCTTCCCTGCACTGCAGCTTTTACAGCCTCCCCGGATGAACCTCTTCGGCAGAGAAAGAGAAACATGTGGCACAACTCAGCGCTCTCTGCAGACCGTGGTGAAGACCCATAGCATCCAGCCAATCGATAGGCGACTGCCCTATCTAGGACTGCGGGCCGTGTTAAAGCAAAGAGCTTAACCAGCAGAAAGCTCCTATGGTGTAAAAAGAGTGTCTGTGGAGTACAGATGTTCTCTCCAAGAAGTACATCTTTATATGAAAACTCCTAGGATGGAGAATCTCCAAGATTATGAAACGGGAAGGCAAACATAACGATTGCTTTACCTTGAAAAGTACTAGGAGAGCTTCCCTTCGGGAGACTGCAGTCAATTCATTTTTGTAGAGGAGAAAAATTCCCCCCAGTGGCAGGTAGACAACTTATGCCTTAACAAGGGAGGGAGGGTATGCTGCTCACACACACGCCAGTAATTTGCTGCCAGGGAAAAAGGAGGTAATGAAACTGGACAGGCTGTGTAAATACCAAAAGCCCAAAACCCAGCATAGGAAGAATCAGACACAGAGACACAGAATGCAGAAGAGAAAAATACCAAGAGGATGTTATACTTGATATGGATAAACTCTCTTAGGATTATGTATTAAAAAGCACAGGATTATCTTACAAGAACAATAGGAAGAGGATGTTGAGAAAATAAGGATTCGTTATATGAGGATTTAGGAGCCTGCAAGAATGCAGAAGGGACTAAGGCAAAAAGCCTCCTTAGAAGAAGAGCGGGTGAGTAAAGGGAGAAAGGGCTTCTTAGAAAAGACCACAAGATCAGGCATCCTTGTTCGCACAAGCACTTGACTCAAGGGGAAAGAGCTCCACTGCAGTACAAATTCTGGTTGCTGCATCCCTTGTTATTTCAGTCGGGATCAGCTGGAGTCTATATAAGGGTGACGCTACCGTAACATGGCAATTGCCTCAGGCATAACACCTCCTCTCCTCTCGTCTGTACAGCAGTGGTGTTGGCTGAATCATGCAAATACCAATTACATGAAGCAACTCTCTTAGAGGACTTCAAGTCCGGATCGTACCTGGTCGGCACAGCTACCCAGGGGTACTGGAGCTAGTCCCGTTATTATGGTACGGCACCGGGCTTTGTCACATGGTCTACCCTAAATTCCTTCTAGGAAGAGCGAGAGATCATTTTTAGTATCATTGCTGCATGACAGCATAGATTAGTTACTGGAGAAAATAAGATGATGATGCTAGCAAAGTTTGAAAATGCCATTGGACACAGACTACTCGAATACAGTCAGCAGAGCCGGTCGCGCAAGGTAAGAGCAGGAGCCGCACTTGAGCGTGAGCATCTGGGGCTGCCAAAGGGAGCCCACAGCCCTCCAGGCTTTCTGCCAGAAAGGGCAGAAGCAGGATAAGGGGAATCTGGTGGTTGGCACGGGCAGGAAGGCAGACCCCGACCGGGCAAGAGGAGCATCTGAAGGTCCCACTATCACACGAGGATGTGCTGGTATGCAGGGCAAAAGCGGGAATGGTTGGAGGGTCAAGGGCTGGGAAGGTCATGGGGTAAACACGCTGCCCTGCCACCTCAAAATTATCCTGAGAAAGTGCTGCTGGTAAAACAGCAGTAGTAGAGCATTGCTAAACTGTGCTCAACAACTCCCACCTCCGACGGCTTCCTCACGCACTAAAGGCAAATTCTGATTTCTGTACTGTCAGAGATTTTGTCTCATCCTTTGTACAGCTCCAGATGCTCCTGAAAACAGAGCAAGCAGTATTTTTGCTGCCCATTTCAGTTATTTTAAATTTTTCTTATTTGCAACAGCCACTTCTTCTTTAAAGTGAGATCGGAGTCTAAATGAGGACACAGCTGTTTCCTCCTCTTCCCTCATCTCCGCAATAGCTGCAATCGGCAGTGAGCCTCGCAGCATTCTCATCTCTTCCCGTTAAAATATTTGGCAAAACAGAGATTACTCAGAGTTGCCAAAGTGATGTTTTCAATAGCTGAGAGCTCAATAATTGACTTCCTTGAAATTTTCACCAGCTTCTAGTTACTTCTAGAAACCAGCCCGCAAGACAGATGACAGCAGAAGAATATACTTTTTTTTTTTTTTTTTAAGGCTTAGCATGACGTGGAACCTGTTCCTTCTTTCCCAGTTCATAACTAAAAAATGGGCACAATCGATAACTCGCCGCTGGCAGCGGCGTTCGGAGCCACGCGGGGCTCAGGCAGGTGTTCCTCAGGCTGAATGTCAGCATCTCTCATCTCCCCAGCTCACACAAGCAGCTCGTTTTGTCCTCCGGGTCCCAGTGGACTCCACAGCATCCTCGCCACCAAAGTCAGCGTTAGCACGCCTTTTTGGTCCAACAGACTTGAGGATGTCTGCATTTTGGACTGACGGATTTAAGATGGCTTTGAATAATCTCAATAAACCTGTGATTTTAGTAACAGACCTCAGATTATAAACAAGACGACCCAGGCCATTTCTTGCTTTCCTTTCAGAGGTGCCTCTACTGTAGGAGGCAATCCTACTCCTTTAAGTCTGACACAGACACCAGCTTCTTCATATCCTCAGCCATGAAGTCTCCTCAGAACAAGCATAAAGCCGGTGAAATACTTTTAATAGTGTGCATCCAAAATATCGACGGGGTGGCTTTACCTCAAATATATCACAAGGTATTAGAATATTCTTTGCAAAACTTGAAGTTTATTCCATCTTTTTTTTTTTTTTTTTTTCCAACTCCATTCCCAATGGCCCTGTACAATGAGCAGGGAATTTTGGAGCACTGTGTACATTGCCAACAACTCATTTCTTAATACAGACTAGTCCAGAGGACTACAGTTTATTACACTTTCTTCTAGTGCATGTGTTATAAACAGTAAAAAAAATTAAATTCAGCTATTTACTTGACTATTTGTCAAATCTTTTAAGTTTTGATCTTTAAATAATTCTAGAGCTTCACTTGCAGCAGCAGAAGATGCATAAGGGCTCTCACGTGTTCACTAAGACAAAGGAAAAAGCCTCAGAGAAACTATGAATTGCTTTCTCCTTCTTTTTGCTGTATATTAGCTCTTCAATTTGTAAGTTCAAAGAAGTCCTTAAACATCCTTTCTCTGCGATAGAAGGACCATTTTGTCCACATAAAAATGCCAGAACTTGCACTGCAGAACACAACAGTCTCTAATGGTGCTCTTTCCAGGTGGGAAATTCTTTAATGGGACATTCTTTACTGGGACACCTTGGAGATATTGATGGCACCAGCTTAGTTGCATTGCCTTTGACTCAGGTAGGGGGGGCTAAAGCAGCAGCGTAACCGTACAATGAAAACCTGAGAGGGAATAAACCCTATGGCCCGTAGTATTTGAAAGCAGATGCCACAGAGATTCAGAGTGTGCTGATTACAGGCTTTTGAAATATATTTATGGCTATAGTTGATGCAGAAAGATGCAACAGCTCATCTTTTAAAGTGAAAAAAAAAAAAAAATTTGGAAACTTACCCACCAACTGCAGTGTAGGAAGCAATTTGCTTCCTGGAATTGAGATTTTAGGACAAAAGCTGATACTGCTATTGGTGTATTTTCCAATAGCAACCATATGGACAAAACAATAAACTGGTTTTAAAGATAGATGTTCTGTGTTGTTTTTCTCTTGGTACGACACAAGCTTTACATCTATTGGTAAAGACCGTCATAAAAAAAGACAATTAAAGCATTAATTGCCTAAGTGCAAAACGTAAGCTGAGCGTTGACATTCTGTCAGAGTTTTAGTTACTTGTTTGTAAATTGGGTTTAGGTGCTTACCCTGGTCTCTTAGGAGCACACCAGTCTTAACTTCTCAGTTTACATACACGGGCACACATCCTTACGTATTATTTTAATCAATTGGATCATTTCAACCCGAGTCCGTCTGAAAGGCAGAGTGTTCAAAGGTGAAAATCTACAGATTTTATAGGCTTGACATAGAAGAAAATTCCATCAGTGTCTAGGCAAGAAGCTGCACCTTGAGCTCACACGCTAGAGGCGAAAATCCACACGTGGAGGCTTTAAAACGTAACTAACCACAGGAAAACTAATGAAAACTCACAATCAGCAAAGCGCCCATATCTGTGGGAAACAAGGCCTCATCTGCGTCAGTGCTTTTGGCAACATTTAATTAAATGCACACTGTTATTTAGTGGTACGGTACACGAGCGCGTACGTCAATCAGCCCACAGTACTTCAGAAAGCAGCACCTGAGGGCTGCAGAGGCGCTAAGCAGCTTAGCTCTAAACCTGCACAGACCCAGTTCTGACCGTTTTGGATGCAAAGGTTGGTAAAAAAAAAGTAAAAAAACCAAACAAACAAACAAAAAAGACCCCCCAGACAGTAAAGTGTAAATAGGACGAAGGAGAGCCTCAGTTTAGAGGGGATGCTGCATCAGCTTTGTAGGCTGGTAGATCACAAAGGTTTAAAATAAACACACTGCCCTTGTCCAACCTACAGAAATGAAGACAGAAACTCAGAAATACGTACTATTAGAGTTAGAAATTCAAGCGGAGGATTAGGCTGCTATAGACAGCTGCGTTTTGACATGTACCATTTGCATCCGGACTTTCATCACTGGAATAGTGTCCTTACAGCTTAGCTGAGGACTACCAGGAAAGAGTAGTGCAGAGCTGGGATCATGATGATTCCAGACAGCAAGTTTTTACCTCTGACTATTGGAGATGATCTTGCACCACACTGTTAAGGGAAAACAAATGCAATATCGGAGACTGCGTTGTGAAAAGTTGGGGCTTCCTAAGATTGGAGTTGGCAGGGTTTATTTGACAGTCCTGAGGATAAACGGGAGGAAACAAATAAGATTACACCTACCTCAACTTTGTTTTTATTGGATGACATTAAACTATCTATCTGCTATAAAGAGGGAAATACAAGAAACTTGCAAAGTATAGAGGCTAACTCCATCTTCCAAAATACTCCACAGTACAATTAGAGTTTTCACTTACGGGAGGTCATGAAAACTAATCACATTTTGAGGAAAAAAAAAAATGGAAAGAGGCACAGCACTTCACAAGAGAGAACAGCAACGACAGAGCACCAGGGAAGCATAGAAGAAAATATAAAAATAAGAACAGAGACAGTTAGACATCTTGGTAGGTAAACGGGACTATGGTCAGGTCAGTCGAGTGAATACGACTGAAACGATAATTTTTATTTTTTTTAATGTGTGAAATAGTTCATGAATAAATGCACTCCTTTTAATGAATAAGTAAGTATATACAAAAGAAATGCACATGGAAGAAAATAAAAGCAGTAGCTATTCAGTGGACAAAACCAACAGTAGATTCTTTCAAATAAAAACCTAATTAAGACAGTTTGGGGGAAAAAGGCAAACAGGAAATACAGCATGAAGGCACTTGATTCCAGCAGTGTTTATCAAACCAATAAAACATGAATAATAAAGTAGAATGAATATGGTAAATGTCTGGCAAATGCTTGATTTTCTCCTTTTCTTAAAACAAAGTAACCAAACAAAACACAAATTTCTAGGGACTCTTGTAATAATCTTAAGGGGTGCTATTTTGCTGTTTAAAGAACTCTGTTCTTCATTAGGCAGACAATGCTACCCCCAAAATGATCACTGTAATTACACTGATTTTTCCTTGGCATCACACTTACATTGATCCAAATAATTTTCTGATATTAGTTGAGATAATGAAATCAGTATCTGACTTGCTACCACCAAGCTCATTTACATGCTGGTTTGAGAAGACTTTAGTGGATTTACTGAGAAGATAGAGGCGTATGTAAAAGTCACACCCACTAAATGCAAAGTAAAGTGATATGTGAACAAAGACAACACCGTACATTAAAAAAAAAATAAAAATTAATCATATGTCGAGGTGTCTCCTGACAACCTCTAACTTAATTGAAAATAAAGTGTCTATTACAAACATTTAGACTTGGGAGATCAACAGACTAATTTGATGTATTTAAAGTTGGAACAATGAGGTATATTCTACAATGGGACTGAGTCACAAAAATCCCTGGGGTAATGGAATGGATTACTAAATCATGTAATAACTGATGCTTGTTTAATGACAATATTTCACAAAATAAAAAGAGAGGGACAATATGACATTTCACTTTTGCCTACAGGCAAGAGTGGCTGCATGGCAAAATGTACTAGTACTGGAAAGCATTATCCAGTATTATCATCACATTGTAGGTAAGATTCCAAATTACAATTGCGACACAGAATAAAGTTCCACAATTGGCAACTTTTTGGTGCCTCATGAATGATAAGTTCTGTCTTGTTTTTGACAGCATACAGCCTATGGTTCTTTAAAAATTCCCGGACAAGTAAAACACACTACTCAAATGTTTAAGCACGCAGATAAGGAAAGCACAAGTGAAATGTAGGAAAGCATCTTTATTAAGAAGTTGGGGGTTTATTCCCCTAACAAATTTTAAAGAATTTTTTAATGCTGAAAAACAGATTTGAAAATAAAAAGCTGAAATATAAAAAACCTTTAAACCAAAAACTATAATTATTCTGAAAAGAATTTGGCCCATTCTGAATGAACTGTATTCTTTAGCTAAAGATATAACACAGTAAAAAGTTAAGCACAATTCCAATTATTTCTGCACTACCAGTTTGGGTAGCAAGTTGTTCAGGAACAAAAATAATTTCACTCCCAAAGTTTAACTGATTTATAATTAGACTTTGGAATTGGAGACAGACCTGAGGAGGTCTATTATGATTCTATTTAAATTACAAGACAATCAGACAAATAAGTTAACCAGTTCAACTTCTCACCAGAACAGGTAAGGAGCACTCAAAAGTCAGGAAGTCCAAAGGCAGTATAAGGAATAGCTACCACCTTTCAGCTCCTGTCTACCGATGTCTGTAAGCTTTTCCAGCCCAAACTGTAGAGGACAGCCCTCAAGGAGATAAGAGGTGGCTCTTCTAAGGCACTCTGCTCAGAGAGGACTCACGGGTCCACAGGGGAGACCACCAGAAGATGTAAGTGGTCTGCGAGTTAGGGTTTAAGCCCCACATGACCAAGAAATATGAGCCCAGCACTCTGCACAGCAGAAGGAAGAGGAATATACATAGGAAAAACAAACAAGCGGGCCTGTCCAAGCATGCAGACACAAACTACTCCTTCTAAAGTAAGGTGGTCTAAGACTCAGATCAGGGCCGTAATATACATTCAGAAAGCAATCAGAGAAAGTGGTATATTTAACTCTGATCTCTGGTTAACTGCACACATTTAAACCCACAGTGTCAGCATTGGCAGGTCAACTGACAGTTGAGTTTAAGAGGAATAAGGAGTTCAAAACAATTCAATACTCCACTCGCAATCCCAAACACAGAATGCCCGAAGTACTGGCAGCTTCCCACCTACCCCCAGAGTCACAGAGAACAAAGCTGTCTCATCATCCTTCTCCCATGCCCTACCCCACCTCCCAGCCCTCAGCTCCAGGATATTCACCAACTAAAACACATAAAACACTTCATATTCCTGGAACTGCAGAATTAGAAAAATATTTGACATTTCAAACTACCACAAAAGTTGCTTTAATAAGTTGTATTTCAGTTGTTTCACCTTCCACAGCAGAAAACAGAAAATTCAACAATCAAAATGGTTAAAGCTGAAATAAAATGTTGTGAATTCTTTCTGCAGAGACAGGCCTGCTGCCTTTGCTACAGAGCAAATCTGTTGACATTGAATATCTTAACACAGTGATCAGCTCCACAACTTGCAAGCTGCAACCACTCACTGCTGTTCTGATCATTATGTCCAGCTCTGCCCGCATGGTGTCTCCAACATAAACGTTTCACAGCAAGAGCATGACTTTGGCTGCAACAAAAAGAAATCCATACATAAACTGCAAAATGTCAAACACAGTTGGGCGTGTGAGTGTAAACATCAACATTTATGTAATTAGTACTCTTCTTTTAACACTAACAACTGAGGAAAAAATGATTTGTGACAACCAGCAGGTATTAAGTTCTTAAAATAAGTAGGGCCATTAACGCTAATGACATTTTATCCTCTCGCTCATCAATAATTTAAACAGCTATTGATTTCAAGCCTTATCACATTAAGCTGCAGGTCTAGCATCTCAGTTACTGAGATATGACAGATTTCCAGCTTTTAGCCTGCTATTTCCTGTTATCTGGTGTCTCTTTCTAATTCCCTTTAAGCACACACAGGCCAAAGTCACAATCATCTTTCATTTCTGGTACTGCCAATGCCAGTATGTGAAGGAAGAATCTAGGAGACTGCTCCAAGTGAAATATTCAAAGTGTTTCTACAGAGACTTTCTCTAGCTGTCGCTGCAGCATTACCACACCTAGACTGTCATTCCTTTGATTATTCTAGAAGCTGCTCCTGAAAACTTGCTGTCATCCACTCCAAAATGTGTTGCTAATGTATGTAGACAGTTATTCTTTTCACCCCCTTCAGTGTTTTCTATCATCTTATTTTATGGCTAAAGGTAATAAAGCTTTTTTTTTTTCTCCTCCGAAGTGGGGCCAACAAAGGGTAATACTTCTCAAGCATGCATTTGCATAGCACAAAGTATTTTGGGATTTAACACGCCCCCTAGTTTTCATTGGGGTTTGTTGTTGGTTTTTTTAAATAAGTCTAAATAACCAATATTTTTATTTCCAGGTTTTGCTTAAAGACATGTTTAGACTTTCAGGGATCAACCTTTTCCTAAAAGGATAACAATCCCGATATACAAATAAACCAGCTTCATATCATTTTATAGTATAAGAACAAAACTCCAGAACTATTAGTCTCAAGAGTAACACTTCCTTGCTCCTAACTTACTTCAAAAGACATACCTGTTATCCATCTCCACACAAGTGGTCCAATCAGCTACTGCTGGCTCTTGCCCACTTTGCTTCCATGTGTACAAGATAATCTTCCCACTCTCTAAGCCTACCGCAACAATATATCTACCAAGAGAATGACGGCATTAGTTCTGAAGAGACTGCAGTAGGCAGCTCAGTGAAGCTGGCTCTAATGCAAGCTAGAAAGAACTAGCACTCAAACAGTGTTGCACCTTGCCTTTCAAATCAACTTTTACTTTTCCATTTAAAAAAAAAAAAAAAAGCACAATTTAAATCAAAGCTTCTTCATAAGAAGTGAGCAAAGCAGAAACCTGCAAAATACATTTCTTTAGCAAAAAATAAGGAGGTTATTACAACATCAGATCAGTCAATATTGTTGGAAGAATGAATGTGTTTCAGATGTGTTCATGCCCCCCTCCACCCCTTGTTGGTTTTTTTTTTTTTGTTAAACTGTTTGGAGAAGTCACCATACACCTAAAAAGAAGGCTAGGAAAGAAAAAAGTAGTTTGTTCAGTCAAAGAATGGTCAAAATATTTGACAGGTAGATTTTAGGAGCTGTTTAGCCACAGGAAACTGACTAAAGGGGAAAAATACCAATTTCAAACACAAAATGGCATTACAGAAAAACAGTAATACCTTCCATCAGGAGCAAGCACACGGCTGATACTAACAGCAGTAACAGAATCCCCGGCATCCAGTACTGCTGAACAGGGCTTGACTGAATCCAACATATTCCCTTCAGTAGTCACAGGTAAATCACACTGGCCCCAGATAATGACCTGTAACAAAGAGAATCATCTAGGAATTTTCACTTTAAACTTCTTGTAAATGCATTTACAAAAACGTAAGGAATAACTCAGTTAAAACATTTCCAGGGCAGAGAACAAAGTGGATGACCTCAAAAATAGTAAAAAATGTCTGTCTACAAAGATTCAACTTTTTAGCCAGTCTGTCCGATTTCATTAAAGATACTCACAACAAAAACAGTTATGTTTTATTATGAAAGTGAAAGAAAAACTTAGAGATGAATAAGAGTTACACGACATATGCTTGTCTTACTGTATGAAAAGAGAGAAAGTCCAACTGGCAGACCACAGTCTTGTACATACATATTCAAGCACTTTATTTAGCATATGAAAGTCTCACCGATTTCTGTGGTAATACACACAACAAGCTTTTTGTGTATTTATAGAATATGGGCTCATCAGAACACAGCATTTGCTAATCTAAAATGTGTTTTAAATAATTCTGGGCTTTTAAAATTCCTTTAATATTAATTACCTTTTTGTCCCGACTGCCAGTAATAAAATATTTGCTATCTGGTGTCCAATCACAAGACCAAATGATTCGACTGTGAACAGCTGTATTTTTGTCTGTGTATGCACAGCAACTGAAGACTGGTCCTGGAATAAAACATAACGAGGAAAACCCTTGCTTCAACGACTTTACATATAAGAAGTAATTATTACTCAACTTTACGTAAGAACTCCAGTAATATGCTCAGACATTATTGCACTCATCTTTAAAGCAATTGGGAATACTTAGCACCACATAAGTATTTTTTTTCCAACACTTATCACTATGATAATTAGCACTTGTTCAAGACCCTATCAGTCAACCCTTCTAGCACTAAACAGTAAGAACAGTTTGATCTTCTACATGCATACCCGTTTCAGAAGAATTTAAGTCCATGTTTAAGACCTTCAAGTTCTTTCTCTACAAGTTTTTCATAGGAACAGTGGCTTCAAAAGTTTTAGTATAGTGCAAAGTTTACCATGTGTACACCTATCCCCAGTGATTTCACTACAGTTCCTATTTACCAGTAAAGCCCCAAGAGCTCAAATCATAATGATCCAATTGTAAAGATTCATCTGTTCCCAGAGACAGGCTGTCATTTCAATATGGATACAATCAGGCAATAAATCTAATCAGTAGATCAGTAAATCGGAATGCTTTTCCTAAGCAGAAAAGGCTGTAATTTTGGAGCATAGACTTTGAATAACCACTTATTGGGATGCCAATACCAGCAGTTTTGCTTTACACTGATAATGATGCTCTTTGTAGACAGAAAAGTTATTGATGAACAGATGAAAAGAGGATTTCCTCTACTTCCGATGAGAATACATACTCCTTATCCTGAAACATTGTGTAACTACTGTGGACAATACGCCAGACTTTAAAATAGAAGTCTGAATAGAACAGAAATTTCAAGCCAGTATACAGCCAGACCCTGTCTGAAGGGGCCAAAACTCACTGCCAAGTCTCTAGGAAAACTCTATAGAGCCCAGTAGTGTTTATGTGCTACTAAGCCAACAGGGCAATGATAATCATTTTCAGTACAAGCATCTGTTCGAGGAATTCATTAGTGTTCAATAGCAATCTCCTCGTGATTTTGCAAAGCTCAAAGTTGTAATGAGAAAGTCAACTGAATCTTTACTATCAGCTCTTTCTCCAGACTGAGCCAGTTCTAGTCCAATTAATCAATCGTGTAGGATTATCAGAAAGCCACACCAAAGACAGAGATTAATCCTGTCAAGAGCCTCAAAGCGTCACACTCTGCAAACAGGGACAAGGCAGCTGTATGCAGGACATGGGTGTAGCAATGAACCTTCCAGCCCAGCCTGCACAGATCACAGAGATAAAGGTTTTCCTTGCCAGAACACCAGTTTGAAGTTCAGGCATTATGCTCCAGCATGTATACTTGATTTCAGTAAATATGAAAGATACAATCAGAAGCGGAAGGCAGCAGGACAAATAGCTGACTTCATTACATCCATCAATCAAACAGCATTTAAGGCCTGATTATATGCTTCTCCACATTTTAGTTCCTTTTCTAGCTTTCCTATACACCATTAATTGCACTTCTTAAAGCCACAGGAGCCTAGAACACAATTAATTCTTAAAAGTTGTAAGAAAAATAGCATTAAAATATTTTAACAATTCTCTTTCAAGTATTTTGAAGCCAAAAATATTGAACAAACTGCAAAGTCTTCAAATGTTTATATCCACTTCACGTATCTTACCTGTCTCTGATGAGTCTTGTTTCCTCCACAGCGACCAACTCCTGTCTCTAGAAACCGCTAATAAAAATTTGTCATTAGGAGAAAATGCCAGTTGAGTAACAGTCAGATTGTGAAACAACAAACTCTGCAGTTTCTTCCAAGAACGAGTGCTCCACAAAATAATTGCTGCATGTTCTTTTTTGGAAGCCTGCATTGATGGAAAAAAGTATGAATGGCAATTAATGAAAGCAAATATAAAAGTCACACATTTCAAAATACTAAGATGTTAGGGGGCTTGTTTTAAGGCTTACCATCAAGTTAGAATCAGCTTTCCTCTGCGACGTTTCAACATTGTTTCACTACTTTCTACTAATGCTGACAATATATCAGTAAGAAACTGTTTCATACCCACATTTGTTAGAACTTACCTTACTAATATTTTCAAATGAATCATACATAATTTATGAATAACAGCTTATCAGCGTGCACTCTCATCTTTGCAAGGCAACTGTCATCTATACAAAATGTTTCACATTTAAGTGAAAGAACAGAATTCAGCCCAAACTGAATTCTGACTCCTGCTCTGTCAGCCCTAGACATCTGGCGGCACTTTTCACTAGATGGTGCTAGAATCTCGTCTTACCTTACATGCTGAGGCTATTACAGTATTTGAATTATTGCAAGCAACACAAAAAATTTCATATCCATGTCCATACCTGAAATAAATGTGAAAAGACATTTAACACATCACAGTCATTTTTGCAGTATGTATCAAGGTTCTTATGTGAATTTAAATCCTTTTTTTCCAAAATGAAAGGCACCTGCCAGGAACTTCTCACCGCTGTTTCAGTATTACACCCTAAATAATTCCTAAAAATGTTCGACATTCAATTTAACCATCTGCATAAATTCTTTAATATTTAGGGATGGTCTACAGAACAATCTCTACAGCCCATTTGATAGTTCTAAAGCATCAGCACTGCAGAAGCTACACCATTGATTAACAAAGCAGACTAAAGCAGCATTTATTGTATTCTTATTTTCCTGTAAAGCAATTTTAACGCTACCAATAAAAATGAGAAGCCACATAGCTGAAGATCACCAAAGAAATACACAACAAACGCCATCCACAGGATACCTATTCTGCGAAATACTGAAAGAAGATTTCTGAACTACAGAACAAGAATCATGTCGGAAAAGGAAACCAACATTGTAAAGAAACAAAAACATCTAGCTTCCTCCAAAAATACATTTTTAATCAGTCCTTGCATGAGTTCTGCTGGAATTCAAGCTCACATATCCAGACTGGGATTTAACGAATAAGCAGAAATGCCACACAGACTAAGACAAATTAAAATCAGTCACAAACCAGACTGGAAGTAGAGTAAAACTGGAGAGGCAATCTATATACAGCGAACAACTATCAGCTAAACACCAGTTTGCGGAGGGGTTCCTTTGATTCTTAGCTCTGAAGAGATGGGCAGTTCTCTTAATAAACTCCTTTGGTCTGCAGTGTTGCAAAGAAGTTCTTACATGGGATTGATGTTCACAGAATTTCACTTGCAGCCAAAACAGACATCTGTTTAAATGACAAATTACTGTCCGTCTCTGTTGAACGGAGCCCAGAAGAGTCACTGCTGGGCATATCCCCACAGACAGACTCCCACACTCATGTCTGAAGACTGGGGATGCACTGGGCTTTTCACGAAGTGTAACTGTAGCTGGGCCTTCAGCAGGCAGAGGGACTGGTGGCTGCACTTAATTGGAACGTTAATTTGCAAGTTTGACTGTATCTTATAATGATGAAGGTATTACTCTGTGTCTTCCCCTCACTCTGCCACCAGCAGGAGTTTTATCACAATGCTTGCTTTTAAAGCACATTCCTGGAGACGATTTTGTAGCGAACACCATTGAAAGTCAAGTTTCTAAAACTGAAAAGTATTTATCCCATAAGAAGCACAAATTTCCTGAAATTCAATGAAGGAAAAACAACCTGTGCAACAACATGTGAAACAAGTTTTCAGTTACTCTGGTTTTATCTCCTAAATGTAGTATTGAAGAACACTTGACAGAAACATCTGGAGTTTCTGCATGCAACTTTATTCTTGCTAAATAGAAGCATTAAAATGAAATCTTTCTCTCTAAAATAAAACCTAAAATACCACCTTTTGCAATGTCACACAAGCAGGACTATTGCAGGTCAGTCTGACAGCCTACATAGCCCAGTGCTGCCTCCAGTAAAGAGAATAAAGTTAGTGGCAACAGGAGATGCTGTCTACAAGGCTGTATGAGCCTTGCAAGTATAGAAGCTCCAGTACAACCCCTTCCCCTGTCCCCATACACACGATCCAATCCCTTCATTATGTAGCGCAACACCAAAAAGAGTTTTACAACAGAGAGAAGCAACTGCATGAATGAATAATAAAATGACACTTTCAACCTGCATTGGGTTTGCATGGCAAGCTTTTGGTAGCCGTGGGGCTACAGGGGTGGCTTCTGGGAGAAGCTGCTTGAAGCTTCTCCCATGTCCGATAGAGCTAACGCCAGCTGGCTCCAAGACGGACCCGCCAGTGGCCAAGGCCGAGCCCATCAGCAATGGTGGTAGCACCTCTGTGAGAACATAGTTAAGAAGGGAGCAGAAAAAAAAAACCCTGTGCAACAGCAGCTGGAGACAGGAGTCAGAATATGCAAAAGTAATAGCCCTGCAGACACCAAGGTCACTGAAGAAGGAGAGGAAGGAGGTGCTCCAGGCACTGGAACAGAGATTCCCCTGCAGCCTGTGGTGAAAACCATGGTGAGGCAGGCTCTCCACCTGCAGCCCAGGGAGGTCCATGGTGGAGCAGATATCCACCTGCAGTCCACAGAGGAACCCACACAAGAGCAGGAGGCTGTGACTCCATGGAGAGCCCATGCTGGAGAAGGCTCCTGGCAGGACCTGTGGACCCGTGGAGAGAGAAGCCCATGCTGGAGCAGGTTTGCTGGCAGGACTTGCGACCCTGGGTGGGACTCATGCTGGAGCAGCCTGTTCCTGAAGGACTGCACCTCATGGAAAGGACCCACACTGGAGCAGTTTGTGAAGAACCATGGGAAGGACTCACGTTTATGAGAAGTTCATGGAAGACTGTCTCCTGTGGGAGGGACCCCAAGCTGGAGCAGGGGAAGAGTGTGAGGAGTGCTCCCCCTGAGGAGGAAGGAGCAGCAGAGACAACCACCATTCCCCATCCCGCTGTGCCACTGGACTGAAATTGAGCCCAGGAAGAAGGGAGGGGTGGGGGGAAGGTGTTTCTAAGATTTTGGTTTATTTCTCATTATCCTACTCTGATATGATTGGTAATAAATTAAATTATTTTTCCCCAAATTGAGTCTGTTTTGCCTGTGATGGTAATTGCTGAGTGATCTCCCCATCCTTATATCAACCCATGAGGCTTTCATTATATCTTCTCTCCCTGTCCAGCTGAGGAGGGAGAGTGATAGAGCAGCTTTGGTGGACACCTGGTGTCGAGCCAAGGTCAACCCACCATACAACCACAAGCGATTTTGCCTTAGCAATGTGCAATTCATAGCAATTTTTCATCCACAGGTAAGTGACTGGACTTTCAAAGTGTCCAAACAAATGATTACAGTAATTTTCTAGTGTCAAAAAGGATCTCTCAAGACTTCCAAGTGTCTTACATGAAATGTGCATACATATAAACACATATATTCATGTCAACACTCAGGCTTTAATCTCAGCCTGATGCATATAAACTCGCTATGGTTATTTTCCAAGAGGATAAAGATTAGCATACTCTCACAAGATTTATCATATTTTTATTTTAAAGTTATTAGATTATGTAAAAAATTCAGCAACTTCCTCACACTAAAACCTACTCATGCAAACAGTTTTCAAAACCAAACACTAATCCCTTCAAAATTTGGTGTCAAGATAGAGCTGGGAATATACAAATGTCAATGACAAACAAGCTATTTTTAGCAAGTCAGTTCCTCACACTGTTTTTCTGCTGCTATGGCAACTTGAAATCTACATTATGTAATTTCATGTTACTTCTTTCAAGATCATCCCGAGCAAAAAACCTGAAAGCCTATGAATGCTTTACATCTTGTTGCCCTTGCATAAAAGAACCCTTATCATTAGCAGTGTCTCTAAAGACAGGAAGAATTTCTCAGATAAGTCACCTGAGGACCATCATAAAATGCAGTTATTTTAATGAATGCAGGATATAAAATCACATAGGCAGTTCTCCTGTAGCAGAATACGAAAGATTAGTGTCTCACTAGACTCTGAGAAAAGTCAAAGGCAAATGAAGAAAAATTTTGGCCTTGGCTCCTTTTCACTACTTAAAGATTCCTCATCAAACTGATTATGTGAGTGAGTGCATTAGCGGGCATAGCATGCACAGGAGAAACAGTTAACGTAACAGTTAGAAATTACAAAATGTTCAGATATGGTCTAATACCCACCAGTTTCCCCTCTTAGAAGCACTTTTGAGTAAAAGAGCTTAAAAGCATACAAAGCAGACTGATTAACTGCCCAGTTGAATGTAAAGACGAACTCCCACAAAATCTCCCACTCAGTCAAATGAAAGCAACCTGAAAAATGTTTTCCCCGAAGTTTTTCATTTCCCACCTCCCCCACCTCAAATCACAAAACTGGTAACGTATGAAGGTAGCTGTAGTCATCAGCAAAGGCTCAACATTCTTCTTGTTCCTGCGTGAGACCACTCTTTCAGGGGACTCAGATAAATAAACCCCTAAGAGCTTGAGACAATTCATTTCTTTGTGCTATACTTCGAAGATTGATACTAAAACTCTGAAGATGTTGAAAAGAGTAGCCTAATGTTACAGGGATCCTTAGGGAACAAACAAGGTGGCAAACTTCATTTTCAAATTGTTATGGATCTCAGAAAAGAAGGAACAAAACACCGCTGAAGAATTCTAAAGCCCTGCAACCTGAGAACAATTATTGTCATGACTGCATAACTCTATTATCTTTGCAATCCACAACCCACTCTGTCAGCATTCAATACCCAAAGTGGGCTTGTAACCATTTTACCCAACGTTCATCACTTCGTTCTACCAATAGAGACATCCTATTTTGGCTGCTGCTTCCACCTATTGCATCTCACGATTCTGTTAAGCTTTAGAGGGAAGCTCCTTCTTTGATGCCTCAGCCTTTACTTCCACACCAGAAAGACAAATTTGATCTGCAAGTCTGTGTTGCAAACTGGAAAGATGCAGAAAACTCCTTACGCAGAGAGACCTTCAGGATAGGCAAGGTTTTAAGCAGATGTGCTGAGCAGACAGACATAAACAAAGGCTGCAGTATGGTAAGAGAGCCCCATCACATTCCACAGCACAGAGAAGGCCCTGAAAACGTGCCACAGTTCCTTATAGCACACCAGAAACCTTGCTCTTCTCTTGCAACAAAGAGGAAAAAGAACAAATCAGGGATTGGTGCCCTAAACAGACCTTCAAAAGACAAACATCCCAAGGGACAATGAAAGTCTGATCATTACAAATTCAAAAGAATAGCTTTGTGCTAAAAAACATACATATTCCAGTGGTACGGAAAAAAACAGCAAACCAAAGTTTTAAGACACAGCAGTCTTAACTACCACTTTCTGCATTGTTTCCTAATTTTTATATAC
This sequence comes from Rissa tridactyla, assembly GCF_028500815.1. NCBI lineage: Eukaryota > Metazoa > Chordata > Aves > Charadriiformes > Laridae > Rissa > Rissa tridactyla. The sequence goes on along the minus strand of NC_071467.1, from coordinate 67,491,998 downwards.
ACATAACTTATTTATTTTACAAGCAATATATTGCACAAAAAGTCAAATCAGGTAGTAAAATAGGAAGAGCTACAAGACCAGACTACATTAATGTAATGCAATACCTTTCTGTAAGTTTTGTAAATTAAATAAAAAAGAAAAATAAAACTTACAACTTCTGAATTTCAGGCCACAAGGTATTCTGCAGCAAGTGATCCTCTGGGGGAGGTTCTAAAAGACATTTGTACAACATATTCAAACTTGGTACTACATAATCTAAAAATCAGCTTAATAATGCTTCAAGTTTATACCAAATTAACCTCTTTTGCTATTTCCTACAATAGAAATTAATTTCATACCTGTAAGGATCAAGGGTTGAAAATAAATCTCAGGATACTGATTTGAAATGGTATTAAATGTTTCTTCATCCTCAGCTGGTTGAACAGCCATATCTCCTATTCAAAGTAAGGACTTCATTAGCTAAAGAGAACATGCTTGACAGGAGGGAAAACATGAGAACTTATTATACAAGTAAAAATCTTCTATTGTTTTTTACATTGTAAGTAATTGAGATTAGGTTTTTCTGCTTCCAGAGTTACAATAATACGAATATTAGAATCTGGTTATTCTACTGCACATGGTAATGAAGAGGAGAAGAGAAAAAAAAAATAAATCTAATCTTTGGACTAATTCCATTACAAGACTGACCTCTCTCCATCAGCACAGTCTCTTTTAGAGATTCCTAAAGAGACCTTGATTTATCTGAAAGAAGCAGTCACCAATAGTTGAACCTGTGATTCCCCAACGTTAAACCTTTCACTCTGTATTTGAAAATGTTTGAGCCAAAATCTCAGATACAAGTGATGGATTCCTAAATGTAATGTACACCCCTACATGAAAAGCCATACTTGCAGAAGTGTATCTAGATTTGCAGACTTCAGCAAAACCGCTGAGGACTCAGTCCTTGGCTTTAAACAAAAATACCAGAAGTAACTGAAATTACTCAGTTAATTTTAAGTTAAAGTTCAACTCTGTCCTTCACTTTGAAAGTATTATTTAAGAAAGAGACACAGCGTTGGAGAACAGTTGCTCTCAGCCAGAATCTAACTTTTTGCCAAATGTACATTTCAAATACAGCAGTTTAAAAGAGCAGGTACAAAAAAAGCAGAATAGAAAGACTATCTTCTCATTCATCCTGTCTTCTCTCCCCTTGAAAATGAGATTAGCAACATTTATCTAATTTGAGACCACTATCTGATCATTGCTCACCATGAAGATCCCTCTGCAGAGTAAGCAAGAAGAGAGGTCTGTGGGGCTTTAACCTAAGCCATCAGTGCTGACAGCATTGGGTGGGCAATGGTGGATCATGCAGGAAAATTTGACAGCTTTTCTACTCAGAGTGCTGCTTCTGGATGTGCCACACAAACCAATGGAAATCAGTTATTCTCTGTGTGACGATACTCTAGGAGAAGGAAGTTTTGTTCCCTCTCTCAGTGGAAGTACTCATGAGAAAGCAGAGAAAAGAGGTTTTGCCAAAACATATTTTATAAGTTACTTCAAGAACAACAAAGCTACTCTTCTCTCACAGAAGATTTAGGAAAATTTAGCTGTATTGCCACTGAAGACCCTGGACACAAAGCTTATTAAAATCCTTCCTTTTTTAATTCACACCTCCTGACAATGCTTTAAGCAGAGAAAAACCAGGTCTGACCTAATTTGTACATTCCAGTATAAGTGCATTTTTACCAGAGACTTTGTTAAGCACCAGATCACCAGTCCCATCCCCAGTCTCAAGAAACTACTCAGTTATTTTTATCACTCTAGACAGACGTTTGTTCCTCCATTCTTGTTCCCCCACAACGCAAACCCCACCACCTCTCCAAGAAATTCATCTGATGCCTCACCAGCCTTCACCGACGGAATATTAGTTCCTGTTGGCTAACTAATTCTTCCTTCCCAAATGCTTTCACAAAGCACCATTTACCTGGAGAAGGTTTATGGCTATTTTCACTGGAACAGAAAATGTGACTGATCCCCCTTCAAAGCAGCATTACTTCTATAAGCTTCTACAAGGGCACCAACATTTGAGGAGAGTGTGAAAAGGACTCCAGAATGCATCTTCAGAGGTCAAGGTATTTTACAGAGCAACAAAAAGTAGCTAAAGGTAGCCATGCTTTAACAACTCTGAACCTAGTTTTCATAGTACACTATTCAATAAAAATTTTTTTTGCTAAAATTCATCATTCATAAAACTCATTGGTGGGGGGGCACAGGTAATGAGCATGGAGAAAACAGACGAACAATGGCTGATGGGGGAATTCAAATAATATCCTGTCCTGGCTACTCCCAGACCCATCACAGGAGAGTGATGTGCCCCAGCATCCACGTGAAATGCATCAAGATGAATCAAGAGGAGAGGCTCTGGGGAGCACTGCACAGACTGAGCAGGGTTACTTCCCACAGGGGCTGGAACACAGCATGGAAGGCAGGGAAAGGGCATTTTGGGTTTGCACTAGACATTAGCAGATATTTAGGGGAGAAACCAAAGGCAGAGAAAGGGAGGAATGATTCTCACATTTTTATTTTTAAGCACCATAGTTAGGGGCTACCAGAGAAATAAACACTCCGTACAATTTTATTTCTAGATTCTAAACTTGCAATCAAGCTTACAATGAGGAGAGGCTGAGGGAGCTGGGCATGGTTAGTTTGGAGAAGAGGAGGCTGAGGGGAGACCTCATTGCCCTCTATAACTACCTGAAAGGAGGTTGTAGAGAGGTGGGTGTTGGCCTCTTCTCCCAAGTGAGTAATGACAGGACCAGAGGAAATGGTCTGAACCTGCGGCAGGGGAGGTTTAGGTTAGATATTAGGAGGAATTACTTTACTGAAAGAGTGGTCAGGCACTGGAACAGCCTGCCCAGGGAGGTGGTTGAGTCACCATCCCTAGAGGTGTTTAAGAAACGTCTAGATTTGGCACTTCAGGGCTTGGTCTAGTGGCAGAGATTGTGGGGGTTTTTTGTGTGTGTATGGTTGGACTCGATGATCTCAAAGGTCCTTCCCAACTATGAAGATTCTATGATTCTATGACAGCCCTAACAAAAAGGCGTACGGTAAAACAATCATTTTAAAAAAAAGTTTCCACATGACACCATCACCATTATTTCTCATAAGCCATACCTTCAAAAACAGCTTTATTGGATAATCCCAAAGCTGGCACAGTTGCACCTTCCGGAAGATCAGATGATTGCTGAATTTGAAAAAAAAAAAAAGTTTACACACAGATTGTCGTGTAGGTTCAGGTTTCAAAGGCCACATTTTAAGGAATCCCTGTGATAAAAAGAGACTTTTTGAGAGAAGTGAAAGGGGGCACTTTGAAAAACTCCCAACTCATCCAGAACATACCCTGGACAAAATTACAACCAGTACCCTGCCAGAAAAAAAAAAAAAAAAAAGCTTTTCTAAGGCCTCAGCTCAAGGGTTTTGCTGCAAAGCATGCATCTTCGTCCCTAAATATGGGTTTTCTTCCACAATCTTAACTGTTCTAGGATATACATGATAATTAATCAACTGAGTGCGCTGCAGTTTTTAACACAACAGGACTGGGAAACAGTCTGTTCTGAGGTGAAATAATAAAGCAACACTTTGTAAAAGGGGACAGAGGGTGAGTGCCTGTGCCCACACCTTCAAACACAACAGAGTACATAGCACAGAGACACGGCTGGAGTACGTGGCTGTTTAGGGCAGCGCAGAGGAAATACAAACCATCAGACATAAAATACTTCCATAAAGCTATGGGGAAAAAGCCAAAATCTGGAAAGGGTAAGTGAACTTGCAGCCCTTTGTGCAGAGATGGAAAGATTTAATAGCTGTAAAACCCCTTCCTTACAGTGTCTGCAAAGTTCATGAAAGCCTGGTTTACAGAATTGGATTAATAATTTAGGTGACAGCTTAAAAAATTATGTTATTTATTTAAATGTTCATATTTTGATAAGAAAATGTATGAGAGAAACACAGCAGTCTAAGGCCTCTAAAACAAAAATAGTTCTTTATTACAACCCAAAATATAATACAATCCCATGGATTTGAACTGAATATAATCCTATTTAACCCTTTCTGAATGGAAAGCTGGCTTTTTGGGTTTTAAGTACTTCTTTTGGGAAGGCATTTGAGGCAAATTAAGAAAAAGCTTACCCTCTAATGAAAAAAAGCATTCACAGAAAACAATTTCAATAAAGATATTTAAGAGTAGCTGTATCATTAGAGCTCACACAGCCTTCCTCTTTAAACAAAGCCCATGTGAAACACTTCGTGATATCATGAATCAAAAAATAGCACTCAAAAGGAAGAGCTGATAAAGAAAGTCTACATAAAAGTAAAATAATGACATCTGCCAGCATTATAAAAAGCTTTGTTATTTGTACAACATCATTAACGCAAATGCTTACAAAATCTTACGAATTAAAGTGCTAAACAGCTACTTATGTAACTTCTTGCTATCAAAAATGAATAGATTTCTTTCCTGGATGTTTCAATTGTTAAATTAAATGGAAAGGCTAATCCATCTCTGAGAAGCTGCACAGGAAACACTGCTTTTGAGACAGAAATGCAAAGAGCATGTAAGGTACTGTACAGAGGCAACTATCCTGAATGAGCTCTGCTCTACAAAATGCAGAGAAAAACAGCATTAAAGCAAATGGGGAGCAAAGGACGGCAACTCTGCAGACATCTTTCCACAGAGTAGGAAAGTATACTTATCAACAACTAAGAACTGGAATGTAAAGGCCTCAAGAAAATTCTCAATGCCAAGAGGAAATAAAGCATGAGCAAGTGTATATTTATAAATATTTATATGTAACAACTAACTATAGTGCAGAAAGCTTTACTCTATTTCCAAGCATACAATTAAAAAACTACACATAACTACACAACAATAATTACATCTAGACAAGACCACTACACCCTTAAATTAAGGAGAAGCAGATTCCCAGGCTTTATTGTTTGCTTTCAAATCACGAAGTGTGTACAGTAGTCTACTTGGTCTGACTTATTTAAAATTTATCCATACTCTTTCCAATCTTCAGACAGACACTAGGTCTTGGTTTAGTTTCAAATACAACCTGTGTTATAAGACAACACCATGAAAATACGTATGAAACAACACACATGGAAACAAATAGAAGGGAAAGGAAAAACAAGGTTAAGGTTTCAGAACCATTAAAAGAATTTTTACGGAGTTTAGTGCAATCTGACATTTTCTAAAGCATTAATTTTATTTACACAGAAGAGGGCTGTCTTCATTTAGCATTGCGTTAGCATACTTACGTGGGAGCACAGCTTCTCCATTGGAATTCCAGTGATGTTACTGAAATTTTCTATAAAATTCTTGGGAGCACGAAAAACTCGAAGCACTTTTTCATCTGCTCCCGACACAAACTGAAACCGGCCGATCATTGCCAGACAACGCATGTCGTACCCATGTACTTGAGGCCTTGCAATTTCATGCCAGGTTACCTAAACAAACAGACACGCAGTTAAAACAGAATTCTTAACCAGAGAAGCAGCAAGACTTTGGGTTCCAAAAAGGTACTAATACTTTACTTGCTGACTTTATTAACATAAAGGAAAGCTAACAGCAACCTTCTACTGACATTCAGAAAACTAATGCAAGCTCACTTACATCAGTTAAATCCTATTTTTCCACCAAACAATTCCTGTAATTAGTACACCGTGTCCCTGCACAGATATGCTTAAGGCATTTGCTTACCTTTGTTACTAAGGGCGCACCACACTTACTGTGACTTCTTTATGCTACACGGTCAGGAATAGGACATAATTTGCTTAAGCAAAAGAAGGATCGTATGTTACTTACTACTTTCAAAAACTGTAGCTCTGAAAGATGTAAGAAAGGTAAAGATAATTACCTTGCTTCATTCACACAACAGCACTGCTGTCAGGGAAAGGTTCCTACTTTCCCCCTTTCTTTAAATACTTGATTTTAATGAGACCATTTAATAGAAGCTTTGCAAAAAACTGACAAAATTAAAATAGCTTCTTATAGGAAAAACATCTGGAAAATCCTGACTATTTTAGAAGTGTTTTCATTTGAAGTATTGATTTTTTTTCTAGTTTCCTGAAATACTCATATCCATGCTTCAAGTATTAATCCAAGAAAAACAGACTTAACAGCTGACCAGAAATTAAACAGACAAGTTAGTTTTATAGTCACACTAAGCAAAGAATATTAGCTTCTTCAAAAAAAAAACCCAAACAAAAAAAAATGTTCTCTGGCAAATACTAAAAATCTTTTCATGAAAGTGTGTCATTTGCTACTACTCCTGCATGATACTTCAGTTGGAAAAACGCGGTGTGCTAGCAGAATTAGAATTAGAGTACTTCAGCATTACAATGCTTGGAAAATTGCAGCCAAAACAGAATTTACATTGTACTAGATATCATACAAGCATAAGGAAAGGCACTACATTGACTGCAAACTGCATGTATCACACTGAAAATTCAATTGAGTTTTGAATGTTGAAGCTTCCGATAGAACATAAATGGGATATCTGAGAAATCCTACAAAATCTCATGTTTTCACAAGAACTTGATTATCTTCCAATGAGAAAAAAGGATTCTTTTAACAAACAAGCAAACAAACAAACAAACAGTGCAATAAACCCCTCTTACTTTTTACTAGGTGCATTTTTGCATACTTAGAACACAGCACATAATAGGAAGAAAAAGAAAAAAAAAAAACAAAAAAACAAAAAACCAAAAACCCAGAGCTGTTGTACCCTCCAGATTAGAGATTAGGGGAAAAGGCAGGGAAGGAAACTGAAGATGTCCTTCCACAATAAAAGACAAAGCTTAGCACTTGAGCTGGGATTGCCACCACTTCCGTGGGACCTGGAAGAAGGAAATCAAGGAATTGATGCCAAATTCACTCTCCCAAAAACATCAGACATCCTGTGCTGGTCTATACAACAGAAGCTTTGATGAGACAGTTGCAACAGCCACCCTTTGCCTCCCCCAACTAATAGCACAGTTTGCACAGGGCCTCATATGACTTCAATCAACCTTGTGTCGGCCAGCTTCCCAAGTGGAACATTACTAGTGTTCTGCCAGAAAAAACTGTATTTGTAGACGAGGAAAATGCATGAGCCACTAGAAATGAGAACTTTTGCATTCCTAGACAAGATTTCCCACACCAAAATTTAGACTTATTTTGGCACACATAAAGTTACTCATAAATAATTCTTCCTGAAAGTTGCTTGCACACGTACCAACTGCACTCATGCAGTTTAGATAATCATTCTAGTAAAACAGAGTCATGAACAAAATAGTGTAAAAAACAGAGTAAGAATTTTGCTTAGATTAAGCTTGTGCAAAAAAATGCAACCAAAGTTAAGTTTCTTTACGATTCCCTATTAGAATCAGCCATGTATGCCTCCTCCTGAGTTACTGCAGAGGCTGGTTTTTAAGATCCTGGGAGAACACTAACTGAAGGTAATCTGGAGATGAACTGTGGATCAAACAGCAGTCATGCTATGTGATTGCTAAAACACTGCCATTAGTATTTTTAAAGTGAAAATACCACATACAGAATGACCAAATCGCGCTTTTACACGATCAGTTTGGAACAGATCATGGCTAGGAGAAATTTAGGTTTGAGTTACATTCAGGTGACTTGTTCCAAACTCAGGACAGGCAAGCCCTCTTCACCAAGCTCGCACAATCTTTGAAGATAGTACCTCTGTCTCTTGTTTTCTTTTCCATGGAGCGAAGAGTCTAGTAGTTTGATCAGAACCAACACTGATGATAAACTCTCCTTCTGGATCCCACTTTACATCCTCTACGCTGTTAAAATGTCCTGAAATCACAACTTGTGGAGTCCATTCTTTCTATTAAAAAAGTCACCAAAGAAGCAAGGATTTTCAATTGACTGACTGGCATATTCTAACCAAAATAAAAGTATCAACATCTTTATTAAGAAGGCAGAAAAAAAGACACTTGAATACAGCAAATCATTAGAACTCCGAATGGCTAAAGATACTGATTTATTGTTCCAATGTAAAAGAAACTTGTGTTATTGCTTCAGCTGCCACTTCTGAACAAAGCACAACCACAAAAGAGTTCAGTCTATTCTACTGACTTATGGTTCCCACAGGGAAGCAACAGGTTTTAGAGCCCGGGAGATTGCAACTTCCCTTCTGTGCAGGAGTGAGACTCCTACAAAATAATATATCCAGAGAAGGACTATTTCAATCATCAATTTTCTATTGTACTGTTACACTTTTCTATTAACAATAGAACTTATCTCAAGTGACATATGATTCTTTTAAGTACTACTACTATTAAAAAAACAACATACCTTATTAACTGTAGCCTGTTTCCAAAGGTGTAGTGCTCCATGAAAAGCATGAGCAACAATCATTGAACCATCTGGACTAAACTGGCAGTCAAAAAATCCAAGGGTATTGCCACCCACTTCACCGACCCGCACCTGAATAAATGATCAGAAGTGAATTACCCATGAAAATGGCCTTTCATTCATATAAACTCACTCTAATCTCGTGAGATGAAAATTTAGCTATAGGCAAGAGTTCACGTTACGCACAAAAATACCTTTAAAGAATATTTTGATTGCAAAGTTAAACCCTAAAATATCAGGTGAATTAAAGCTGCATGACACTTTAATGGAGCCTCCCTTCATAAATATCTTGGGATAGGATCTTGCTCAATCCCCCACAGGAAAATAAACACTACACTAGATGAGACAAGAACCTAACCTTTCTACGTTTCAGTCCAGTCTGTTGGATGCAACAGTTTCTTGTCATCTGTTGTCTTGCTATTGCTCTGTTGCACAAAATGGAGAAACGGTCCAAAGGAACAGTGGTTCCCAATTACCTTTTTTTTTTTTTCTTAATTTCCAAGATTTACTACCATATTTCCACTTCCCTGTTTCTCTTTCAAGTAACATTGTTTGCCAGTGTACATACAACATTAAAAGATTACATAACATTACATATAACAGTATAACATTAAAAGATTATTTAAGTTACATTTTCAAGTTTTATTCAAGAGACGAGACTACAATTTCTTTCAAGCTGAACTCTTAACAGTTCCCCCATTATTATACAGCTGTTTTTAAGATCACCATGGAATGAGTCCATACCTCATTCTAAATGGCAGGGTGGACTAGAATATCCGTTTTATTAGCAATCATTCAAAAAAAATATCGCTCATATGGAAGTGATTTTGATATGCCATGCTAGAGGCAGAATTCTAGTCTCACCTCTGACCAAGGGAATGATTTTGTGAAGACTTCTTGTTCATCGTATCAAAATGAAAAAGAAAATGGGTTGTTCCCCTTGTGTCCTTCCTCCCTGCATGCTTCCAGCTTAGGTTTCCCTCCCTCAATGCAAAAAGGATTGTTGCAGTTAAAATGTCTGATCTGAACTGCAAGCTGCATGTTTGAGGTCTAACCAATGCAAATGGAACGTAAAAAGATTAACAATTTGCAATAAGCTTTACTGCGCAACCCATTTTTAGAAGCTTGTAAATTTAGCCACCACTAAGTGTTATAACTAGGGACAACAAATGGCATCTCACCCTATTATGAAGTAATTTCTACATCACGTAGAAAGGCACAAGAACTTTTCAATGGAACAGGGGAAAAATTAAATGCACTACTGTAATTCTCTTTTTTTCACCCAAGAGAGGATTAGAACTTTCTTTGCGCCAGGAAAGATCATGAACAATGACTGGCATAACCCAATACAAACAATTTCAGCCGAACTATTGCAATTTGGAAAAGAAGGTCAACTGAAAACAAAGACATCTAGGAAAGCACTAGATAAATCTGGTTGTACTACTTGTTTATTTAGGATGATCCACATCAGATCAGCATTCAAAATACCACAGTGAAACGTAAGCATCCAGCTTAAATGGAAGAAAAACCAAATGACAGCCCATGAACAAGTTACTGTGAGTAAAACTAGGCTTGTGAATTGCGTGTCAGCTGCTCTGTAGTAACTGCTTGGCCACACATTTCCACAAGGATTAGCTACAAATAATTCAGAAGGGTTTCTTCCCCTTCTTACGAGGAGTACACGGTGCGTGTTCCTATGCAGCATGTGGCTTGCTATACTACAAATGACAGTTGAGCACAATCTCCCCTTAGAAACTCCCCAATATGGTAATAAGCAAAGAAGCAATAAAAAACTTATTGCATCACATCATTTTGGAAAAATACAGTTTTACTCACAACACAGCATCAGATGAGTATTTTTGCAATAAAATGCTTTTGCCTTTCTCTCTCAGCATTTTATAGAGTTTTTGTTCCCTACAGGACACACACGATGCTAGAAACACAAACTGAATACAGCATATATTGTGAAAAAGACCGACACTTGCCTGTTCTAGCCAGACTCCAGTTTCCTTATCAGGTTCCCAGATGATCACAGTTTTGTCCATTGACGCAGACAATATCCTCATTGGTTGTTGCATGCTGCCATCTACAGTACAAGGAAAATTATCACCCTACAACCTATGAGAATACTTTCTAAAAGAATCAGAGACATGCAATGCAGTACTTAAATGCCAGACTTACCAGGCTCTACATTCTTGCCAGGCATTCATTATGAGCTATTGTATTTTTCAGCCATAATCTCCCAAAGGAAATGTAAAACGCATACGTGAGAATAACCATATCCTACTGTTTATTCACTCCAAATCAATACTGAAACAAATGTAATTTGGAGGGAAAACTAGAGCTTCACAGAGAGACAGTGTAGCAGTTCTCATTTCTATTCCTCAAATAAGTTTTTACTGAGAGATTTACACTTTAAAACAAAATAATCTCTATGCCAGTATTCAGTGGTTGTTTTTTTCCAAATTAAGGGTTAGATTCACTACAGACTTCAATAGACTCTAGGACCTTGTAATACATACAGTAGTAAGGACTGCTCCCTAAAATGCGGCGAAACACTCCAGAAAAACGCCCAACACAGCCAGAATGGGGAAGAGGAAACTGGTTGATCACCCAGTTGCAAAACCCATAAGAGAACCACTGAGGAACCTTTCTTGAGAATAGAGACATCGGTGGGCATCTCATGAGGTGGTATCTTATGTCAGCACCAGACCTCTTACCTTCTGCATTGAGAATATGTCTCTCAGATCAGTCTGCCTCTACTGAAGAAGAAAATCTATTTTGGGGAACCCAAGATTGGGCACACCACAGAAAACAAGAAGCTGCACATATGCAGAAGCATAATTCCAGAACACCTGGAAAACTTCATGGTCTAACAGGACAGTTTTTCAGACTGCAGTGCAAGACTTACATGTCTATATTGTGCCTAAACCTTGCTTTAACACGCAAAATCTTTTATTGGTGTCTGAAAAAGAAATAAATTTAAATAACAGATAACTAAGCCAATATTTCTAAAGGAAGTCCTGTGTCTTTCACTACGGGTATCTTAACATTCTAATTGCACTCTACTGTTCAAACGTTGTATATACGCTGGCAAAGCTGTGCTTTGTACTGATGAAGTCACCTGCCATCGGCAACTCTAAAACATCTCAGAAAAAAGGCACCTGTGCCAATACAATTACAAAACGGCATTCTGATTGTGCAAGCATGTCGAGTCAAGAATCTCCCTCCCTTATACGCCAGGCAGACACACACCAGCAAATCAGTACTGCAAACAAGGCTGTCAGAATTTAAAGATTTATAAAGAAAGATAAAGACTAGGGCAAAATGCAAAATTAAACTGTAAATAACATTTTTTTTTATGACAGTCTGCATTAACGTCTTAAAGCTACATGCTAGAGAAAACTGATACTCAAGGGATCCCTGGCGTGTTATATTAATGCACAGAAGACTAAAGATTAATCTTCTGAATGATGCTATTTGTTACTTGCTACTCCAAGAAAAAGAAAGGAGTGCTCTTGAGTTAATGCTTACCTTCTGAAGAACAGACATTTCAAATACATGTATCAAGGTAAACTATTAGAGCTATTAATTCACACTGATTAAACTAATTTGTACTCCATAAACAACAAATCAATTACGATAAAGCCAGCGCAGCTCAGTTATTTTATTTCATTCATTAAAGAAAACACGAGTAAAAGACAATATCCATTTACTAATAAAACGTTATTTGCAGGATTTTAAGATTTTCATACTCCACAGTGACAAGTGAACACGCAAACACAATTCAAAGACATGTGACTGTACTGTATGTACACAAAGCAACTGCTAAGTGCTTATTATCTTTTTACCTTTGGAAAATGAAGGTTGCCAGTGAACTGCATACACCCAGTTTTCATGACCAGCCAACACCGACTCCAAAGTAACTGCATATGTTGTATCAGTATCTAGCACAAATCAGAGAAAAGCACATTTCTTTCTAAAAGCCAAGAAAGACCAGGTCATTTCTGATATCTTCAGTGAAAAAAATCAACAGCTTTCATCATCTACCAATATCTCAATAGCCTATTGACATTGAACAGCTCCTTGAAAACCTACTTTCCACAAGCTCTGAGTACCAGACTGACTGTAAGAGGTTAGCCTATTGCCTCAGAGTGGTATTACAGAATTCGTGGAGAACTCTCAAGCAATTTTGAAATAAATGCTCTGACACTGGCTCTACCCATACTCTTAAGCATATTTACATCTCCAAGCGACTGTAAGTACAAGCTTTAACATACTCCAAGCAATGAGTCAGGATTTGTAGCAAGTAGCATGAGCACTTTTTACATATAACATCATACAAACTCCATTATATTACCTAAGTTGCCTAATAATTTACCTCACAATGTTGGCATTGTGAGCCTCTGATGTTACAGTGCTCAAACAGTATGTTAAATAAAGTAAGCCTACATATACTTACCTGTTCTCTCCAATACTTTTCTAAGGTTTAAGTAATAGTAGCACCTTTTAATGCATTGAATTTGAAAGAAAATTAAAAGTATGTTATTAAACTGGAGGAGAACTGCACAACAGCTTACCTCGCACAGATATTTCTCCTATGTATGTACTGCATTTGGAATGGGTGTAACAATGCATGTTGATATTAAGCTCTCACTGCTTTACCATTTTTTGTAACACATCATTAACTTTACATAGTCACTGCTTTAAAACAATAACTACACTTTTCTAAGAGCTGAATAAAAATAAGGTAGTCAAACTGGTCTCAGATTCTTTTAATACAAGAAATAAACCAAATTAAATGGTAATCACCTTGTTAGCTCCCCCGAAAACACAAACAGTTTTTGCACAAAAAGTTGTGCAAAAAGTTGTGCAAAAGAATTCTACAACTGCTACCTACCCTTGACAGTAAAAACATTCTCTTTCAGTCTTACGGTATCATCTTCAGTTTCTGGAATTTGCTTTGATTTTGTACACACTTTCCAAATTCTTATCAAACAATCCTGAGCACAGCTTGCTAAGAAAAGGTCTTCACCTATTTGGTTAAAAAAAAAAAAAAAATAATAATTAGAGCCATGTTCTCATTGCTTTTTCATTGCAACCACTGCCATCACTAACCTACCATCTTTCCAAACACACACTACAGCATTATCTTGCACTAATATTATTAAAATTAAAGTGCACTAATTATTAGTTTCAATATACACTAATATTATTAATTTTTCGTATTGCATACAGTATCATAAACTGCTGTTTTATCTCAACACCAACTCACTCTCCTATTTCAAACTCTCTACTAGTTTGTAACACACTGACTATGGACATATCCCTGCTTATAAGACATGGTAAATGCTGTAGATACTCCCTACTACTTATGGCCTTCGCTCTCAAAATTCTGACAGCCTCAGTACTCTTCAAGAACGCCTTTCCTGCTTTTCTTCCTTCAGAATTGCAGCGTTCTCTAATTCCTTCTATTTTATTTTTGCCATTGCAACAACTATTTAATTGGTTAGCATATGAATAGGTTCTCCTCTCAACCTCCTATTCATAAAAAAAAAGAAAAAAAAAAAGAGAGGGGTGGGAACAAGAAAAGTGCTATTTCCTCCTACCTTCCCCCCTTTGAAAAAGCAGCCAGCTCTTCCTCACACAGATACAGATATTTGCGAATTGAAATGGACAAGTTCCTAAAACTCCTAGTTGTTTGCATTTAGGTACCAGTCAGGTAAACATACCTGAAGCAAGCAAGACAAAATGAGGCACATGAGTGTTCTCTATCAATCCTACTGTAGCTATAATTTTGATAACTGAAATATAACTGTAGTATAGGCTCAACAATTCTTGTGTTTTAAGAGGTCACAAAGTTCTATCTTGATCTTTAATATTTGTACCAACATTTTAAAAAAAGAAAAAAAAATCACAACCACAAAAGCTTAGGCACTACTGGGCATCAAAGCCATCTGTTGGAGGGGTAAAACAGTAGTACTGCCATTAACCCAGTATCCCTCTTTATTCATCCATCATACTGACCACAGGTGGCCCACTCGATGCCTCTTATCCAGTCTTCATGGCCGGGGAGTATTAACGTTTTCTGAAACTGAATAGAAATTCTTGTTACATCGTAGAAATGCACTTAATTACCACATACATATCAGCAATTAGCTTTGGATTTTCAAATCTTTCATATTTACAGCTTCTATTATTTGAAACCAGAAAAATAAGCTGCTCCTAAGGATTGTAATTTACTGATAGACTCTAAATAGGCCTTCTTGGTTTTGCCACCATTGGGTAAACACGTCCCATTATGGGACTTCCCATATATGAGCAGGAAAGCATGAGAATTTAAGGTGCTCACCTTCAAGAGGCTACAGTCTCTCTATGATACAGATGAAAAATCTTTGAAGTTTATCAGGCTTATAGTAGTACACAATTAAAGAGGAAGTGATCAGTGACCTGCTACACCGCTTGGATGTGCACAAGTCTATGGGACCAGATGGGTTACATCCAAGAGTGCTGAAAGAGCTGGCAGACGTGCTCGCCAAACTACTTTCCATTATCTACCTGAAGTTATGGATAACTGGGGAGGTCCCAATGGACTGGAGGGTAGCAAATGTAGCACCCATCTACAAAAAAAAAGGCAGAAAGGAGGATCCAGGAAACTATAGACCTGTCAGTCTGACCTCGGTACCAGGGAAGGTCATGGAGCAGATCATCTTGAGTGCCATTACAACTCATATAATGGACAAGCAGGGGATCAGGCCTAGTCAGCATGGGTTTATGAAAGGCAGGTCCTGCCTGACGAACCTGATCTCCTTCTATGACAAGATGACCCAATTATTGGATGAGGGAAAGGCTGTGGATGTTGTCTACCTAGACTTTCAAAAAGCATTTGACACTGTCCCCCATTCTCATCGAAATTCTTATGGAAAAAATGGCTGCTCATGGCCTGGATGAGCATACGATCTGCTGGATCAGGTACTGGCTGGATGGATGGTCCCAAAGAGTGGTGGTCAATGGAGATAAATCCAGCTGGAGGCCGGTCACAAGTGGTGTCCCTCAGGGCTCAGTGTTGGGACCATTTCTGTTTAACATCTTTATTGATGACCTTGATAAGGACATAGAGTGTATCATCAGTAAGTTTGCAGATGACACCAAGTTAAGCGGGAGTGTTGATCTGCATGAGGATAGGGAGGCTCTACAGAGACACTTGGATAGATTGGACTGATGGGTCAATGCTAATGGAATGTGCTTCAACAAGGCCAAGTGCCGGGTCCTGCGCTTGGGCCACAACAACCCCATGCATCGCTACAGGCCTGGGGAAGTGTGGCTGGAGAGCTGCCTGGCAGAAAAGGACCTGGGGGTTCTAATTGACAAGCGGCTGAACACGAGCCAGCAGCGTGCCCAGGTGGCCAAGAAAGCCAATGCCATCCTGGCTTGTATTAGAAATAGTGTGACCAGCAGAAGTAGGGAGGTGATTGTCCCCCTGTACTCAGCACTGGTAAGGCCACACCTTGAGTATCGTGTCCAGTTCTGAGCACCTCAATACGAGAGAGATATTGAGGTGCTGGAGTGAGTGCAGAGGAGGACAACAAAGCTGGTGAAGGGCCTGGAGAATAAATCTTATGAGGAGCAATTGAAGGAGCTGGGACTGTTTAGTTTGAGGAAGAGGAGGCTGAGGGGAGACCTCATCACTCTCTACAACTACTTGAAAGGACATTGTAGAGAGGTTGGTGCTGGTCTCTTCTCACAGGTAATTAGTGATAGAACAAGAGGGAATGGCTTCAAGCTGCAGCAGGGTAGGTTTAGGCTGGACATTAGGAAAAAATTCTTCACAGAAAGAGTGGTCAGACACTGGAATAGGCTGCCCAGGGAGGTGGTGGAGTCAGCACCCCTGAATGTGTTTAAGACTTGTTTAGATGTGGTGTTAAGGGATATGGTGTAAGGGAGAACTTTGTAGAGTGAGTTGATGGTTGGACTCGATGATCCCAAGGGTCTTTTCCAACCTAAATGATTCTATGATTCTATTCTATTCTACACAAAGAACAACATGATGCTAGTATGACATGGTAAATAATTTCTACTACATATGTGAAGTGGATGATGTGGAAAATGACTACAGGCAAAATCAAGTGTAAAAAGAAGAGTAGATGTTTTGAAATTATTTAAATAATTAATTAGTAATATTATAATATTAATAAGAATTACTTATGGGGCTAGAAATAGTCCCTACATTTCTTAAGTTTGTTGACTAAGTTTCTAAGGAAGGTATACATCAAGAACTGTATCTGCTGATATAAAACTCTACATGAACACAGGCTCAAGAACACAGGAATACAAACACAGTCCGGATTCCCTTTTAAGAACTTTCATTAGTAGTATATTTTCATTCATAACATATATAATATTACCATTTTATTTTGATTAAATTAAGGTACAAGTGTTTACTGCTTATTTAGCATTTAAAACATTTCTATTTTTCTTTGCCCAGAAAAAGCCTTGTTTCCATGACATTTTTTGATCCCGAGTTGACTTAAAATGTTTGAAATAACCACTGCAGTTAAAACGTTACTGTAGTTTATCATGAGTAACTACCACATTATTTCTGACATTGTATTCTGCTAAATCCCTTACCTAGGCCTACTAAGAGTTAAGATTAGATGATAGCCTCTGTTATCAGCACAAGTCTGCAACTTTCCCTATCCATTAAAGAATGAACGGAAGAACGAACAAAAGAACAAGCCTTTCTGATTGTGTTGCTGCTCTTTCTCAAAATCTCTGTCTTCGGCTTCAGAGGAGATGGTGAGCAACAGTAACTCACCCAAAGGAAAAATGTGTAGGAGTATGAAAAATGAGCACAAGAAGAAACACACTCAGAAATCAGTGCCTCTCTCTTTGGTCAAACGTTCCTGATATTCTCCAAAATCACCTTCCCATCAAACAACATTACTCAGCTTCTTGTTCTGCATTTGCAGTCTTAATGTTATAGAACGATCTGTATAAGAGATACATTACCAGAATAGCTTAACAGAAATTTCCAAATCAGAAAGTTTTGGCTTAAGAACGTGTTCTCACAGCCACCTAAGCCTCATTTGGCTAGTCGATTCTGCACTCACTGGCACTTCCGGATCATAGAATCATTTAGGTTGGAAGGGGCCTTTAAGATCATTGAGTCCAACTGGTAACCTAACACTGCGAAGTCCACAATAAAACCATATCCCTAAGCACTGTATCTACATGCCTTTTAAATACCTCCAGAGATGGCGACTCAACCACTTCTCTGAGCAGCCTGTTCCAACACTTGACAACCCTTTTGTTGATGAAACTTTTCCTAATATCCAATCTAATCCTCCCCTGGCACAACTTGAGGACACTTCCTCTTGTCCTATCACCTGTTACTTGGGAGAAGAGACTGACCCCCACCTCGCTACCACCTCCTTTCAGGTAGTTGGAGAGAGTGATAAGGTCTCCCCTCAGACTCCTTTTCTCCAGGCTAAGGAACCCCAGTTCCCTCAGCTGCTCCTCGTAAGACTTGTTCTCCAGACCTCTCACCAGCTTTGTTGCCCTTCCCTGAACATGCTCTAGCACCTCAATGTCTTTCTTCTAGTGAGGGGCCCAAAACTAAACACAGTATTCAAGGTTCAGCCTCACTAGTGCACAGTACAGAGGTACAACCACTTCCCTAGTCCTGCTGGCCACACTCAGCCATCAGTTGACCAACACCCCCAGGTCCTTTTCTACTGGGAAGCTTTCCAGCCACTCTTCTGCAAGCCTGTAGTGCTGACACGGGGTTGTTGTGACTCAAGTGCAGGACCCCACACTTGGCCTTGTTGAACCTCATACCATTGGCTTTGGCCCATTGATCCAGCCTGTCCAGATCCCTCTGCAAAGCCTTCCTTCCCTCAAGCAGGTCGACACTCCCACCTAACTTGGTGTCATCTGCAAACTTACTTAGGGTGCACTTGATCCCCTCGTCCAGGTCGTTGATAAAGATATTAAACAGAACCAGACCCAATACTGAGTCCTGGGGAACACCACTTGTGACCGGCCACCAACTGGATTTAACTTTATTCACCACAACTCTTTGGGCCTGGCCCTCCAGTCAGTTTTTTACCCAGCAATGAGTCCACCCATCCAAGCCATGAGTTTGGAGAACCAGGAGAACACTGTGGGGAAACTGTCACAGGCTTTACCAAAGTCTAGGTACACAATATGCACAGCCCTTCCTCATCCACCAACTGGGTCACCTTATCATAGAAGATCAGGTTAGTCAAGCAGGATCTGCCTTTCATGCACCCATGCTGACTGGGCCTGATTGCCTGGTTGTCCTTCATGTACCATGTGATGGCACTCAAGATGATCTGTTCCACAACCTTCCCTGGCGCCGAGGTCAGACTGACAGGCCTGTAGTTCCCTGGACCCTCCTTTTGGTCCTTCTTGTAGATGGGCATCACATTTGCTAACCTCCAGTCAACTGGGACCTCCCCAGTTACCCAGGACTGCTGATAAATGATGGAAAGTGGTTTGGTGAGCACTCCCGCCAGCAGCTTCAGTACCTTTGGGTGGATCCCATCCAGCCCCATAGATTTGTGTGTGTCTAAGTGGTGTAGCAGGTGAAACTAACCATTTCACCTTGGGTTATAGGGGGCTTCATTCTGCTCCACATCCCTGTCTTCTAGCTCAGGGGGCTGGGTAGTTACTCAGAGAACAACTGGTATTACTATTAAAGACTGAGGCAAAGAAGGCATCAAGTACCTCAGCCCTTTCCTCATCCTTTGTCAATATGTTTCCCCCCACATCAAATAAAGGATGGAGATTCTCCTTAGCCCTCCTTTTGTTGCTAATGTATTTGTAGAAGCATTTTTTCTTGTCTTTTACAGCAGTAGCCAGATTAAAATCTATCTGGGCTTTGGCCCTTCTAATTTTCTCCCTGCATAACAATCACAACATCCTTGTAGTACTCCCGAGTGGCCTTCCCCTTCTTCTAAAGGTCATAAACTCCCTTTTCTTTTTTTCAACCTGAGCTCCAGCCAAAGCTCTCTGTTCAGCCAGGCCAGTCGCCTTCCCCACCGGCTCATCTTTCATCACATGGGGACAGCCTGTTCCTGCACCTTTAAGACTTCCTTCGTGAAAAATGTCCAGCCTTCATGGACTTCTTTGCCCTACAGGATTGCCTCCCCAGAGACTCTGTCAACCAGGCTCCTAAACAGCCAAAGTCTGCCCTCTGGAATCCAAGGTAGCAGTTCTGCTGACCCCCCTCCTTACTTCGCCAAGAATAGAACACTCTTATAATTTTGTGGTCACTATGCCCAAGACAGCTTCCAACTGTCACATCACCCACGATCCTTCTCTGTTCACAAACAACAGATCCAGCAGGGCACCCTCCCTAGTTGGGCAATGATCAGATGCACATGGTCATTATTTTTAAATGATTCAGTCAAAGTTTTTATTATTGCCTAGGTTATATTTACAAGTATTTTGATCTGTTCTTCTCATTTTTACGGATTTTGTTTCTACAGTCTCAAATTTCTCCTTCTCAGTTTCAGTTTTCCCCTTGGTCCTCACTGGATACATAAAAAGTTACAGTACGAACAGTTAAATCTAGCAAAAGCTCATGGTCTGACTCACTGACTTCACAAGTTTTCCCACGCCTCTCAACTAATCTCCGAACATTTCTGCACAGCAGCAATTTGGTCTCTTTTAGGCAAAGAATAAAGCTGTTCTGTAGGTAGCAGAGCTAATGAAGCCAGGTTGTCTGTGGACATGCCCAGCACACTCTGCACAACATTCTGCCTACATTTTGGGTACATGTCCTTCAGGACCAAGCTGGTAATATTGTTTAGCAAATTTGGCAACAGAGGTCCAAGTCTTCTCAGTTTTTCCCCACTGGATGCTAGATGTGATATCCCTCCATTATCCAGCTGTTAATCTCATCGAATTAGGAGCCTGAATTATCTTTGTGCCTCTTACTCCACTTCTCAATTAGACAAAATTATTTGGGGGAAACAAAGTCAAACATGCACCGCTAAATCTTCTCACAGAAGCCATGTTTCATTTTAAAGCTCTATTTTGGTCCTCTGATTTACTTACTTCCCCTCCATAGGCCTGTAATACCTCAAGCAGGAAAGACAGATAATGGTTTCTGAAAGATTCTTCCCTGGGTACTTTTATAAATCAACACCCTCTTTCAAGAGCTCAGAAAAGCAAAGAGTTCATTTTCTCTCTACTGCTTAACACTATCAGGGGTCTACGGGTAGAGAATCTTAAAGGATTTGAAGCCTGACCACTCAATTTCAAAAAAACAAGCAGTTTTTATGAATAAATATATTTCAATTGTAAAATTAATGAGTTTACCAAAAGGCAGCCTGAATTGGCTAACTGAAGATGCCTCATCCTCCCTCAGAGTATAACAGCGCCCTCCAAGTTTCCTTAGAACATCCCATTATGAACTTACATTTTACCTTTGTGTTCATACAGTCCTTTTTAAGATGTTAACTAAAGGAAAAGGTTTCCAAGAGTCATAGTTGACAGGACAGAGCTATAGGCCCTTACCACTGAGGGAATGACACAGAAGTTTAGATTCTAATCACTCTTCTACACTAAGTTCTAGTAAAAAATGGCAGGACGACAGTAACACTTCCTGCAAATACCTTTAGAAGTGCTACAGAAGCCATAAAAAAAAGGTGTCAGCAGATCTGAGAGAACATGACTAAAAAGGAAAAGCTCCCTTTAGCAGCTAGGAAGGAATTTATGTCAGAAGGCTCGCAAGGATGTTTTCATTCTGTTAATAGCTGTAAGGCACTTTTACTCCACATAGAATTAAATTCAGGCTCTTCTCTTTGAGGTCTGTACAGCCTACTTAGTTAAAAGAGATGTTCTGTAAAGTTAAGACAGACACCAACCAGAAGTCCCACCTCATTTAAAAAATGAGACTGTGAATGCCAACTCTGCCAGGGCAACAGGTGAAAATACTTCCTAACATTGAAGGTATAAAAAATAGCACACGTAAAATATGAGAAAATTCCTCACCCCTTGTACGAATAAAGTTTCCAACCTCCAAAAAAAGACAGCAGCATAAACTTGCTTATGAAGCTGAAGATGGAACTAGTTTATTCCAGTTACCTTGCTTTATCCTCCACTGACTGACTGCATTTAAGAATGGCTAAGAATGTTGTTATACTCAAAAGTTTGGTCAACAAATGACAAAATAAGTTATGTATCTCTGAACATTTTTGGCAGTCAAACTGCATATTATTTGTCAATCTGAACCATACAAGAAAACAAGTTCCAGATTTTGAACAAGGAAAATCAACTGCACAGCCCCTGAGATAAAAGTCTTTCTTTAGCACGCTGAGAATCATGAGTGGCATTCTGCCATTGCTAATTCCCAGAGAATGTCATTGAAGTGATTTAACTCATGAGCTACACAGGGGGAGAAAAAAAAAAAGCTAAGAAAGCGAAAGCAACCCTTCTTTCCTGCTTAGTGGTCAAGAAATTACTGAACATAGCAGATAAAGGCTGAAGAATTTATTTTACTGATGACAAAAAAAAATAATCTTACTATTGTATGTGGCAGCATGAACAGGAAAATTATGTATAACGCAGCTTTTATCTCTCTCAAAAAGCAAAAAGGAGTATCTATTCTTTAACACCTAAGGGGACTGTCTCTGAACAAATCCGGAAGAATAAGTGGTTCCTAGATTCATCCGTTTCAGTGAGGGGTTCTGAATGGTAGGTTCATTGGTGCTTTCTGGGCACTGGAGTGGTTTAAGGCTTTTTGGTGTGGGTTTTTTTTGTTTGTTTTTCTTTTTTGTTTAAGGCAGTCAGAGAGAGAAAGAAGTGACATTGACTTCTGTTTGGAAAACAGTCATTCAACACATGCTCTATAGTCTAACAAAACTTCTGAACAGATGCAAGAGAGGACAGAATCTCTTTCTAGTGCTCAAGAGGAACATTTATCTGTATGAAAAACTAAAGATTGCCAGCTTCTGAATAATATATGAAAAACGCGTGTGCTTTTAGAAGATCAGATGCTCCTTCAAATATTTCTTTTGACTTTCACAAGCATTCAGCACAAAGGGCACACTTAGCAACAAATATGCAGTTCCACAGATAGAAATTATATCAGTTTTATTATAAGAATTTATAGACTGAAAGTAACATCATTTCCATACGAACCATTCAATGCATGGATACTCAATAAAGAATGACAGTTGTGGCTATTTTTTATCAGTGGGAACAGAAACACAGACTATCTTCACACAGGAAAGCTAACACTTTTATGCACCGAATCCAACTTCAACATTCTGGATGTGCATTTCATCATTACCTAGAAAAATGGATGAACTATTTGAAAAGGGGTAGTTGTATGTGACAGCTATCTAGACACAGATGACAGTTATTGAAGAACCTCAAAAAAATCAGCAGCACATATGAAAAGAAAAGAAGCAGAAAAACTGAATAATGCTCTGAGCAAGAGAGAAAAACTGTAATTACCTGACCATTCTGCTGTATAAACAAACTTATTTTGCAGTCATCACCACCGCAAGCCAGTATTGGTACTGAAAAGGGAAAAAAAGTCTCCATTACTCAAGTTACAAAATCTAATATTCTAAGATATGAAAAAATTATATAAAAATCAATATAGTATCAATAAATATATTAATACAAACAGACAGGCAAGCATGATACCACTTCTTAATGCTTTCTAAATTAGACACCTAATACTAAACTAGTATCTCAAGAACACAAAACTCCAAAGTTATTTTGGCATGTAAATAATATCTAGAAATACTTAAGATACTAAACAGTAGTTTCCTTCAAGCTCACATATCTGTAGGAAGATAAGTATTAGAGATTTTTAATTAATTATATTTGTTTTATTCATCTCAACAAACATTTGCTCTAAACACAAAAGCAACAACAGCAAAATGACTCCGAACTAATACAGTTCGATGTCCTAAGTCAACTGAAATGACTATACAGATGGAGTTAGCATAATTACTACACAGCAAATAAAAAGACAGACCAAAAAAGGAAGACAGACCACCACTCACTGGTGGTCATACACAAGGATATGAAAGCAATTAACATTATTATACACCTACTCAAGTTTTGAGTAGTAGTTTACTTCTACCCGCTATCTAGAAAGCATGCAAAAAACCATAAGTATTGAATCAAACTAGATTATGTCTAAGGGAAAAACAAGTGAAGTTAGGGAGTGTTTTAATTCATCTTTCCCACAGAAGACGATGGGGAAAAACAGTTAACCCTTACTCCAGTCTTCTTGAATCATAAGGGTGAAGTAGTAGTGCTAGGGACTAAATAGTAAAAGAAAAGGAATTAGAAAATCATGAAGAAATAAGTTATCAGGGCTCAACATTCACATTTCTCAAGTCTGGGTAGAAAATGAAATACTAAATTTCACTAAAATCAACTACTTCATCAAAAAAACAACCTAAATGCCATCCCCTTATAAAGATAATTTTATCTTTACTATGAATAGACCAAAAATCTATTTGAATAATCATCATAAGTTTATGCTCTATGCTAATTTCCACTTTCTGCCTGTACCAAACCTGTGGCTAGTTATCTGCTGTTCCACTCACACTTCTAAGTCACATTTCACATTCATACACTCCATCACTTGCTTCTCCTCTCCAACCTCTAAGTCACACTTCACCTCCATCTCCCCCTTGCTTTATAACGGCGCCAAAAAAGATTGCTTTGGACTGGAGGTAATGAGCTGTTTTGAAAGTCAACCTGGTCTTCTTCAGAAACTGGGCAAAAGTGAGGTTTTCTTCCACAAAATATAATGCAATGCATGTTCTTGGAACCAGTATCATCTTTCCTCACGAAATACATTTTATGGGCCATTACAGTAATTACATAGTTCCTCAATGGAATAAAAGTTTGACTAATAAAAACAAGAAAAAATTATTATCTAGTTGCAGTATCCGACAAATGCAAACACTTTCACATAAAAAGTTCTATTGAGAAATATATAATCGGCAAAACCAGACTAAGATATAGCTTTTCACATAAATGTGCAAGAATATTAGAATTTGGATCTGATTGAGATAAAGTCCTGCAAAGGAAATAGAAAAATTGTGTTGGAAACTGTGGTCCAATTGCAATGGGGACAATGTGATTGGCAAAGCTTTTTCAAGTTCACTCTCTCTTTTTTTCACGTGGTGCAATTCACTTCTGAGGAGACAATTCTTATTTGTCAGAGGCCAAGCTACAGCACCACAATTATCCAGGTGGTAGGAAAAATCACAGTATATGACAAAAGAGCGGATCGAGATCTGTAAAATAGTAAATCCTGTTCCCAGCGTTTTAGAAGCAGAGTTTCTGCAGACACTGCAAGGCAAAAAACAACCAACCAAACAAAACAGTAGCTCTTCTTCAAGACTCCAAGAACAACTGTAAAGAAACTCCTTAACTAAGAGGCTGCCAGTAAAGTGCTGAAGCTATACTCCAGCAGCAAATTATTTTTATTAGCAGTCTACTGGCTTTCCCCACTTGACTTCTTCACCAAAATGGTTCTTAGCTTTTTTTTTTTTTTAATCATTTCTTTTTAAGGACAGTCAGTTAAAATACTAGGCATCATGAACTTCAATGTCTTCTGAAAGTTAAAGCATCCGTTACGTATTAATCAGTTTTCGATGTGAGCTTTAAATTTCTTTGCTTGGTGAAATTAGAGGTTACTGTAAATGCTTCTAGTTCAGGAGAGTAGTTTACGAGTTTCAGAAAAGTAATTCTGTATTTAATTCCTGAATTCAGAACTGCAGACTGTCCTCAAGAGAAAAGCTTTTTTAAATCTTAATACAGCTGCCAACATAGCCTTCATAAATATTTCAGAGCAACTTCTAAAGTTATCATAGATCATTTTCCCTGAAGCTCATTAAAATTCCAAATTGCCATTACAGATTAATGTTTCTGACAAAATTATCAGCAGTGAGATTTTTAATAATATATTTTAAGCTACTTTATTTAGATTTCAGAGTTAACATACTCTTCTGAACAAGAACAGTTCAGTTGTATGGACTAATATGTCAGATTTAGGGAGAAAACACAGAACACGGCTATGCTGTATTAAAAGCCCCTTGATAGATTTCTAGGGGAAACATTTCTAACCACACATTTATGGTTCAAAATCTAAACTGCTTCTTGACAGTTTTATCTGTAGAGATCATTCATATTGGAACTGGCATTATAAACATAAATGTACAGGATCTTTTTTAAAATTTCCATAATAAACCTACAGAAATAATTTCTCATTTGAAAATACTTGCAGTTCTTCAGAAAACTAAAGTACTCTTTTTAAAGTTATGAGCACTGTGCTGTTTTGGATAATTGACTTGAACTGGGATGGGAAGAGGCCATAATAAAGGACTGTCCTGCTCTGAACGCAACTCTAAGCAACACTGGGTTTTGGGGACTCTGGGAGCTTTTCACAACAAAACAAAATGCTTGCTATCCCATCATTTAAAGAAGCTTCAAGCACTCTGTGCAATTTTGGTTTCAGAAGCATTTCATTTTAAGAATTAATATGATAATTTTCATTTAAGGTTTTTCCAAAATGAATGGTCACTTCTCTTATATACGATGATTTCAACATTAAACAGATGGACTACTTTAGAGTGTTACAGTGAGAATTTCTTACCTGTACAGTATCATAAATGAAGAAATAATCTATTGCTTTGCAATATGAATTTCATACTCATGAAACTGGCACCACAGACACTTCACTTCTAACAAAAATTGATACTGGAGGTAATGATTTTAATTTACCCTCAAGCCTTTTAACTTCATCTCAACAACCACCTGTTAATATATTTACAGGAAAAATAGAGAGAGAGAGGTTTAAAGTTCTTCAGTGGTGCAGATGCTGCTTTTGATATCAGACACACTCTGGAAACAGACATTAGCATTTCCAAATGGGACAACGCATCTTGATAGAGCTTTCATACTTCCCAGAATTATCACTAGCCAAAGAATAAAATAAGCTTCTGTATAACTGCTCTGGAGGCATACAAACAAACAACACAGCAGCACGGAACATATGCAGCAAATAGCTGAAAACTCTAGATACAGTAAGAAACTTTAGTACTTTTCCTCTTCAGACCCTGACACTCCTCCATCCAGGTGATAGGCTCTAATGATACATATATTAAATTAGGTTTGTGTTTAAGTATCTAGCTTGAGGATACCTTTCGTTAAAAAAAAAAAAAAAAAGCAGCTTCTACAGGTTTGCAACAGAAGAATGTGTCTGTGGCAGGCTACAAAATCTGAACATTTATGTTAATAGAAAACTACAAATGATACTGAACAGTCAGGTTAAACTTGTTCAGCATCTCATTTTTTTTCACATTTAAAACTGAACAGGTGTAAACACTGCTCATTAACCTGCAATTTTCGATGCAGGCCTGCAGTTTCTTTTTCTGCATCTTGCCCTTCAATCCAAACAAGAACAAACATACACAGCAGCACCACAAGGACTGGGTGAAACTAACAGCATCATCCACTCCTGTTCACTTACAGCCCTGGTACTCCCTTTTTAAGCTCTCTGTCTCAAGAGTTCAACTAAAGAACTCCATTTGAGCATCATTTTGAAGACACTGTAATCAGCCTGTATTTTTCTAATTGCTAAGAATAGTTCAGTGAAAATCTTTAGATACAAGCAGCAGCTTAGGATGATTCTGTAGAAAACAAGAAGTATGGCACAAGGTTCTGGAGTCGGTTAAATGAAAACCTATTTGGGGGATTTCTT
The DNA here is from genome assembly GCF_028500815.1 of Rissa tridactyla. Taxonomy (NCBI): domain Eukaryota; kingdom Metazoa; phylum Chordata; class Aves; order Charadriiformes; family Laridae; genus Rissa; species Rissa tridactyla. Next base: position 67,464,825 of record NC_071467.1, on the reverse strand, counting down.
AGATTTGACATTTCCTGCATTGATACTCAAGATGTGCAGCTGTACTTACCATTGCTGCCAGGCAAGAAGGATAAGCAGACATCCATAACAAATCCATTTCCAAACTGCAGAATTTCAATGCATTTAGCTGGAAAAGAAGAAAAGATAGTGTTGATCTCATTCATCATTAAGTATTACGGTTACACTGTCATTTCCTACTACATTATGTACTTAAAATTTGCTGTTCAATATTATTTTAAGGAGATGAAAAACTTTTACTTTTTTTCAGAAGCCTGAACGACATTATGTTCTGTGGGGCCACAGAAATTCATCCAGAGTTAGCTGAGTTAGAAGATGAGTCACCATTCTCCACCGAGTATTAAACTCGTACAGCTTCACTGTGGTAACACATTAGAAGCAGTAAATATTGCAAATTATATCCTGTGGCAACAGCATTCATTACACAGGAAGCTAAAACTGAATCCATTTGCCAGAAGAGCAAAAACCTGCAAAGACCCCTGAGATCCTAGAAGCAGTTAAACTAGTAAGCCATCAAGATCAGAATAACCAACAGGAGAGCAGAAAAACCTCTCTACAGAAGGAGAACTGGTCCTTCCATCACTAGAACCCACAACAGCAAGAAAAAAAGGAAAGGACAGGACTTCATAGTGTTCTTTGGGAGCATGAGAAATACCTTCCAGAACATGGGACTCAAGTTTGGCAATTTCCACCTAGTTCTCTCACGTAGGCAGGGCAATGTGAAATCTTCAAGTGCACCAGATAAGGAAGAAAGTAGCTTGAGAGATGCAGTCAGTACAACTCAACTAGCAAATAACACTTTAAATCTATATTATCCACCCTACTTATTTCTTATGTATTTCAACAAGCTATTCTCCCATGTGTCCATGCAAGGGCCTAGTTCACCAGAAGGTCAAGATCCTATTACCCCAAACTTCATTGAACTCAAATCAATAGTAACAAACAAGTGACTACTTTAACCTCATCTTTCTAATGCCAGCATTAGCAATTTCTTTAAGTAATTTGTCTGCCCTCACGTTACAAGGCAAAATGATGGTTCAGATTACCAGATTCTGAATACATGTTAAAACGAAACATTCAGCCAGCACATCACTGATGAAAAACAAAGATAAATCATTCTGCAGGAACAAATCTGACCCAAAGCCGTTAAACTAGTATAACCCTCAGCTTTCAAAGAGCAATACAGTGGTTTGATGTACCGAAGTTTGAAGAGAAATAAATGGAGTTGCATTAAAAGATGCATTAAAAGAGTACTTGTCATTTAGCCAAATACTTCAATGGATAAGCACTCATCATTTTATTAAGCCAGTATGTTGTCCCTAATGTTAAAAAAAAAGTTACCTTCTGAACCATGCCGAGACCAGATTCTCACAGTAGAGTCAGAAGCTGCAGAAGCTATCAGCAGATTTAAATCAGGTTCATCTGACTGGTAGACAGCATCCACAGCACAAACAGCTTCAGTATGGCCTTTGAGAGGAATGCTTTTCACAAGCTGAACACATCAGAAAGTTTTGCAAAGTTTTAAATTCCAGTAACTTAGGTGAGAGAATTTTTAAAGCCATTTTAAAAAATAAAATAATATTGAAAATGAGTCGTATACCTGCGACAGCAGAGCACCTGCCAAGCTACAGCTTTAGCTGTAGCATATTCCACGAAAACACAGAGAAGGGATACAGCAATAATGACTATTAACTTGATAAGACTTTGTTCAAAGCTGAACAGAATTAAATGTTCCTGTGTACACTATACAAACCTCGCCATTCCTAGAGGAAAGCTGGAAATAGTATATAAGTTAAGAAGAGCAATTTTCCTTCCTTTTTCTCCTTCTCTTGCCCCTTACCCTAAGTAACATCTCATAAAAGTTTGGAGAAGCTTAGTGGCGAAGGAGACAGAGCAGAGAACACAATGAAGTAGCAGCTACAGCAGACCTAGCAGCAATGTTCAGTGTGTTCTCACAAATCAAAACAGCTTTCTACTCCTTCAAAATACTGACATGAAAAACAAAATCTCTAAATTTGGACTTAAGTACCTACTTTATTAATGAATTAATACAGGTGATTCACTTTGTAATCTGTTTGTCACAAAGAGCAAAATGAGAAGCTTTTAATTCTGTGAACCAGAAGTTGTCTAGCATTTATCCAAATTTTGTGATAAACGCACCTGACATCTCTTTCTAAAAATATAACATGGTATATACACAAACTACCCCAACCTGTGTATCATTCTGATAAGACTACCTATATACAAACACTACACTGTTACACAGATTGACTGGAAATCATTACAAATGGATATAAAGAAATGAGGAAGAAGCGTACAGGAAACATCAACTAAAAATGAACCTCATAGTTCGAAGATTTTAAGGCAGCTTAAAGAAAAGTCAACAGAAAGCTAATGACTCAAGAACATACAAACAGCATCTTTCAGACATCGCTAGACAAATCTACCTGATGACTGGTTAGCTAATTTCTAAATGAAGACTGATTTGAAAAAGGTAAACTACAGAAAAGAAGAAACAACATTTAAAGTAAAACACAGCATGACAGAATACCAACAATTTGAAGGAGATATACACGGGGTTTGTTAGTCAAGGTAAAACAAAAAGGTACAGATAAGAAATATAGACAAAACAGATAATTTGTGGTATGAGAGAAACTGGAGGGGAGGGAAGCTTTAAGAAGAGGTTATTCCTGCTTACCTGATTATTCCATGTTACTGTTCCATACCATTCCCAAAGAATGAGTTGTTTATCAGATCCACCAGAAATTAACCCTGTTTCAGAAGCTAAAAATACATTTTGGTAAGTTCTTTGAACACTTACTTTATAACAGCAGTCAACAACATAAGCAATTACATTGGTTACTACTCACAAAATATCACGTATCAACAGTAAGCAAAGTATCCATCAAAATAAAGTATGGCAATTATGAGTTGCACCTGTGCAAGATAGCTTAAAAGCAAATGTATTCTTTAAGACAACAGAAAGAGAAAAGTCACAGAATATTTAGAGTTCTACATGAATGTAATGAATATATCTTTCCAAAGAGATTCTCAAATCCAATACTGTAGTTTAATATTTTCTTTTTTTGAATGGTCTTTTTGGAGGATAGGAAAATAAAGCAAGAGAAATCTAACCCAACAGAATTCAAAGCTTCACATAAAAATTTAATTCCCAAGTTCCCTGAAAACAATTTCTTTTAATCCGTTTTCAGAAGAAAATGTTTTAGTGCAACCAGTTGAAAGGATGGCAGTTTATATCACTATCAAAGAGAAATATTTTCGTCTTGGTAATTCCCCACAAAGAAAGCAACTGGTAGATTACTGGTACATTAACAGTGTAATCAACAGCCCCACTTCTCTTTCCAGAAAGTTTCGAGAAATGCCCAAGGGCAAGAATACATGCCTTTGAAAAGTCTACACTAAGCAAGTTTAAAGCCTGGAATTACTCCCAAGCAAAAGCCTCATAAACGCCTTGATCATTTTTATCTTAAAGGATTATTTTTTTCGTGGATATTACCTCTATGCAACTTATGGTTTTATAGTATGAGATTTCTTAAGAGCACTACAAATCGGTTTACAAAGTCAGAACACGCAAAAGTCCAACTCCTTACTGAAGAGCCCAGCGGCAGCACAAGCAGCGCATCTGCCGACCTGTCAGAGCCACCGCAGCTCCAGGCAAAACAGCCTCCACGGCTGGCCTGGCTGCGGGGCCGGGAGAAGACAGCCCGACGGGATCCCCTCGCTTACCGGACCGCTCACCTGAGTTTGGCGGGTCAGATTCCCGCAGAACCACCCGGTAAAGTCCCTACTGAGAAGCTGCTGGGCTTAAAGGCGAGAGGATGTGCTGCAGCTCCGTATTTCCTCCAGCCCTTCGTAGTTTAGACCGCAGCCCCTCTGCTGACCATCTCCCCACCACCCACCCCCCCGCCTCACCTCCTCAGCGAGGAGCAGAGCAGCAGCGCCCGCTGCACCGGGGAGAAGCGGCCCCGGCCCCCCGCCGAGGGGACAGGGAGATGGGCAGAAAGGCCGCGCTACTCACCGCCGTCCCGCCGGCGGACCCAGCGCACACAATTCACCCTGCCGGCGTGGCCGCGGAGGGCGGCGGCCGTCCGCCTCGCCTGCGAGAACGGGAGAGAGAGCACCGAGCGTGAGGCCGCGCTGCCGGCCCCGGCCCCGGCCCGCAGCGCCCTCAGCTCACCGCCGGCTCGTAGAGGACGACGTCGCGGCAGCTGCCGAAGGCGAGGAGCCCCCCCCGCCCCCAGGACACAGCCCCGCCGCCCGCCCGGTTGGCGCAGCAGGCGACATGACAGACTGCCACGGGCGCCGCCATCTTCCCCGCCCCGCCGCGTGCTCGACCTCGCGCGGCTCCCGTAGCAACGACCCCCGCGCGCGGCGGCCCGGGGCGGGGCGGGGACTGTGGCGCGAGGGGCGGGGCTGGCCCGCGGCCGTTGGCGGGGCAGGGGGAGGGAGCGGTGCCTGGCGCCGCTCGGTGCCGGCGGTCGGTGCCGGCGGTCGTTGCCAGCGATAATGTTGGTGTTATTAACCATTTCTGATCGGTTTCTGTGACCTGCAAAGCCTCCCTCTGATAAAGAATCGTTCTTAAAATCGCTGAGTTCAGGCTGTGTTTAATGCAACAGTTTATTACGATGTCCTGGAATAACTGTCGCGGAAATCATGGGTCTGCATCAGAAGAAGCGTGGCCAGCAGGGGGAGGGAGGGGATTCTGCCCCTCTGCTCCGCTCTGGTGAGAGCCCACCTGGAGTACTGCCTCCAGCTCTGGAGCCCCCAGCACAGGAAAGACATGGGCCTGTTGGAGCGGGTCCAGAGGAGGGTCATGAAGATGACGAGAGGGCTGGAGCACCTCTCCCACGAAGACAGGCTGAGAGAGTTGGGGTTGTTCATCCTGGAGAAGAGAAGGCTCCAGGGAGACCTTATAGTGGCCTTCCAGTGCCTAAAGGGGGCCTACGGGAAAGGTGGAGAGGGAATTTTTACAAGGGCATCTAGTGAAAGGAAGAGGGGTAATGGCGTCAAACTGGAAGATGGTAGGCTTAGGTTAGCTATTAGGGAGAAATTCTTTACTGTGAGGGTGGTGAGACACTGGAACAGGTTGCCCAGGGAAGCTGTGGATGCCCCATCTCTGGAAGTGTTCAAGGCCAGGCTGGATGGGGCTTGGAGCAGCCTGGTCTAGCGGGAGATGTCCCTGCCCATGGCAGGGGGTTGGAACTAGATGACCTTTAAGGTCCTTTCCAACCCAAACCATTCCGTGAGTCTATAATAATTTGCAACTGAGCAATGGCCAGGGCCCCAATGGGGTGATCTGAATACATTTGAGTACCTCTGTTTTTCAAGGCAAAAGATGAGATCGCAGCAGATGAGATAATTCCATCTGTTACTTTTTTTTTTTTTTGATTTATTGATACATTTATTGCCCACCCTGCCCAAGAAATTAAAACCAAATCAAGAAAGACAAATACTGCCGTAGTATTCTAGTTTTACTTTCACAGTCACTGGCCTTAAGAAACGGGATCATTAGAGGGTATTACATGATACGGACGTGTCATAAATTGTTTCAGCCTCCACAGGCTCAAGAATCTTGCCAGTTCCCAGAGGCTGCAGATGCAACCTGCTGTCCCACAGGCCATGTAGAGTCTCTGCAGGACCTGCAGGACATCCACTGTGCCTCCAGATGCTCTACCCCACACATGCTGAAGGCCCAGGAGCAGAGTCCAGGCTGAAGTATAAATGGACTACCCTGTGACAGAAAGCGTGGGATGTGAGAGGAAAAAGAGATGTGGCTACCTACAGCTGGCCTGTGTGTGCTTCCAGCTCCCAAATCGCGCCTGGGATATCCTGAAATAATGCAAGCTGAACTGAAAAGCTGGAAAGGCTGTGGGTGGGGGGAGAAGGCAGCTCGACGTGGCTGCGCAGGGAATGGGGTGGCAGGAAGAGAAGCATCAGAAAGCAAGCGGGCATGCAGGGGAAGTGCTCTGCATAGCACAGGGAACACTTTGGACCCTAAACCACTCGTGCCTGGCGTTTATCTCCCTGTGTGCCTGCCTGTCCATGCATACTGGCTGTCGGCAGCGCTGTAACCTGACACAAAAATGTTGCAGCTGGGCACGGCTTTTTTTCCAGTGGGTATGAGAGAGAGGAAGGAAGCTGTGCCTGATCACATACAAGATACGGCCAGAAATGTTAGCTGCTAAGGGAACAAATGACTCCTTGCGCAAAAATGCACAGATCCAGTCATCAAAGTGTGCTTTAACTGAGGAGTGCTGCCCCGGAGGATGGGGCACAGCAACCCCCTTCACAGCGTGCCCTGCCAGGTTTGGTGTCAGGGCTCTGGCAGGAGGAGGTCGGGCTCTGCCAAAAAGCTGGGCCATGTTGTAGGAGTTGTGTTTGTTGCTGTGGGAACGAAGCTGGCTCTGACTGGGATTGTGGGCAAAGCGTAGGCTTTTCCAAGACGGATTTGGGTGGGGGATTCCTCTGTGACACAAGAAGTTTACTCACCTGGTAGATAACCTGCTGCTGCTTGTGTCTTGTAAACAGAAGGGCACTGGGCGCTGCTTGTGTCAGAGAGATTTGGGGGTGCGCGCCATGCCTGAGGGTGCGAGGGCGCTGTAGCCCCATACGGCAGGGTTTTGTGGGGATGGTCCTCACAGCCTTAGGCCACCACTTCAGGGATGGTGCTTTCCCAGGCAACTTGAGGGAGCACATTGTGGGGGGCTGCTAGCACCAGGCATTGCCAATGATTGCCTCCTTTCTGCCACAAAGGCCTGTCAGTACCACCCCTGTGCCACCCGGACACCACCCAACAGTGAGGGAACTGGAATAAATCAACATGGAATATGGACTTGAAAGTGCTGCGGGGAATGCTGTAACAGCACCACGGCGGTACAGGCAAAAAGCATGGGAAGCTGGGCCTGTATCTGGAGGGATCAGCCTAGACAAGCCTCATTTCTTAGTTTTTGTAAGTATGACATCTGACCAAGTCTTCATTCACACAGGACGCTGGGCCTTTGGTCTAACCCAAGAAAGTTTTTTATGAGTTCTGGTGTTACAGGATCTTCTCTTATGTCTGCAAACTGAAATATCTGGAGGATAGTGTATGAGAAGTATAGAATATCGTAAAATTAAAACAGAATCAATGCTCCTTTTAGGAAGACGTGCATTATAAGGAAGTAATGGTGGTTGTCAGTGATGTTCCAAGGATGGAAAAGGACATACTCTGGGCTAGTCACCAACTGCCAGTCTTCATTCATGGCTAGTGTCCTTACTGAATGCAAATCTCTCCTTGCTGTTTTCCTTCACCTTCCCAGAAAATAATCTCTTGAATTTTCAGAAATATATGTTAAAATAATCTTAGTCTTATTTCCCCCTTTGTTGTAATTTTTGAGGCACAAGAAGAAGTCAATTCACTCAACATCAGAAAAGGCTGTGATGTTAAGCAGACTTCAGAAGTCACTCTGTAGCCTTGTTCACATCTTTTACATGTCCCAGTTTGATTCTGCCAATGGAATTACATCAACAATTTCCCATAAGGGAGATCCTATTCATACTCACAAAAGGTTTCTTTAGCTTAAAATAAATTCACCAGTTAGATATTGGAAAAACTTTTCTTATTCCAATACCAAAACAGTCACTTTGATGGTAAACTCATGTCTACAAGTCAGGTTTTGCAAGCGGAGGTGGCTTAGTGATCTTCAGGTGCTCCCTACACAACTCAAGCCTGCAAGCTTTTAGATAGAGACTGAGAAAATACAACACTAGTCAAAAAATGAGAAATACTATTTAATATATTTATTTAATTATATATAAATAATAATATGAAAATATAATAATGTTGCAAATGTGTTTTCACTTCCTGCAGAACGTTTCCAACCTATTATACAGCATATTTAGCCTCATCTTGTATGGTTTTATGAGGAAAATACAATGTTGGATATATATTCCGTATATTGTTAATTGAATGCATGTTGAGAAGAAATCTGGTCTTTGAGAGATTAAATCAAAGTTTTAAGCTTTCCTTTATTGGGTGGGGTCTTGTTAGTGTAAAGGAATATGTATTATTAGATAAGAGTCATTCTGCATGATATGAAAAGCAACAATCATATGTTAGGTTTAAAGTTCAATTATATGCAGTTCAGTTCTATAGAAGAATGTTTAAAAGTTGTTAAATTAGCAAAGCCAAGTGCTCAAAAGTTGGGGGCCTTGTTCTTCGTGTAGTTGTTGAACTTAGTATGTCTTTGTTGGTCTTCATTGTATACATGCCTTACGAAGTAATCATTAATGAAGTTACTTCATACTCAAATTACTGCCTGCTATTTTTACTGTAGGGTGCTTGCCTCCAATAGCAACCTGGATGAATAGTGCTTGGTGAATGAGGCAGCTATTCAGTGTTTCAGTTTCTCCTCATTAGTTATATCATGGCCCTACGCCTAATTTGTTCTACAGTATTCTTAGCACAGAATTAACCTTTTCCTCATAGCCTTTTCTTTTGGGGTTTTTTTTGTGACTTCTACTGCCACAGTACCTGAATGTCTCAGTAAAATGTATGAATTATATTTTTCTTTATAATACCACTGTTAGGCAGGGGGTTATTATTATATTCATTTTCTGGGTGGCAATTTTCTCCTAGGAGCAGAATTACTAACAAAAGCACCATAATTCTTCAGTGATGAAAGCCCAATGCAGAAGATGCAGAACAGCACTCAGGAGAGGGGCTAACCACCCACAGCACCCGTTGCCCCCAGTTGGGACTGCGAGCGTTTAAAACTGGATTTTTTTAACAAGTATTTAAAAATCAGATGCCAGCACGGGGACACTCCTGTCAGCTTCTGCAGGGCCAGAGTTTCAGCTGAGGGATCAGAGAAGGAGCACTGAGAAAATAAATAATAAACAATAGTGAGCAAAAGCATAAAGATGAGTTTAAGTTATTTGCCAGCTTCGCAGAAGATACCCGTACAACAGCTAGGAACAACTCCCTTGCCTTCAACATCTTGAGTACAGATCCAGCCTCTCCCTTTTTGCCAGCTGTGGGATCTGCTTCAGAGAGTGTTTCAATGCTACTAACTCACGGGTTTGCTGGGATTTCTTTCACTTGAGCCTGCATCTACCAGTACACTACCAGCAGGGATGACCAAGGACAAGTGATGTTCCTAAAGTTACTGACTGACCAGGTCCATTAAGATTCAGTGTCAGACTAGTTTTTAACTGCTACTGTTGGTCCTGCGTTCCATAAAAGTTAAGATTTCCAGTGTATCTTGAGCATAACGTAAGCCAGTGGCATCCTTTTCAAATACATTTCTCAAGATAAAAAAAAAAGCAGACATTGTCACTTGAATAGATTTAATTTAAAATGTTTAGAATAAGTTTTTATAGGCAATTTCTCCTTTAATTGATGTCACTAAAGACTGAAAGTTGAATGACGCTGGTGAGAAAAGTTGAGCTGAACAAATCCTAACTACAGCTATTTCCATTTTTCTTGAAGGCTGTATTTTAAGTATTCTCTGAATGGCTTATATTCCCACTGCCTAAATGGATTTCTGATTTTCCAAAGAAAAAATAAACTAATCACTTATAAATACCGTCAAAATTAGCTCTCCAAACAATGACTGTAATTGCTGACTGAAAGAAATTCCACAGAAAATCTCTCTGATTTTCTTTTTTTTTTAAAGGAAGACCTAATGCAAACATGACCTAGAAAATTGCTTGTGAAAAAAAAAAAGAAAGAAAAAGGATGAAACAGCTTGTCACATAATGAAACTGATTATGCATTATGTTTTTGAAGCAGAAGCTCTAAAAGGAGAGATGATAATAGGCATGCATTCCAGAGGGCGTATGCACACGGACTCGCACACACAGACACACAGAGACACACACACAAGAGTACTTGGAAATGTAATCTTGAATAGTTAAGATCATATTTTATGCTTAAATTCTGTATTAGCAGCAGTTCTAGCAGTTCTTGTATGACTTGGATAGGATATTGTTCAACACTATAGAAGAATATATCATAAAAAAACCCAAAAATAAATTCTGTAATATTTTCCTGGCACACCTTTTCATGCTCATTTAAAAATAAAATATTGAATTAATATCGATGGGTCATTTTATTTGTAGACACACATATGTATTTGCATGCAGCCACATCCACTATACATATATTTATGATGGGTTTGATCTTGAAGCGTTGTTGCACAAGTTACATGATATTTAGTCATTTCCAGAAGGATAAGCCTGATCCAAAGCCTTCGGCGGTCAAAGAGCTTCCCAGCATTTGATGAGGCTTTGGATCGGGGCTCCTGTTACTGACACCAGGAGCTGGCAGCCTTTTTTATCTGTATGGTAACGTCACTCTTCCCTGCTGCTTGTCACCGTCTTACACCCAGTAACTTGGTGAGCACAGGTATGAAAAGGAACAACCTTCTCGCCTGCCGGTCTGGAGCTGTCGTGGGCTTCAGTGAGGAGGAAATACAAAGAGCGTTACAGGTTTGTATGAGAAGACCCCCATTCCCAGTGCTAAGCGTGCAAAGACAAACGTCTGCTGCGTCTCAGAGCTGCAGGGGAGAGGACGACACAGCACAGGGTGCCCATCGCTCACCCAGCAGTCTGCTCGCATTGGGTAAAACTTTGTTTCCTAGGAAAGGTAATGAAAAACTCTAATTTCTGTTAAAATACAGTTTACTTTTTAAAATTACTTTTTTTTTTCATGTGAATATTGGTATATATTGACATACAAATTTTCTGCGGTAGACGACAATTTATTTGGAGAATTTAATGGCCTGCTTTACCACTCGTTATAGATGAGGTTGTAAAAAAGGCTTGAGCCTGTCCTGCCGCAGTGGCCACAAAGTGCCCTGTGCCATTCAAGTCAGCGTTGGCATCGCAGGTGCCTGGTAGTATTTTTCCTCTGCATCCTATAACCTGGACAGATGCCCTGGGCGACAGAGGGGAAATAACATTTTGAAAGGTGGAAAAAGTGCTTTCTATTTAATGTTGCTCAGCTTAAATAAGCAGTTCAGAAGCAGACTTCATACCTACCGCACTAGCAGATAGAAAACATTGTTACAAAGAAAGGTGTTTCTTACAGAGATGTAAGACTGAATAATAGTTGATGGGAAAGACATTTAGAAGAGAAAAATACTGACTGAACATGAGGGAAAAATATCCCAACGGTCAATCAGATAAAGTATACCAGATAGAAGAAATTGCACTAACCAGGAATTCTTAATACATCTTCAGATTTAAGGAAGTGAGTTCTACTTTGTGCCTAAAGCTGGAATTCAGCCTCGCTCTTATGCATAATACTTTTAAAAAACATACTCTTTGGACATTGAGTAAACATTTTGATAATTAAAATAGTAAATTCCATCAATAAACTCCATATCTATGTTGTTCTTTTTATTATGCAAAATTACTTTATTTACAAGATGACCCAGATACTTTTCACATATGAAAATATACAGCTAAAGCAACCAAAAGAACTAAACAACAAACAGCCACACAATAGAACCCAAAATACCAGAAGTTAAACAAAGTTAAACATTAAACAAAGATATATTTCATTATTTTACCATTCTTGCTTCCTACCTCCTCAATGGAGAATGCCACGAATTAGGCATCTCATTCTGTTACCATATGAGGTGAAACCTGCCCGGTTTGTCAAAGTAACTGTTGGAGAGGTGAAGAGAAATGTTAAGACCAAGGCCCAAATCACCACAGTGACTTAGGAACCCCATTTCTGTTCAATTGCCTAAACGCTTCTGAGGACCCACACCTACATTGTTTAGCTCAATCTGGAAATGGCATAGTTAATTTGACTCACTGGATGAAACAGAAAAAATTAAAATGAGTTCACATCGGGAAAACACCATGAAATTGTGAAAATATGAAAGAATGTTTTACAGAAACAGAAGAAAAACTGCATCAGTTTAATCATTTGGACAATCAGACAGAACAGAACTCAAGCCCATTTCCAAGCACCCAGGTTTTCACTCTCACTTGCTAGAGTTTTTTGAGGCAAGTTATTTTGTTTCATTTGCAGACACAAATATGACCGTTTAAAGAAGTAAAACACTGAAGCAGAGATGTCCGGAAAATGAGGGCAAAAGCAATCTCTGCACTAGTGAGCCCTGCAGGACGTTCTGCAAATAGCTTCACATGAAAGAACCAAGCAGAAGAGGCATATACCTAGAAGTCTGCAGTGCGTGCTGAAATTCACTCATGAGAAGCAAACTTCTGCACAGTCAGCAGAGAGTAGATGTTTACCTTTCATGCTGCATTAACTGTCAAAAAACCTAAACTTGCACAAGGCTAGAGTGAATTTTTACCTCATTTTCAGTGCTTGAAAAATTGTTGTTTCATCAAGCAGTACTGGGCAAGGTAAATTGCAACATTCCTTATCTTTTCTCCCCCTATTCTCCCATTTCTTCCATGTAATCACAACAGCAAGACTTTTTCTTTGCTTCAGACCACATTCTACAGACTAAGAAACCTGCATCCACCCACTCTATTCCAGCCTTTATTCTCTCTTGAAGCTGCAGGGTCTCAGAGAAGACTCAGTCCCGCTCTCTCTCACCATCTCTGGTGCCTCACAGTCTGCTGACCTCATGCAGGTCCTTCTCTTGGTGACACAGATCCTCAATGACCACGCATCTCCTACAGGCTACAAGACCATCTCCTGATGCCTCAGTCTCCTCCCAGCTCTCCAAGACGTGGAGAGCTGCATCCTTCTTCTGTAGGTCTGTCTGGGCCAAGGCCTCTGGCCCTGCTTGATCAGGGATGTTAGGCCAGATGACCTCCAGAGGTCCCTTCCAAACTCAGCCATTCTGTGATTCTCCTAAGTGGAAATTGCTGCAGTCCCTGCTGGGGACCATGCCCTGCAGTACATCACCACCATTGCTGAGGACACGGACGCTGTTCGGAGCAGAGCCGCTGTGTGCCCTTCTGCACAAATTGCTACACAAACTGCCACATCTGTTTGCTGCCTGTCACCTCCTTTATGAAATGTTTTCCTGATTGTGCGATTTATCCTTTCAGTAGACCTTCTTTTGATAGCAGGAGTTGGACCAGCCAACCTTCAAAGATCCCATTCAGTCTAGACCATTGCATGATTCTCATAGTGGCTCTAACAGTTGATCGTGTTTTCTGCAGTCATTAAATTCTGAGTCTGTTCAGCTCTGCTACTCCATTTTCTCCTTACAGATATCTCTCTCTATTCCTAGCCTGTCTTTATCTTCTACAACCTTTTTTTCCTTCTTCTCTCCTTGTCCTCTCTCCTATTCCCTCCCCTGTTGCCCTAACCTCCGCACTGGACGCCCTGCAGAAGACATTGTATTCCAGGAGGTAGCGACCCTGAACATGCCTGTTCTGCCAGGGCCTTGTACGTAGGCTTGAGCAGCCCCTTCGTTAGTGTGAGCAGCTGCTGGTGGGTGCTAGGATGGAGATAACCTTCCAGCCTGTCGGGAGACTGTCTGTTAGTTGGACAGCCTACTCAGGTAATCTGTAACTTATAACATCACTGAGAAAAGTAGATTGTGTGTGGATCAAGGGGTGGAGAGCAGTGCCCATCCAGTGGGCATGGGGGATGCCAGGCTGTTTGCCATCAGGAACCTCAGGCTGCACCGGGCCGCATAGGTCCCCTGGCTGCAAGGTCACCTTCGGCTGCATCATGGTCAAGGAGCCACCTGCAGGCAGCTCCCATGCCGTACCGGTGATTTTTCCTCCTGCGTGGCCTTGCCTTTATCTAACCATGCAGCAAGAAGTTCTCATGCAAATGACCTTTAGGAATAGAAGTGTTTTCTTGTGAGCAAATCCTATAGTAGCTCAAATGATCAAAAGGGGGAGAGCGTCTCTCCATGGACAGGATGTGCTCTGTGCAGCATCCCTGGGGAAGATCCATCTAGGCTCCATCTGATGCTGCATGAGCACGGGGTGCCCAGCACCTGGGGAGTGCTGTAGAAGTTGACAGACCTGCGCTGAAGACTTGCACAGGTGCCTCACACAGAAACCACCTACAATGAGCCGGGAAGCTGTGTGTCATTCCCAGACTATTCGTGGTACAGTACACGTGCTACATAAATGCTACCAAGTCACCCAAAAACTTATGTCAAGCAAGCAAGAAAAAGGGCTGCTGCTGAGATGACTTCTACCCACCCTCTTTTCTGCTTCTTGTTTAGCACTTTGTGAGAATGGTTTTTAATTATTCTGTTTTCAATGGCCTTTTGCCTATTATTTTTTTTTTTCCTGGCTGTCATTAGTCATTACCTGACTTTTGTTGGAAGCACTCAGGGTCCGGGGGAGCCAAGACGTTTTGGTTCAGCTGTTTACATGAGGCTTGTGACAGATGGCAGAACTTTGTTCTTAATGAGAAGTTTTTCCACCCCTGGGTCTCCAGCGCCCTAAGCCTGCAGAGAACCCAAGGACACTGCCGTAGGACAACCTGAGGTGGGCATCAGGAAAAAGCAGGAGCCCCGGGGTGGTCTGTAACAGTCTGCACACGCCATGAGCTTAATAGATGGTGTTGTTACCCCTAGCACTGTTCCACCTTTTGAACACCGGGGCGTAATAATAAGGACAGCAAAAAAAAAAAAAGGATGAAGCTTTAGCCTGGAGGAAAAGTGAAGAAGAAGCCGGCGCATTCATGTTGGAGCCAAAAAACAAAATTGTGTTATTTACTTGGACTTTATTACAGCCTGCATCCAAATGCATCAAACGTTAGTCATCTTTATAGAGATTTTAGTAGAAGGAATGACTAACTAAATTATAATAAACCCAACATTCTTACTTTATAATACAATACAAAACCAACTAAAATATTACCAGGTAAGCTCTAAAACCATAGAGCCAACTTCTGGTCATATTTGAATGATATAATCTATAATAAGCCTGTCATGGTTAGGTATATTTTTCCAAATGTATACCAATGGAATTGTTATCACAGCCTTTTCCAAATTCTCCCAATAAAAGGCATAAATGTGAATAAAAATTATGGTATGAGGTAATGATTAGCTTTTGGATATGTAAGAGTCATTATGATTTCTATCTTGTATGTTTGTCACTTTCTGTATCAAAATTTATGTCTAAAAATTATTTTCTAATCCTCTTTCAAATATGTAACATCTGTTAGGAAGTAAACACAGATTTTCTTGTACTGTATGAAAGATGTTGATATTCTAGAAAATGCTAAGAAAATGTTTTAAACATGATCTTTTTTTAAACATGATCCTTTTTTCCCTGAGATCTGTGAAGAGAATATATTTTCCTTCTTGCTATTTCCATCACATACAGGAAAATTTTATTTTCCTTTATCTAATCAAGTAATGATTCAGACAATTCCTAAAATAAACCTAAGATCTCTACAGACATGCAAAGCATTACAGGAGTTGTCCTGGGCTGATATAAATTGTTATACATCTATTGGAGCAAATCTTTGGGTTTTTTGCATCTTCTGCGGGTTTGCCTCTGGACTGTGAGAAAGAAAGTGGCATTTTATTCTTCTGTTTAGTAAGTGTTCGATATTCCTGGTAAACTATGACATAAATCAGTTTTGCTATCTTGTTGTAGCCCTATTACATTATAAAAATCCTCTTCTGAATGTTGGAGATTTGATCTGCCTTTTTCAGTGCTGCAGTTTAAAAACAAATGGAATAAATTTTATGTGGGCGTTCATGAAATTGAAAGAAAAACATCAGAGGCCTCTT
Source organism: Rissa tridactyla (assembly GCF_028500815.1). Lineage (NCBI taxonomy): Eukaryota > Metazoa > Chordata > Aves > Charadriiformes > Laridae > Rissa > Rissa tridactyla. The sequence goes on along the minus strand of NC_071467.1, from coordinate 67,449,103 downwards.
GGGCAGTATTTTTCCTTTTTGTTGTTTTTTTTTAGGGGGTTGCTTTTATGACATACAAACAGGATCTACCTTCCCTATTTTATCACAGATAATCTTTGTGTATCTTTGTAAAATACCTGGTTTTTTTTCTATTTTCTGCATCACTATTATTCCACATATTGTGATTTCCATTTGTCCAGAACTATTCCTTTTTTCAAAAGAGATCACGAGATGCAATTTGACAATATGGTGGAAGAAACTTTAATTAATAAAGAATTACTAATGGGCATTTTACCATTATTTCACATCACTGTTCACTTCCAAGTGAAAACATCAATCTACATTTTTAAGGAAGTAATTTGTATGAACAGCCTATTGGTTTGTTCAAATAAACAGCGTAGGGTTATCATTTGTCTTTTTGTCCATAATTTCTCATATAGTAGTTCCCTTTCTTTCCTTTCTTTCCAGTTACTTTAAGTCCTACCTTGATTCTTACAAGCACGTTATCACATGAATATTTTACTTTTCGGCGCATGGACATCCTTCTGCTTTTAGCATGTATGTATTTTGGCCTTTCAAAGCTTCAGAAGTTATTTTTGTGTCCAAGGGACTTAAATGTGTTAGCTGTTGTTTTGCTCAGTTATCTGCCTCATTCTGAGTCTGACTGAATTCTAAATAAGATCTAGTGGCAAACAAGTGTTATACACAGCTACAAATATATTAACCTACAGAACTGAATAATATGGCAATCGTTTAGTATTTATATCTATAATAGCCATAAAAGGAGAATCACATTTTAACTCAAAAGTCATCTTGAATGTCAGAGCCTGAGATAATCTGTTTTAGGGTTTACATTTTGTGATCACTCTATTGATTTATGTCTCATTTGACAAGAACATATCTGATAAAGTCTCTTTGGAGTTCTAGGACAGGAATATAATACAAATTTAAAGTTTTCACATCTTTGGAGCATGAAGTTGGGTTCCAAATCCAAGTTAAACATCATAAAACAGAGGTGACCTACCTTGCAAAGGTGCTAACTCCCAGCTGGTGTGGACGTGAGTTGTTCTCACTCATGGCATTATCCCACCAAAATCCTCATGTCTTGTTCTGTCTGCTCTCTGTTACATGTGACGTGTCTTCTCTGATCACACGTTCCCTCACCTAGTTCACTTCCCCCAAATTTTGACACTAGACCTCTCTTCTCCTTAAACCCTTCCAACAAAACTCTGTGTATGCTTAAAAATAATTTTAAATTCTGTACAGACTTTTAAAAGGCAAGACACTGAGTAAAGCTTGACCATGACCTATTCTTCATATTCTCTTCTCCTATAGCCTCCATTTTCCCCATGGTGTATTGTTTCCCCTGCTCCTACCCTATCGAGAGATTTACACTTTAATGTTTCTATAAAGAGATTCCCCATTTGGCCTTCTTCACAGACAATAATTTATTCCAGACAATGAAAGTTTTTTGTGTCGGAGCAAATCCTTGATTTAGACCTTGCCTGAATCAATGCATGACAATTGCTCACCATCCTGGAAATCTGGTTGAGTTTGGTCGTTTGGAGTTCTTCCCTTACAGAGTCAGTGGCAAGTTGGTCACCTACAGCTTTCTTAAATGAAACTAGGTTTTTTATTTACCAAGAGAAGAAAAGGTCACTGTAAGATATTTTTAAAAGGAGAAACACTCCATAGAACTGTCTGTGTTGCTTAGCACCCTAACATCGCATGGTAGCAGCATTAATTAGATCTACCTTCTCCAGCTCCAACCAGTGAAGCTGGTTCCTCTTCTCGCTCTTCTCAACCCTTACAAGTTCTTCATGTTCCTTTTTCAGTATTATACCTGTTGCTGAAATCCCTGACACTAAGTCCTGGTTCTCCAGTTGTCCATACCGCGGGCCACCGCCCGTCCTTCCCATCCCCATGTCCTTTCTGTAGAAAGAGGAGCGCAGTGGAAGGTAACGTATTTCTCCCACCTTCCCCCACCGCATCAGTCCTGTCCTCCTGTGGCTCCAGGGATACATGTATTGACCCACAAGACAGAATGGGATCTGAAGTCCAATGATCTGAATGCAGCTTAAGATGGCAGGTTTTGCACTGAATTTCGGAGCAATTCTTCTGCCCTGCCGGCTCTGCAGTAGAGAGCTGCTCCCTGCAGCCCAGTTGTGGAGTGGGTTGGGTGCATTTTGTTATTTCCTAAATTCCTGCAGTAAGTTCTGCCTGAGTTTCCTGATCAATCCCCTCAACCCATACAGCGAATATAATAACCAGGCAAGACACAACATTCATAAACGAGGGCTCTTCTTACGTGTCAGAAACGTTATTATTTTCTGTACTGTTTTCTTTTTCAACAGCTACATAATAAGACACAGATTTTCAGAACTGGCATCTTTTATCATAAGATGTTGTGATATTCCTACATTTAGCAAGCAACAGAGTCCCTTCAAGGCAATACAGTTATGTTTTCAATTAAAGAACCATGTCATACATTTGTTTCCATTCCCGTCTCATTGACAGACATTGGGGGTGAAGAAAATATATTGTATTTTCATCCAGTTTGTATTCAATGGTCAGGTGTTTGCGTACCAGTCTTAGGTAGGCAGGGCCACTGTATCTCAGCACCTATAGAGCTTCTCACACGTAACACAAATTTGCACAAGCACACCTAGCTCTCAAAAGCATATCCATCTTTTCAATGTCATGCGGTTTTAAGTAGTCATTGATTTCAGTCATTCTACGTCATTTGGGTAATACCTGTGACCCTGATGTTCTCCTCCCCTTCTGAGCACTGTGACCTCTTTGATCTGTTTGTGCCCTCCCACACAAAGGCAAGTGAGAGAGATAAGACTGGTTTTCACTACCTGGAAACCTATTGCTCTGACGTAGAGTTATTTTGGTCCCCTTCCTGAGCCCAGCAAACATTTTTTTACATTTAATGTTAACATCTCGACTAAAAAGCATTGCCCTTACACGAATCATTTTGGTGGCACTTAAGAAGTGCGGGTTTTGTTTTATTTTTGTTTGAGTATAGTGTGGCTTAAAATAAACCTGGTTTGTTTTGCTGAGCATTATTTATAAAGGCCTGGAAGGAGCTAATAAAGATGTCTGAATGTGATGTGCCTTGAGCCCTGCATCTGCCAGCGTGTCCCCTCTGTAAGCTGTGCTATACACGGGGTGTATGGTGGAAGCTGCGTAGCCTTCAGCGTGGCTTTTACCACAATACACTGAGTCCCCAACTTTGCTAATGGCAAAACTTAAATTAATTTAATCTCCAAAGTAGAATCTAAGTGCTTTTAGCTTTTTTAGATGTAGGGTTGTCAACAGTCGCAGGGACAGTCCTGAGTTTTGTCAGCTCTATGAAAGCAAATCACCCAACACTGCATGAGACGTTCTAGAAACTTTTCCCAGAGCTGCTCTTGTACCATCTACACAGACTGTCCTCGGCCTCCCCCCGCCAGCCTGGGCAAAGCCCTGGTTGGGTAATTTTCTTAAAACTTGGCAAGCGGATCTCCTTATTTCTTCCCCTTGTTGAAAAGAGCTTCTGCCTGTAGGTTGCTTTTTGCTGTGCTACGAAGGCACGCGTATCCTCTGCTAATGAAGTATGATGATACCTCGCTGATCTTTGCCCTGCTCCTTGATTTTCTTCCTTGTTGCTCAGCTGAAGCTGATTTTCAAACCTTTTCAGGAAATGTTAATGAAGAAGAATTTTTGCATGGATCTTCCTACCTCCCACTCCCAGCAATTGTTATGATTTTCCCCCATTATTTGAGGCAAAAATATTTCTAAAGAGACATTACTTACGTGGAAAATTATTACTTGGGAAAAGGTTTCTTCTCCCAGTACTATTTCACAGTTTATCAGGTAGGATCAAGCTAAAATGGCTAATCCTATATCCAGTTTGCAGCCTCTAAGCCACATATAATAATCCTATTTTGAAGTCCAGCAGCAGACATAGGAGGGATTGGAATAAAAAAGGCTGGGTGAGTATCTGGAAACATTTTCTTGGTCAGTCTGTAAAAGATTAAACAGAGTTTTCCCCAGGAAAAAAACAAACAAACAAAAAAAAAACCAGAAAACAACCTAACAGAAAGATTTGTCAGTAGCTTGAAACATCGAAAACAAGGTTGGATGTGCTACTTTATAGAGCAAAAATATTGTAGTAAAGCAGGTAATACGCAAACCAGCTTGAAAGTCCTTTCTGATGTTTCATCTCTATGGAAGGATTATTAGGTATGTGCACAATTACAAAGCAAATGGCATGCATGATGTTTTTCTCAGTCAATCAGATTTGTTTTTCTGTTCTAATTTGCCTTTAATTAATAGCAACACAAATAGGGGGTTTTTTTCTGAATATAAACACAGATATATTAGGGGTTGGACTAGATGATCTCCAGGGGTCCCTTCCAACCCTATGATTCTATGATTCTATGATTCTATGATATATACTGCTTTAAGGTTTTAAATCACGCCTGTGATGCACTTGGATAATTTCTATTAGTACCTGGGAGAATGCCGCTTTTTGTTTATGTGTGCAGGCGGAGCAAATGGTACCCGAGTATAACACCAATAGTCATGCTTCGTTGCATGTGTGAAATTTAGCAAAGGGAATTAACGACTGAAACGAGCGCTCCCACATGAAGGATAATATTAAACAAATCTAGCTTTAAGTCATGACCTTCCTACCCATAATTCCTGTCAGAGGCTTTGAAGTCTGAAACTAAAAAGCCCATGAAGCTTGGAAACTGAAAACAGCATTTCACAGGTATTAGCATGATAATTAGGAGTCTGTTTTACACATCATTTTAATTTGAAAGTAAGTAATCAGAGTTTAGATGACACTTTGGTTAATTATATTGAGTGTTTGACATGAAAGCAAATTAATAGCAAATTGATTCCCACCATCTGCTACTATTAACACTGGGAAAACCAGAAGAACTTCAAACACCCTATCTTTATCCATTTTGTAATATTATTATCTAAAAGAGATGTCGCATCTTTGTAAGAAACAGCACAACGCACTTGATGGGAGAACAAAGCAGCCAAAACAGTTCTCTGGCGACACAGGAAGAAACTTTGGGACTCCGGGAGCAGAAGACAGTGGGGTGTGTGACTGGGACTGAGCCTGTAGCACCGCCACTGCCCACAACATGCAAGGCAAATGCAGATTCCAAAGTGCTATGCCTCCCAGACTGTTCTGGAGTATTTTGGGTGCAACTATATGAGAAAGGGAGAGACTCCCACGACAAACACTCAACCCTCTACACAATGTAGAGAACTGGAAACTAAGAGCACATGTGTTCAGGTTTGTCATTATTCCTTATTGTTAACCAAGGCTCTATACATCCAGGCCGGAGATAAACATCAAGTGTTAGCATCCCTCAGGTTAACAAGTTAATGGAGAGACTCTTTGGAAATGTTCTGCCTTTGTTACGGTTGGGGTTTTTTTTTTTTAATCTCACAATGCAAATTATTTGACAGTCTAAATATAGGAACCATTATCACTCTAATATTTTTCTATGAGGAATATGTAATTGGAAATTACTTCCTCTCCTGAGGAACATGGCTTTCTTTATAAAGTATACAATTCACATCCAACAAAAAAGAATACAATGAGAATGAGTTACAGCAACGAATGTATTTTAAGCGTGACTGTTTATTTGCTTTCACAATACAATTTGAGAAAGCTGGACAAAGTCTGGAATATTTCAAAGGCAAACACCATTCCCCATCTAAAGCTGTTGTTGTTATGGGCTCTCTCAGAGCGTGGGTATGCTTAATTTAAAACCTACGACTATGTTGCATCCAGCAAACACATGCTATTCCTGGGACTTGGTAAAAGCTGGGACGGGCTGTGCTCACTTTGTTGAGGAGTGGCAATTTAAAAATATCCATATTCCTACATCTATAATACAGAGACCCATGATAAAGGTGGGTCAGGTGTGGTGCTAGTTCATGGTAGCCATGGGGTAAAATGGAACTGCCATGTTATATTTTTCGAGATTAAGAAAACACTTTTTCAAGTAGTGCAAACACTCTAGCTACACAGCGCTCTCTTCTCATTTTACTAAACAACATGCAGAACTTCCGTGCTTGCACTGTCTTCTTTACGCTGCCTTTGGCTAAAGGTTTTCAGATCATTTTAGTGAACAGATTATCCAAAAGAGATTATTTTAGAGAACCTGGAAAAGAGTCCAGCCCGAGAAAATAAAAAAGCCCAAATGAAAAAAAAAACAGCAACTAAGTGGAAAACAGCCAGGTTGGGCAGAGGCAGAGCTCAGATTCCTACAGCCAGCAGCGAGTAAGGCGCTTACCATCACCAACCTTTAGTGCTTTGCAGGGTGCTTGCAGAACAGATTTTGACAATTTCTCATTGCTCCTGTTCGGTGCTGTCTGAGCCTTCTCTTCAAAATTCCCGACCTGGTTGTAATGGGAAACAGTGTTAGCAATCTACAGCTATCATTGCTACAATGATAGACGTTAGGGGTTGCAATTCTCCGGGATCCCAAACAGGCATCTGTTTGAGCCCCTAGGAGAAAAAGAAAAGAAAAAAAAAAGAAAAAAAAAAGGCTTTTTTTGCCAAGGAATATAGTGTTACCAGTTCATGAAAATGGAAGCAAGGCAATTTCCCCAACAACTTCTGAGACTCCTGTGTCATTATAAAGACATCAGCTTTATGAAGGCATCAGTAAGACTTGAGAATCTCCTTGCAAAGAGCATTCCTCAGCAGCCGAATGCTGCTTGTTTTCCCCTGTTTTGTCTCTCACCAGTAGCCAGATTTGTACTTGGAGTACTTGGGTCACCACCTCACGTCAAGACTGGGGCTCAAGTATCCGTCTTCAGCTGCAGTTTTCACCTGCGATCATCGGCCCCCTCAAGCACCTTGTCTGTTTTGGCCATGCTGTGACCAGGCTGCTCTTTACAGGGCAGAGTGGAGACAGGGTTTCCTGTAAACTTCCATATCTGTGCTTTTTTGCTCACAGTGACAGTCTTTAAACATTTTAATAAGGAATATATTTTTTTTTAAAGCTTCTAGGCACCCTCCTCCATGAGTATATTTCTTAAACTTTATTGCATCTTGCTAATTATGAAATTTAATCTAGTGTATGAGTAGCGACAATTAACATATACGCCATCCTCAGAAGGGATATACTAATGCCTTTGGTTTATGCTGCAGTGACAATTTAAGCTACACGGATTGTAGGTTTATGTAGGTTTTTGAAGATAAAAATATCAACATTACAAATGATTCTACGTTAGCTAACACCTTGCCAAACAAATTAATTTGGGTCACGTAACTCCAGTGACAAAATTCAGATGATCTCTTTATAAGATGTATCCTTAACATCCTATTTCGTGTTCAGACAGTATTCAGATAGCTCCTGAGAATGGCCATGAAATTCAGACCAGCTTATCAATTATCACTTCCACAAAAGAGTAGTTTCAAGTCCATTTTTCTTTGAAGGTCTCTCAGATCAGGTGAGAGAAAAGTTTGAATGGGGGAACTGGAAATCATTTCTCTTCTTCCCTCTTTCTCTCTCTCTTTTTTAAACATTTAAATAAATGGATAGTGGTTGTGCTTAAACAGAAAAATTCAAATACTATTCATGACCTAAATTTCCCTCTCATGAACATTCCACATCTGATTTTACAAGCCCAAAAAAACAGGTTTATAATCTAGGAAGGATTTTTCTCTGAGCCTTATCTAGTAGTCCCTCCCAGATTTCCTTGCTGCCCACTGGCAGAACATTGTATGAGGTGACACACCGCTATAGTTCTCTTGTACGCTCTCACATAGCATGACGGGAAGGAGGTCTAGGTCCAGAAGACTTGGTCAAAAATTCAGGCAAAAAAATCTGGCCTCCTGAAACAGTCCTCAGGTTAACGCTTGCCATCAAGCATTAGAAGAGGGAACCCAGAAGATAACCCAGGGAGGTTCCCCTTGTTTTTCTTTTATGACTCTATGCATAACCAAGTTTACACATCTTTTTATCAACTCTTCAACAGACTATCGTGGGTTTCCCATCCTCATGGTGACTTGCTTTGTGAAACTCTAAAGCCAGAGAAGCCGGACATGGCTTTGTAATAATTACAATTTCAACTTTCTCACAAGAGTGTGAGAAAATGAATCACGTTATCATAGCCAGAAAATAAAGGCAAAGCCCTGTTTTTAACAGATGAAATAGATTTGCTATGCTGGATGTCCATGAGAAGACTGGAATATTTCCACCCCAAAGTGGGAGCAGTAGCTGCTCTGCTTATACAGTACAACTGCAGCGTTGGTGTGACATCCCTGGGTGGGCTATGGGCTTTCCCTCTGCCAGACTCATTGTGTGTGATAAAAAAATTAAGAGATGAAATTTAGAGGCTTAGATTTTTATAAAACCTGTTTTGTGTGAAATTCTAGGGTGACAGTATTTGCAAATGGTGTTGGAAGTAGGCAGAAATTATAAACTGATTCTGCACATCTACTTTGCAACTTTGGCGTGAAAAGAACTTAATTTTTCTCGCTTCATTAAATATGTAGTAAAAAAAAAGTAAAAAACATGAGAAGATGTTTCCAGCCGCTTTTACAAAGTGACTTTAACCACAATAACATCTGAATTTTTATGACTGGCTGCTCTGACCTCTGTAGTCAACACAGAAACAGTCAAGGAAAAAGAATATCTTACTCTCCTCAGTCTGTCTGTACTGGGAATTTAGATTATTCTTCTTACTGGAGCGCAAGGCAGACCTACCTTCTCTTTAACAAGAGAAATACGGAAGAGAGGCACCTGAATTTGGGGTAAGCCTGCAAAATCTTGTCAAGTCAATGGTATATTGAGAAGCACAGATTCTTTTCCTTGGTGGTGATCGGATGAATAAAAGATTAGTCAGTTCTACCTGTATTATACCTGTATTTTTAAATGATCACAGGCCTTGACAGTCAGGATGAGTGTCAAGGCAAACTTGTCATTTTTACTTATCAATTCTCATGTCTAATTATAATGCTGTGACATTCAGTTGCAAATCCTTGAGGGACGACAGCCTCCCAAACACAAAATGTGTTGCTGAAGTGATTTTTAACGCGTAAGAACAATTGCAATGGTCCAGACTCCCAGGACAGGTTTTTCTATCTGTTATACTTGTATAAAACCCAAACTGGAAGCAGAGCTTTTTCTATTAAACAGGTAGTCCTGCGAACAGCAGACCTCCGGACTGCTTGCTTTCAGTGGGACCTCCCTGCTGAGGTGCAATCAACAGAGACACGCTCTGACAGATTAGGCTCCCCGGCATCTAATAAAGTATGAACTCTAGATGAACCTTTCCTGAAGTTGGGACACTGAGATGGCATCTGACAGACTGTTTGATGTCAGCCAGCTTTAGGTGAGGGTGCTGATGGCTATGTCTATTTTAGCAAGCAAGTGCACAGTAATACAGCTAGGTCTGTAGAGAGGAACGGGACATCACGGTCTCTGCTATCTACATTTCAGGGATTTTTGAGCATCCCTTGCCTGGTCTCATGGACTGTATGCCCATATGTGACTGAAATACGTTAAAGACAATCTTGGAAAGCATCTCCCAGTTCAGTTTCATCTGCAAGGAATCCCTTCATACACACTGAGATGACTCCATGACACAAAAATACACACGGCAAGAGTGGGCAAATGGGAAAATTGCTTAAAAAATAGTACTTCAAAAAAGTACTAGAGTACGATCCATACATATGGTCTCTCTCCTTTCTCACCTGCTTTCTTCAAATGTACAGGAAATTCACATCTTTGAAACATCTGTCTTTTTTTCAAATTTGGTTGACATATAGTGACAGATACAGAGTCCTTGGCTGTGACTTGTGTTCAAAGGTTGTTAAAGGGAAAATGAAATGCGTGCGCACAAAGCAACATCACATATTCTATGTATGTAAACTGGGGGCAGTATAGAGTTACATGGGCTTTCCTTTTCACACACATGAGCATAAAAGTTAACCCTTAAGGCTAGGATGTCAATTTATTTAAATGTTCACTGACTTCAGAGTAGATGCGGTGTTTTACTCAAGTCAGAGACTTGGACCCTGGTGTTTACAAAGTGCAAACTCATTTAACTCAATTGATCTGAGAAAGAATCATGATTAAAAAGACTTTATTAGAGGATAGCTGTTCATTATGCATACCCACAGCTTTCCAGAGAAACTCATTCTCGGCATCCTGCTGTGACAGAGATTAGTCATGATGCAGTAAAGCTGCACTGCTGGGACCCTATTTGCATTATTAAATGAATTAGAGAATTACTTAAGAAAAAGCAGTCCCATAGCTGTGATCATCACCCCAAAACTGAGGCAAATGTGGCCGGCAAATGTTACAGGACACCTCGCGCTGCTTGGGAAGAGGATTGCGTCCTCAGTCACCTGTCACAGTTAATCAGACTTGCGCTGGTGTCGATAAAATAAAATGTAAGGGAGTCCTCACAGAAATTTTACAATAGCCAAAGCTAAACAGCAGCAGATACCGCTTATAAAACATTGCAATAGTGAGATTTTAGGGGGTTTTCCCCACTGCATGAAGCCTGCAGCACCGCTGAAAGATGTCTACATCTGAGCTTTGGCACGGACCTTCCTCCCGGAGCACTGCCTGACCCACTGCCGCCCTCAGCACACCAGCACACAGCCAGGTACTGCTCTGACAGCCAGGAGAAACCAGCAATTGAGGTGCGGTCAGGAGAAGCTCTGAAGCCACCTTTACACAGCCATCTCCTCTCTATGAAGTTCCCTCTTCGTTTAAATAGGTGTGTGGAAAGCACCTTTTTCAGTTCGAACTAAAAGAAACTCGAAGGACTCGCAGTCAATACCAGCTGTGTTTTGGGAGACCACAAAACTGAGTTGAGGCACTTCACCTTCTTAAATGGCCTCCTGGCCATCCTGGGACACTTAAGCTTTTCCAGTCCTTTTTGAGGTAATTTTAAAGATGACTGTAAAAAGGTAATACATTTGGCTTCGAACCTTTGTGAATTAGGAGCCTTCACGTGTTCGGTTCAAAAAATTTCCCTATTTCTACACACCTACGGACTGCCTGCCACCTTTTAGCCTGTCTTTCTGCCTGACTTACTTACTCATTCAAGCCACACAAGCATGCAGAACATGGGTCATGCCCACCTTTAGAAATGCCGCCTGCGTCTCTTGCCTCTGCTCTGAACCACATCCCCAGGGAGATTTCAAGAGCTAAGCTGGAGCACGCTGTAGTCCAGGGCTGGTAGTACGGCTGGATAGTAAATGAGGGCATATGCTTTTACTCAGGTAAAAGTTTAGGAGTTCAGGCATCATGTGCCGTAATTTAGGCAGCCTGGAAAGCCACGTGAGGAAAATCGCGAAGGAAAATTGAGCTGCAAGCACGTCCTGGCCATTCAAAGGAATAAGAAATGGCTGGTGGCCAAATGCAACGAGCTGGTGCATTTTAGAGTACAAATACAAAATTCAGTAACATTTTTAGAAAAAACGCCAAAATCATGCACTCTAGAAGCACACAGTCCCTGACTGAAATGAAGGCGGCTTTTTACCCTCTACGGTAGCTATTACTGCATGCTGTGAGCAAACGGGTGACTTGAACTCGGGTCGTATTTTCAGAGTTATCACCATAATCACAATTCTACAGCCCAAACACAATAAGGTACAGATCCTAGCTGTTACCAAGCTCTTTGAAAAGCAAATCGAAAGGAAGTTACAAGTCTAGCAAAATACCGGAGCCTAAACATTTTATTAAATCTGAGTCTAAATGTTTGAACTGTGGAGACTTTGGGCTATCACAAATCTACTGCAGGACCCCCAGGGTCCGGTCAGATGAAACAGGCTGAACTGATCCAGCAGCTCAGGGCTGGATCCCTCTCCTTCTTCTCCTCTTTGTCACCAGCATCCTCCTCCTTCCTCTTACCCCAGTGGTCCCCAGCTCTTCCCTTGCTAACTTGGTGCTACCTGACCTTTCAAGGAGTCAGCTGAGCTCATGAAAGTGGTAGAAAATAACCCAGAAAAAAAAAAATAAATAGAGAACTATTTTTTTTGCAATAGCAAGCTGTGAAGCCAGGTCAACCATCTGATCTGATTGCATCTTCAGTCCTGCTGAATATAACACAAGTAAACACTGTTTATTCTTGAAAAAAAATATGCTGAGTTTTTCAAACAGCAATACACGGCCTTTGTTACTCTTGCAAAGTTGGATGAAGCTGCAAGATAGTAAAGTCCATAAAATTTGTACAGCTCCTAGTATTAATTAAAAGTAGTCTTTCCTTGTACCAGTTCCAAGATGCTGCCTGAACTTTCAAGTGTTTTTGAAGACAACTGTAATTTCTTACTTGAAATGAAGGACCAATGGCTTAATATTTAACCTGTAGCTGTTGTCGGCTATTTAACCTTGTCCAGAAGTGAATGGGTAATTCCCCTTTGCTAACGAAAGTGTAAAAATATCTTAAAATGACCTTGTGCCAATTTTATGGTGAAAAGTCACACTTCAGTAAAGCTGCACAGCTAATAACAGCGTTGACCTTTTGTTCTCAGCCATCTAAAGACGTTAAAATCTGACTGAAACACGATTATGCAATCTGAGACTCAAAGCGTAGTTAAGTGAACACGTATGCTGAAATAAAGCAAGGGGATAAAACAAGGGGGCAGCGGCGGCGAGGGCCAGCCAGGCAGAGGCAGAGCCAGCTGGGACCTGCTCCTGGCAGCCCTGAGGAAGAGCTGTTCTAATTTTCTCCCACTGATTCTTGGCTGCTTGTAACATTTTTGTTATCGGAATAGACTTCTCTATTTGGACAAAGAGTGACTAAGAAGGGGTGATTTATTCACATTAACAGACAGTCAGTACTAATGACGCATTAGCATATGATCAGAGAGGGTTTGTAACCCTGCAGGCCTGTGAACAGAGCTGAGCAAATCAATGGAAGAAGAAAAAACAATGAGTTCGCGTTTGAAAATTTGTTTTAGGAAAGTAAGCGAGATAAGAAGGTATTAGTTATGAGGAAACTAGACTGATTAGTGGATGTTCCTATTCAAGGAATGAGCATATTAAGATTTATCAAACTTCAGTGTCTTTGCAGTCATATGAAACCCAGGATCGAGCTGCCAACGAAGGGCAAAGGACCTTACACATAGCCTATGGAGCAGTCTCTTAATGGTTTAGAGGTGCCAGCCTAGTTCCTCTTGCATCCAAAAGAAAGAGAGGGGATTTTGTAAAATGCAGTTCATCGAGCTCTGTTCATGGCCCTTAAGGCTGAAACATGCCCTTTATTTTCACTCTATCAGGGTGGGAGCTACCTGCTGTAGCCCTGTGAAAGGTGTAAGGGGTAACGTGGGTTTTAGCCCACTGCTCTGCTACAGCCTCTTGGTAGTTTTTAACACAGTCAGGCTCATCTGCACAAGAAACCCCACTTCTTACAACTCTTGGTCCAGCAGCTCTCCTGGTTTCCACTCAATGCCAACCATGCAAGACCTTGCTTCTCTAAATTCTCTAAATTCTTCTCTAAATTCTAAGAAAAAGCTGTACAGCTCTCTACAGAGAAAATCTCATTGCCTTCTGACTCAGCCATCATAAAAAAAAAAAAGAGATGAGATTTGGTTTGATGTAAAATTGTTCCTGAATGCACATAAGCAGGCAGGGTTTGAAATTTTGGTGCAGAATTTGTCCTTTGGGCACAGTTTACTGTCTCTGTCATAATTATGTTTTGAAATGCTTGATTTTGTCATACTTCTCTCTGTCGCTGGACTGGATTAAGTCCAAGTGAGCTCTTATCCTCTTCTCCTGTAACCAGGCGGGTCTCACATCCACTGTAAGCAGAGTGGTGGCTCTGCATTTTAAGAGAAGAGAAGCTACTTTTAATCTCCTAGCTCTTATAAGCTATTGCTGTCACAGTCTCTTTAAAAGTCTCCAACAGCCAGAAGCAGGATCACACGGCAAGTTTAATCTCCTCCTTATCACTCATCCTGGGGAAGGATTTCTATGGGAAACAACATCCAGCTCGGCACTGCAGGCTGGAAATCCCGGCTCTCGCCACAGGCAGGGCGAGCTCCCGGAGCGACAGATCCCGCGCCGCGTTCAGCGTTGCCTTTGCAGGCAGCCCGGCTGCTTCCCAGCCCTGCCAGAGAGCCCTGCTGCCTCTGCTCACCCAGGCACAACGGGATGGACTGGAAACCACCGGTGGGCCGGCTCGGTCCCTTCCACAGGCACAGTTTAAACAGAAAATAATAGCTGGGAGTTTTCAGGAGCTTCGGCGTGTCCCGCTTCAGTTTGAGGGCTGTCGGGAGAAATCTGTGTTTTGATTGTTCAGACCTCAGAGCAGCTGCTGTAAACATGACCTACGTGCCTGAATGTTTCTTCTGGGCAAATGCTGACAACAATGCAGCTCACAGCTTCTGTTAAAACAGATTATCTTCCATCTTCCTGCCAACCCTTCTTAGGCCTAAGTGACTAGTCATTAATCCTTGAAAATTTAAGATAGCTATAGGTCTCTTTAATTTGCACCTAGCTTCCTCTAATCCAAAATTATTGTTCCAGAAGCCAAAAATAGCTGCTGCACATATCCAGCTGTCCTTTTATTTTACCAGGGATGACCTAAATACCAGTGGGGACAACAAAATGCTGCATGGTTTTCTGCTAAATATCTGTGTCCCATCACATTCCCTCCCCATTGATAAAAATTTTCTTGGGGCCCATCACGGGCTTCAAAGCTCCTTGTGGCAGTGGAGCAGCAAAACCAAGTTGCAGCAGAAGGGATTATCAAAATTTAGAGGACACGAGACTGACACTGAACTCAGCTATTTACTTAAAACTTTGCCAAGGAGGGAAACACAAATGGTAACACTGCAACCCAGAAGGTAGGTTTTATCCATCCCTGGAAGGTCAGCTATGCTCTAGTTTCCAAGCGAGGACAATGTTTCACAGCAAAGATGTGCAGGTGCAGACATACGCCAGCAATGACCTCCCACTTCTTTCAAGCTGGGTCCAATGCACACACAACCTGCTCTCTTCTAAGGGGGCGGTGAAGTGACCCGTTTTTTAAAATCAAATTTTAATTTGCAGGTCTTTTGCGAGTTCCCAACATCCAGTCTGAAATCACGTACCTGTAGACATTGTGACTTAGACACAGCTTCATTAAAGACAAAATCAAGCAGCTTGGGTTTTTTGGCCGCCTCAAAGCTGTAGAGTGTCCTCCCAGTTTACGATGTCCAAAACCCCCTTTTGTTTTCAAAATGTATTAGGCAAACACAGGCAGCATCACGACTAGAACCATGAACTCTGAACATAGGACTCTGCCACCCAAAAGATGTTTTCCTCGGTCCCCTAAAAGCAAACGTCTCCCCAGCTCTCTCCTTCCAAGCCTGCCTCTTCATCAGAAATTTGTGTGATGCAGCTGGAGCAAATCCAACTTTGTGGATGGCAATCAGAGGTTGTGGTGATGATGCAACTTTGACATTAGATGTGTTTCAGCTTTTGTCTGGTCACCTGGACCGACTGCCCAGCAGTGGCTGGAGCACACTTAGTGCAGTCCTGAAGCACACCCTTTGGTGAAACCAAACCAAACATTTGGTTTGGTTTCATCCAAAAGGAAGTTCGTTTTAGGGACATTAGGAAGATCTCATCCACACATGCCAAGGCCTCTCTGTGATGCAAACCAAAGCACAGTAAGTGGACACAATCAGAAGAATCACTTCAAAAGCATAATTCTGATCTGAACTACGTCATTAATGACAAGACAAGGCATCTGCCCGGGCTTAGCTAACCAAAGGTAAGTTTTAAGGACAATGTCAAAAAATGGGCACATTCTAACGCACTCAAGTCTGTAAAGGCTGATGAGGCCCCACAAGTGTCAGCATTCCCTGTTGGCAGAAGAACTTTTTTCACCATGGGTACACTCCATCTTTAATTGTAAGGGACATCTTTACCTTTGTTCCCTTGTCAGAAGGATGTGGAGAAGACTGAACCATTCAGTCAAATGCGACCAGCACGAGTTTTGCCAGGCAACACCAACAGATCTAATTGCTGACTAAAACTTGTTTCAGGCTGGAGTTCAGCCTGAGGAAATAAAATGTTTCAAAAAAATCTAAAGACAAAGACTAGGAAAAAATATAATTTTCTGTTATTCTGTGGCTACCCTGAATTACAGACTTGAAATATAAAGTCATGGGTGTGGAGTTGTATTTGAGCCATTGGCTATTGAAGACTGATGTTCTCCCATCCTTTTATTTCTGCAGTTGTAACTCAGTTAGGGAAGTGGCATGAAAAAGAAGAAAACTTACAAAGGCTTCACATAGGGCTACATGAACAGAAAATACTTAGTGTTATTTGAAAACAAGCCAGCCCTTCTGGTTTCTATAATATTATTTTTTTTAAGTAGCAGCTTTACTAGAGCTTTATGGAAGTTTCGTAACAGGCTCAGCATCCTATAAATAAAGGAGACCTTCAGCAACTGGGGGTTTTACTTTGTCACTGATGTATTCTCACACACGCTATCACATTGCACAAATAAGAGTTATGGCCTTTTGAGGGAACTGGAAAGCAAGATGGGACCCTTCGGAGCTTAGGAGAAAGACCACGTGAGTGTTCCAGAGACAGTACATCCTCCAAAAACTCCTGACATGTAAGTTCCTTCTGTTTTCTGAAGACTAGGAACAGTTGCAAGAAGTATGATGAATGCTCACTCTTAGAGAGACTTCCAAGTGATTGAATTAAATCCTGAACCCCAAATTCTGTACATTTGTTCGAAATTTCATGTGGAAAGGATTTCAGCTGCTGATGAAGCGTAAGATGTCACATTAGTTATCTTCCAGAAAAGCTCTAGCCTACTTCCAAGATCTTCAGCTAGAATTACCCTCTATAAAGACTGTGCTATTCTACCCGTTTAAAATGTCATACAGAGTCAAATATGATGCCTGTCTATCTAATGGACAGGCACTAAAGAGGTAAGTAACTATAAGTTAGGGCTGGCTGTGTCCCTCGTGTATTTCTATTTTGCTGAATAATATACCTATAAACATGATGGCCGTGAATTTAAGGATTATTAAAATATCTCATCTGCAAAACAAGAGATACCCCTTCACTGTAAAAGAATTCTGCATAGACCAAAAAAGATAAAAGCTTTCCAGTTTTTCATGATGGATTGCCAGAAGTAGGGTAGCATATTAAAACCATAAAAATAAATTCTAGCATTTCTGCTAAGTAACAGCTTATTTTGTGGGTAAGAAAGAGAAAAAGGCAGAACTGACTGCTACAGAAGCAATAAAAAGTGTGCCAGGCAAAGAAATCATGATTGTGACAGCAGACTATTTAATCTGAAGTAGGTGACTCTTTTTCCTTTAAGAGAAAAAAAAATTGTAAATAGTTCAAAAATATAATAGCTCCTTCTTTAAAAGGAGAAAATACTTAAAGACATTGATGAAAAGGACATACTATTTTCAGTGTCCTCTGGCACTTTCGATAATTGGAATTAAATAGTTATCAAAGTCATGTTAATATAGGTTTACAAGTGGAATATTCTAGTATCCATCTGAATAAACACAAGAATATTTGCTTCTATCTAACCGCTCAGATCATATGCTGCACAAAACAATGACATGCATAACTGGTGACTCTTGATTTGGAAGTTATGTAACAAAACTTTGTAATCTCTATGTCAAAAAGTCTAGAAATTTCAGGATATGTTTCATTTTGTCAGCAGAATGCACAAATATTCTGACGCTTATTCACCAAAAATCGTTGCCTGTATGTGATGCCATTGAAAGGCACTTAAAAGCTTTTCCAGCTTCTATAAGTTGCTTCTGAAGATTTATCAAATGCAATCTTTAAATTGATTAAAGATGATGAAGGTGTGAATGATGGAAAACCACTTTTGGTAACTGAATGCTACTTATGTACTTTTACAGTGTGCTAAAAGTCTTTTTATGGTGTAATCTTAGAGCAGTTTCATTTTATATGCTGAGGTTTCTGAAATGATGCATTCTCTGCAGAGAATGTTATGACAAAGGACTGATGACAAATTTTTTTTGTCATACTGGTAACTTTTATCTAAGAAACACATCAGAACAAAGAACAAGGTGTGAGAAGAGATTAATTCAGTAACATACCTCAGCTCTCAGAAACCTAACTTCATATTTTTGTATCAGTAAACAAATTTTCAGCCACCTTCTGCAGAAAAAAACCCCAATTTTCAACATGTCATGAGTATGATTGAAAGGGCTGAAAAGTGACAAAAGGCTGGAATTGGATTGTTTAATAATAATGTGCAAGAAAAATAATGTGTGTTGAGAGATTCAGTAGAGAATCACATATCTGAGGGAACTGTGAATGTACTCCTAAAGCTTACAGAGTTCCTGCTTAAAATATTTTCTGATATTTTTTGCATAGTTATCCTCTTTCCATCTAAAGGTGATCACATCATGCC
The DNA here is from genome assembly GCF_028500815.1 of Rissa tridactyla. Taxonomy (NCBI): domain Eukaryota; kingdom Metazoa; phylum Chordata; class Aves; order Charadriiformes; family Laridae; genus Rissa; species Rissa tridactyla. The sequence continues at coordinate 67,430,728 of NC_071467.1, read as the reverse complement.
AATTGCTCTTGTTAAGTCCAGAGTTTTTAAGTCTTGCCTGGCAATTCTACCTACACCTTCAAATACCCACCGTGATGAGTTACTATGGCATTCCTGTGAAACACAATCTGTTTCTGGTACTTTGGACTTTGGGAAGAGGTTAGATGTGGAACACCAAAAGGACATTTTGGCTCCACCGATGCCTCCCTGCAAAACTTGGAGATCCTAGGGGTCTGAACATTTCTGTCATGACATGGTGGGTACCTTAATCAGGTGTCACTTGGGAGGTGAGGACACCTTTATGAGGAAAGCTCTGGAGTTGGTAGCTTTCCATTAGTATCTCCTTGAACAGCGTACGTCTTCAGACACGGGATGGGGCGGGGGAGCTGCACTTCATTTCTTACTCAGCGGTCTTCCTCAGTAGTATCACCTACTAGGGGTCTCCAAAAGCGCAATGACTATTTCTTGCATGTCTTCTCCACAGAAAAAATGTTGTTTTCTCTCAACCCGGTGGAAGCGCTCTCCAGACAGCTCATCAGAACAAAGCGGGGAACCACCTTGTCACTCGAGGCGCTCACCCCACACCCCAGACCCAGAAATAAGGTTTTGTCATGAGAAACTGTTCTCAAATATCACAAAAACAAAAGATGGATTTTTCAAAGGAAAAGAGCATGAGACAGCTGTAAAAAATAATTCTGCAGCTGTTGGTCTCAGCTCCCAGCTCTCTACCATTTCCCCCTACTTCACAACAGCTGCTGCATAGACCTTGTGGCAGACTTCCAAAATCTTCAATAGAAGCTGTTTTACCCTATGAGAAAATCACCATTTCATTCCTAATCTCAGTTTCAGAAGAAAACTGGTTCAGGAGGGATTTAACCCACAGCCTCCTAAATCCTGAGAAGGCTTTCTAAAATCACCTGGAATTTGCCACTGAGGGGGCTGTATGCGAAGTTCAGCGCAACTGCAGTGGCGTAACCTGGAGCGGTGAGGACACAAGGCAATAGTGCAGCTAAAACTGTTCGGCTGTGACATAAACACTGCATTTTGCGTATTCTGACGGATGGCAGCCCTTCAGACCATGCAAGTTGGAGGCAAAATGGGAATACAGGTCAGCGGCAAGTAACATGGAGTGGAGGACCACTGAAATTCTCTTAGCTGAGCAGTTCCTGCAGGCATCCTAGCTTCACATGCCCGAGTGTATCAGTATGGGATGAGTACAGTGGCTGCTCGTCTCGCGGATGATGAGTGATTTCACACTTATTTTTCTTGGTGCTTTGAACAGTTATGCCATCCATTTAACTCATCAGCAGTATCAGTCATCAGGGGAAGGGACAATGATCAGTAGCAATGCTGTGACTTGGAGATGCGTCTTAGACATTGTCAGCGTCCTACCAGAAGACAGTTACAGGAAGATTATTTATTCCTAGAAAATGAGAATGGTGACACAATATGAAGCAAAAGGAAATTAGCGGAAAGGCCTTTAAGGGAGAAATCCAAGATTCTTAAGAACAGTGCTAAAAAGGATTATCTGTTAAAACAGACACTCAAATGCTCCTTTAGAATTGACGTTTATCATTAAACTGTCATTTATCATTAATTTAGGTTCAGGATTACCTGTTAAATTGTAGGAGGAAGTATGTTGCAATGCAATATAGAAACACATTAGACTTAATCTTAAAAACCTTCAGTGGTGAAACACCAAAAAATACTATTTACATGATTCTGCTCTACTGCAAGGATTTTCAAATGCTACAGCAGATAAAAATGAGAGAAGAGGACAAGAATGCTTACAAATGGCAGTTTGAGACCAAATACGCCAAAAATCCAAAACACACACATTGGGGAAAATTATCTGAATGCATAAATAAGTGGATGCTTGGAAAATAATTGTGCTTCTCCTGAGTGTCCCGATGCCTTATCCCCAAAGAACTCAGAGACCTGTGTTTGCGTCCTCTCACTGCCATAAGAACATTGAATATATCATCTTTGGGTAGTTTATTTAGTTTTCAATCTCCCAAGTATTTGTGTTTTAATGTAAATGAGAACTAGGACTAGGTATACAGCAAAATAAAACCTGCGGCCCCTTTGCATGAGTCTCAGGCCTTTGACCAGCCAAAGCTCATTTCACAAATAAACATGGACTCATTCTCTGGAAATCTGAAATCTCTAGCATCTTAGATAGTACCAAAAAATATTTTTGAAAGAAATATTTTCAAATATTTTGCGGCGAGAGCATTCCTCCTCTGTCATGGTGTGGGCATCCCTGGTATCACACCAGGGAGCCCGAGAGCCTCAGCAGTCCTGCTGCTCTTGGATCTACTCCAAAAGTTTCCAGGGTGAGCTGACATACTTACACCTCCCAGCTTGGAATTTTGGTCTACACTGCCTCCATAAATCAGGGGACTCAGAAAAAGCTGCCCCCAGGGACTGTTGTAAAAACGCAGGAGAGGATGGCTGCAGGAGATAGCAGCTGCAGGTGATAACGGCTGCCCTTATCTCTTCCTGCCTGTGGTGTCCAGCGTACATGCTGCTCTCACTTTCACCTGATGGCACTGCTCCCACTTATACTCAAACTTTAGCATGAGCTGTGTGTTAGGCCAAAACCTGAGCGAGAGTGAACGGCCGCACCTACCGCTTCCCTTCCCTTCCCTTTCCCTCACTCTTCATTTCCTCCTCTCTGTGATCTCTCTCTTGCTTCTTCTTCCCCAAGCACCTCGCATTCCCAAAGCCAACATATACCTCCTACTCCAAGCCTTTCATACTTTTTCTCATTTGCCTGTCCAACAGTTTCTACCTCCTCTTCATCCATCCTCTAACTTTGGCAATGCTTTTAAGTGCCACAGGACCTTCGTAAGACTTAGCCCAGCCAGACTCTCAGCTGGTCCATACCCAGTTGTCCTTTTATCTCTCCTTGCTACCCAAGTCGTATGAAAAACACTGATAATCCAAAGGGAAAGGAAGTCAGTATCTCATGTCCAAGAATAAAAGAGCATCCTCTCTTAAACAGAAACAGAAACTGTTGGCCTTGAAAGAAAAAAATGCTGGTTAGCATCAGGCAGGAGTTTGTCTTCGTGGAGACTCTATGAAAGACGGTGATGGGAAGATGGTGATTCTTAATAGCGACTGTGATAATGCTTAAAAAGAGGAATCCAAAGACGTGTGCTAAGTGGAAACAAGGAAAATAAAATGTTGTTCAGCAAGAGTTCAGCAGTGCGCTTTAATAGCAATGTCTACGAATATGAGTTTGTGCTGCAGTACATATTAGAAAGTGAAATACTCAGCAGTATCACACAGCTTAGAGGTAAAATTCTTCAAAATAGGATTTTATACATACCTATTAAAGCTCTTCTTATTTTGTATTGCAGGCCGTGCTCTGGTTCTGTATGAACAGAAGGATGCACTATCCCCACACCAAAATGCAAGCGCTGTGGAATAAGAGAATCCTGACTACGCCAGCAGAGGAAAATGTAGAAATTGGAAGGCCCTGGGAGAAAAGGAAGAAAGATTTAGTATGAAGAAAAATACTCTGAAAAGTGATATCGATGGGATTCTTTTGCTTGTAGCAATGAGAGCACTTTTTTGCCAAGGCACAGTTCCTAAATATCCCGGCTCCTCTGGGGACTGCTGTATATGGAGCGCTGCTAGCTTGTACCAGCAGACAAGGCATGCTGGCTGTCACCATTGTGGGTATGAAATTTATCTTCCTACAAATGACATACAGGCTTAGGAAGCCAGCAAGCAGCCAAGCCTAGGAAGACAAAACTGGAATCCTGATCCCCTAAATCCTAGTCTTCTGCTCTGCACAGTGACTTACTGGTTTATCTCAGCCTGAGTTCTCACACCCTCCCAATCACCACAGCATTGGCATGGGACGCTCAGGACAGCCCAGCTCCTCAGCACCCGTAACTTACACCTCTGAAACAGCACTAGCAATTGAGTAATTTGGAAAGCTATTACTCTTGTGCCCCTGTGGCCTGTAATCTAAACGAGAGGATGTTCTTGGGTAACTGTTCATGTAAAAAGTATTTTGGAGGTCCACCACATTTTTCAGTTTTTAGTAGTATTTATTAAAAATGAGAATTTGTAGTTCCTGGGAATTCCGCTGTTGAAAAATGGATGATAACCAAAAGCCAAAATACTGATTTGTTCATTTTCAAGTAGCAAATTTCAGTTCAGAAATGTAAAACCACATAATTTTGTCTTGGTTTGAAACTAGCTTGTCCCTTGGCCTTCCTTTGGTACCTCAGATCCAACTTGTATTCCCATTCTTCTCAAGGGTCTGGGCTTCCTGGACAGGTTGCTTTTTGCCATTGCCCGTGGCCCCCACAGTGCAGTGCATCAGCTTAATGATGGGGGAGCCTGACTGAGAGTAATTTGAACTAAGAAATAAAAACATTTCAAACCAAGCTGTCTCAATTCGAGTCAGCCACCCCTGAAATCTCCTCATGAAATAAGTTTAATTTTTTTTACTAGATATTTTTTATTAAAAAAAAGAAATCATGTAGGATTTTTTTACTAGTCTGACCTACATCAAGAAAGAAATGCGTTTCTAGAATGGTGTTTCATTATTGGAGTTTAACTGGAAAGTAAATCTGATCATTTTCCTTTAATCTCTTTCTTTTTCAAAAAGATATTCAAAGGAAAGATAATTTATACTAGAGTGATGTAAATCCAATAATTTAGAAGTTATCTTTAGAGAATGAATCTTTTGTCAAACATTAGTGATTTAGAACAGCTCTGACACAGTTCATATCCACTCTCTATTAATTTTTCTGTTTCCATTTTTCTGTCATTTATATTACCCAGTACAGCTGCCAAGTACAGCTTATAGTGTGCTCAGCTTTCATGAATTTTTCCTTTTATGTTCATGATGAATTTATAAAGCAGTTTATAATGAAAATTCACTGTAAGAGAAAAACTTACAAGATATTTTTGCGGTGCATGTCAGAAATTTTACAATTTAAACTGGGAAGCAGTAACTGTGAAGTCATTGCCATACCCATGGTATATTTTAGTCATCTGTCCACAAGATGCGTTAAGCTGGAAGAAAAAGGATTTTTAGAAATACTAAAGAAGATTTTCCCCTTCTCAAGAAGCAACAAAAATAAGATTCTGAGAATTGGAGACTACCACTGATACAAACTCTCTGTAAAGATAACAGCAATGGAATATTGCTGAAGGAACTGGTTCATTGTTTGCTGTCTCCTTTGGTATGTAGACGTAGATAAAAAAGAACCATAATACAATGATGAAACTAATGACAGTTTCCTCCATGCTTGGAAATCCTCTTCCAAACAAATAGCAAAAGCACAAAGCTGAGATCCTTCAGCTAAAAGTCTCTAACTTGAACGTGACGGTTATGAGGTAGCACAATACAGGAGAAGATATAGTCTTGTGAAAATAAGCCATGGGCCAGCTACAGATCTATATATTTAAAGCAACACTTTTGAATCCCCAACAATAATCCTCAACCAGCTGTTGCAGAGCAGAAAACGCTAATACACTTCCTCACAGTAAAATATCCTGCTTAATGAAGCTGTCCATCTTGCAACAATCTCAGCCTCTCAGTGGGCTGGAAAACCAGTCGCGACTGGGATGTTGCTGTAGTCAAGCTCTGAGGTGCACAGGCAACATGTGGCTGTTTGCTGGAGGGGATCACCATCATCATTTGATCTGTCCCCAGTTTGACTCGGTGCATAAACCAGCAGATAGGAGAGAGGACAGTTAGATCTCACTTGGGAGGGCTCATGAAGGAGTAAGACAGGAGAAGGGAGTGGAGAAGATTCTTTCCTGGGCAAGATACTGGAGGACAGTTGCATTGTGTTTGAAACTAGTTTTGGAGAGTGCTCTTGCAGAGAACCACGGGATCTAGGTCTACCTGCAGTACTTCTCCCTGTGCTTTGAGTTTGAGGAGAACAGGAAGAGAGGGGTGCAATTTGCAGAGGTAGAGGTCCAATTTACAATCATAGAATCATAGAACATGATAGTTGGAAGGGACCCATAAGGATCATTGATCCCAGAACTTATAGAACTATGGTCCAAACGAAGAGATCTGCTACAGACCTGTACAAACCTGTAGTTTCTGTGACTTAGAAGGCAGGCTGACAGTGAAGTTTGTGCCACAAAGGACCAGTACCACATCAATAGCTGAACTTATGATGCTTTACTTGACCTTAAAAATTAATTATGATACAACCGAGAGTGTACCATTCAATTTAATTTGTTCCATGAGTGGGTAGGAGAGGAGACCAGTGAACCAGATCCGAAGGTCAGGTTTGGGAGGGCTAGCATAAAACCTTGTCCACACACTCAGGCTCAGCAACCATATTTGATGCATTTAAGTGGTAGGTACACCTTTTCTGTCACCCTTAAACAGAATATATTTGAGATATGCCAAACAATAGAAGTTCTCACTGTATTGCAATTGCTGAAAATGTGCCAAAAAGTAACAGTAAATTCAGTAAAGTATTAGTCAGATTAGTAACATTTTGATTTATTTTAGGAAGTTAAAAACATCGCCCAAAATGTCAACGTTTGCACAAATATTTGAAGCCCTTTTGCGAGCCCTTTTGAATGCCTGCATGGAAGAGCAAGGACTACCTGCTGGCCTGCATGAGACCTCAAGGAGCTGTTGGTGGACTGATTTATCCTCTTTTTGAGGTGGGCAGAATACGTGAAGCACTGTGGCCTCACAGGTCAGCGGGCTGGGCTGCATCCCGGAGGAGAGGGAGAGGAGGAAACAGGCTGTGCCAGGAAAAAGGGTGGTGCAAACTGTTTCCCCTCTGCAACAAGGAGGACGCCTGACACTGTGAGTCACAGTTCCCAGGGCGGTTTAGCTACGCTTCTCCTTCATATAGGTTAAATTGCTTGGTGGAAAGCCAATGTTTTAGAGAGAAACAGTTAAATATTTTTGTTAAAAGTATCTACTCTGGGTTTCCTTTGGTTTAGGGTGGTAAAGCTTCTTCCTTGTATTATGCAAGGATTGAAGTGGCTCCCCGTGAGATTCAACAATACCAGTTTGAAGGGTGTTCTTCCGTTTAGCACTGTGTTACAACAAAGTGTCACTGTTATATTAGTGAATTTTCCGATTTGCTTGACAACTAAAGAACCCTGCCACTCGATTCAGCCTCTATGCTTCTTTTCTTGCTGTTACCCATCTCTGTGGTGATCCTTATATTCTGTAATTATGAAACCTTATTAAATGCCATGGAACTGATAACTTCTCCAATTTTTTTGTCTGGTATAGCTTCTCACTGCATTACTGGTAATAATAGTCAGTGTGACAGTAAGCCTGAAGCATCCTCAGGCTTTACTACAATAAATACGCCTATTAAGGAGCCATCTACTAGACATGTACTACCTTTGTGTGTATATAATGTTTGGCATATTTTGCCTCTGTAATAAGAATTATATTCTAGATATAAATGACACCTAACTGCCTCTCATGTAGCTCTTAGGTTGCTGGCTTCTCTTAGGCAATATATTATAGTATCTTAAGAGATTTGCATAAGTAGTGGAGCATACTGCAGAGCAGCTTAGAAACACTCTCTGGCAGGAACAGAGTAGAAGCAAATGGATGGGCTGCAAGAGAAATACACAGCCAAACTGATGCTGGGTAGAGTGGATGGCAAGATGATGGCACCAGTTAAAAATATAACCCACCAGTGACTCAGCTTCTACTTGGGCACCTTCCTTGCTATTCAGAATGCTATCGGTTTAAAAACCATGAGTTTTATCACATACGTTTCGGCTAAACCACATGGTGAGTCTCATGGTTAGAGCAGGGGACAGAATAATCCGGGCATCTGCTACATATTTGCTGTGGACGTCGAAGTACATTGAACTCTTTATGCTCCCCTAACTCGGTCTGCAAACTACAGAAAGAAAAAAAATATCTAGTTATGTTGTAAAATAAAAGCCTTGCCTCTAAGGAGTTAAAGGAAAAGCAAATATGTTGAAGTTAGTCCCAAATCACTAGCTCTTTTTGCTGTAGTTTTGCTGTAGTAAATTCCTCCCTGTAAGAAACGCCAAAACGAATTTAAAGTTCAGTCTCTCCTGGAAGTCTCTTGCTTTTGAGAAGGAAGGGAAAGGAAAGGCACCAGCCACATAAAGGCATTCACTGTAGAACTGCAAATGAGTCTGCACAGTGTTTTATCCTTCACCAGTCCTCTTTGTCTCCTTCTCTTCTGACTGCATTCTTGGAACATCTTGTACGTGAATTTATAAGACTATTTGTTTTATTGCCACATTTTTAACTGCACAGACCACATGGCAGCCTGAGAAATTCATTTGAAAGGAATGGCAAACTGTGTTATTTTGGTTAACAACAACTCTAGCTAAAACTGAAAGCCATGTGTTTTTCTCACATTAGAATTAAAAAAGAAAAAAAAAGTGCATTAGTTTTTGGCAGAATCAGGACATGAAAGGTAACTGAAAAGTTGAACTGTGTAAAGACCAATACATTATTAAGCAGAGTTTAATTAGAAACTATAGGATGCAGCATCAATTGCAAGTACTCACGAGTTTTACAGATTTCAAATATACAAAAGCCACTGCAATTTTCTTACAGTGAATAAATAAGTATCTTTTGTAACTCGACAACTGCAAGCAAATGCAGTACACCTGTTGATAAGCAGAATTAACAACCGTCAGAAATATTTAGAACTCGAGTAATGTTTTTATTAAAAACCGAGCTGGAAGTGGCAAGCTGTGCCTGGAAGAGAGTGCGTGCGGGAATCAGTCCAGCGCCGTGGGTGTAAATAGCCCTTTGCAGGTACGGTCCCTCCAGGTCTCTCCCTTCAGACGGCAGCAGCACCGCTCGTCTGCTAGAAGTGATGGATGCGCTGCTCACCTGATTATCTGAGCAATGACAGGGGAGGGAAGGGCCGCAGGCACAGGTCCTCCGGCAATCTTTTTGCACCAGCTAATATTTCAGTTGTGCTGGGTAAATGTCATTTTGGCAGAAAAAAAAAAGTGACAAACGTCAGGAAACTAATCTAAGTGTAGAGATTTCATCAGCAGGGTTTTGGTTCTTGCAGACTGCATTACTGGATGACAGGATAAATAAAACTATATTGTAAATAATAAAGAAATTACCAAAATGATATCATTAAAGTGATGCCAAAACACAGTCTGCTTGTTTGAATTATTCAAATTCCCTTGAGATAAATGACATAGAAAATGATTACAGAGAAAATATAGAAAGTGATTACAGAGAAGAAATACAGGTTAGACACATTAGTTGATGAAAGAAAATAACTAAAGAGGTTTTTAAAAATATATTTAGGAGAAATTAATAGGCAAGGCAAGCTTAGGAGCTGTGAGGCTCTACTTCATGATGTAAAGACATGTTTCTATGAGAACATCACTCCAATCCCCAGCCAGAAAAGTTTGTGGGATTGGCATTTTTTAATGAGAGGATACAAAATCTGTTGAAAAGAGTATTGGATAATTTTTTTCCCCTAAATATTTAAATTCATTTCATGCATCAATTTTATGCATTATCTTCTACACTCATTCATTTGAATGGTACCATCTGTGATATGTTTGCATAAAATGAATTTCAGTCTCACTATGAAATATTTGTTGAAAGTAATTCTGAATTCACTTTGGAAAATATTCCCTGTAGAAATCTGATAAATGCTCTATACTCAACCAAGTAAAAGAAATTACAGGGGAACCTATAACCAGTGATGTTAGCCTAATTTTTGCTTTCAACTAGCAAACAGCAGAGTATAAGAAATTAAAGAAAGCCTTGTTTAATGTATTCCAGTAAAGCCTACACTGGAAAAAAAAATAATAAAAGAAGTTATATTCATTGCATCAGGCTGTTATAAGTTATACAATTGCTATCAGCAAACAACACTAATGCTCTATATAGTCGTCTTCTTGAAGATATCACAGCTGTCTGGACCATATTACTGGTACATAAGTAGATGCTGCTGCACAAAGACACTACAAATTTAATGTAACTGATAGTTCAGGTTTCCTTACCATGACTGATACATAGCTCCTGAGTCTTTCAGATGCAAAGGCATTTTCAGGAACTACCAGTTTTGCAACTTAGTACTAGATATTGTAACTTAAACCAGTATCTCTTTATTTTGTTGAATTAAGGTGTGTTACGTACCTATAAACATTAAGCTTCATATTCCTAGAGTACCTGGGAACTTAGTTTGTTACAGTATTCCAGATTCCTGTTTAAGTCTCTCATTTAGTGGTGCACAGCTTTCTCCAAGTGTTTAAGTCCTAGGTCAGAAATGGCAATAGCTGATGGTTCCTTGCTCTGCGTTGTATGGAGCAATAAGTTCCATGTATACTCAAGATATAGCTTAGCAAAATATGTAGAGAAATTGTTCTAAAAAGAAAGCTTTGTCTATTAAACCTACTTAGTCTGCCAGCCTTGCCTGTCCTCTGTTTAGTGCTATGGAACAGAAGAGGCTCAGTATCTCTGTTCGCCAACAGGCTTATATTTTAAACATGCCTCTGAAAATACTGAACTCTCCCATGAAATAATATTAAAGTTGGCTGAAGAATGCCTTCTCAGATTGAATGGCTACAATTAACCGGTTAGAGCTTAACAGTTGCATGGTTGGAAAAGTATGACGTGTTTAAATGTCCATGTTGGATCATACGGATATTTTTTTTATAGAAGCATGTAACCTAAACTGCATGACTTAGCACAAAGAAAGGCAGCCATTAACAATAAGACCTTGACCTCAGATAAAAAATTGAAAGGAATGGGCTAAATTTAGCCTTTTTATCCTTGATCATAGTTCCCTGTATTGTTTTCTACCAAGGCTGAACTTAATATATTCAGTCTGACTTACCTACCTAACCCTTCTAAGTTTCCCTTTAATTAACAGTTTCAAAATTTTGTCTATCATCCATTGGAAAAGGATAAAAGTGTACACAGCAACATGTCTCAACTAGAAATCATTAAAACACCTACTCAGCTAAACCATGTGTATCCTTCCCTTTTTGGAGTAGTATGAGGTCCTGTGGGACAATAATACTATTCACTACTTCTTCTGGCCTAGGATGCTCTCCAAGGTTGGCATCTATAGAAAGTAAAAGTCAGAGAATTTTATACATCAGTTCTCCAAGCAGCCTCACATAAATAATCCAGAAAAAGGAACACTAACTATGGTTGGATCAGCTTTCAGTGCATTCTTAGGATCAAAGGAAAAACTCTTAAAAAAAAAAAATCCCCAGAAAATCTGTGACCAATTCTTTTGAAGCAAGACTGCCAAGAGAGGACAACAAGAAGGTATTGTCTCCCTATTGGAAGGAAATGTACTTCCCCTCTGTCGGTGGTTGTCATTGATCTTTGATTAGAAGAGCCTGTATCTCTGAAGAGCAAAGGCATAACTGGTATTCATCACTAGAAGGTGAAGTCAGTGCCTACAGCTACTGGGGTACTTGGTGTTCAGCAGTGTTCAGGGTGAGCAGCTGCATCACGTAATCAGCAGAGAACAGGGAAGGGTTTCCTCGCCAGCCCCCTCCACCCCCAATTTGCATCCGTCTCATTAGAAAGGAAATAAATGTAGGAAGAGCTTAGTAAATAGGGATCAAATGTCTCATTATCAACCCTAGAAGCACAGGACAAAAGTAGAGTCATGATGACTATAAATATTGTAAGGTTCAGTAGGTGCATGTTCCCTGTGCCTAACTCCTAGCAATCTTTCCACATTAGCCTGCCAAAAAATGAGCATCCATAGTGCTGAACAGAGGATACCTTGATAAGTAAGAAAAGTTATCAGGTGGTAGGAAGCCAGAGTAGAGCAGGCTCTGAGATTACCAGGAGATGGTCTGTAGGAAGCAGGGATTCACAAAAGTGCTTTTTATTGGACTGTGCCTGACCCAGAGGACTCAGGACGTGACCGCTGACTTCCATGGGAACGGGTTTAGGCTAGTAACTGAAGAGGTTTGACTCTCATCAAAGAATTTCCTTCAGTGGAATTGTAATGGGAGAAATGTAAGGTACCAAAACAGTCTGTTGGGTTTTATTCCTTTGCAACGAAGTATAGCAGAAGCAACTATAAGCAGGTTTGCTATATTAAAATGAGGTATATGAAAAACTAATCTAATTCTAATCAGATTAACATCTTGCTCTGTAAAAGCTGGGGAAAAAAATCCCCTAAGGGATAACAAACTCAAGATGTAAATGAGGAGAATGTTAACCGGAAAGGAGTAGTGATAAGAGATATAAAATACAGAGATACAAACTGCATGGCTATAGTACAATTTCATCACGAACATTAAGTCTGTTGGGATCAGCCTATATACATAAAATCCCTGTCTGAAGACAGGTGCTCATGCCTTTTATAAGGTGTCCTTGGAATAGCAAACTTCCTCGTATATAACCTTTTTTTTTCAAAGAAAGTTCTAAGAAGAACCAAAATGATGTGTGACTGAAGTCAAAAGTATTCGTTCAGTTTCCATTAGGAAGGTGTTGGGGGGGAAGTCTTTTAAAGCATCTTCAGATATTGAAATAACATTAGGAGTGAAGAAAAAAATATTTATGCTTAAATCCTTAAGTGGACTCTACCACCGTTTGTTTGGGATGGAAGGTAAGCCTGCAGGAACATTGCTAAACATAATATGACCTGTTCCAGATCACACTTTTTTTGGTCCCAATTCCATTTTGAAATAAAAAGGGCAGTAAATCATAAGTACATGAGTAAACTGTTAAGATGGAAAATTTCCTATATCATCTATTAATTTTTCCTAGATTTAGGTAAAAATTAATTGTGGGGAACACGGCAGTTTCTGGTCTGTATCAGGATGAAAACAAATCCTGTCTGAGATTTCTTCAAAAAAAACCACACCACACTGAAACATCTAGTTTCAAGACCACAGTCTAAAGCCGGCTGAGCAGTGATTGTAATCAGGTTCTGTACACTACATGTGTGACCTGGACACCAGGCTACACTGATCTATGTGGATTTTCACTTTCCATCTTGTCTCTGACATGCCCATTTTTTAAAAAAAAAATGAATCCTAATCAGCTGTCTTTCAAAGCCAAGGACAAGCTGTGCTCGAGGTAAAAGAATATTATCGTTTGCTGTATTCCCTCAGGACCTTGATCATCACTTTAGAAAAGGACAGAGAAGCAGGTAAAATACGGCTGTTGCAGAGTTCCTCCTGAAAGGGCTGAGATTCCCAACCTGATGAGTATCAGTATTTGAGCACGACAGGTAGAGTAGGGAGCAATTCCATCAAGATGTAATCATTGATACATATTATTTTAAATTTCAAAAAACATACTGTTTTAATACGGAGTGATATTTTTCTAATTACACTGCTCTGCTAAGATACATATTATTGTAAGAAATCAAAATGCGTAGACTAAATCAGGTCCTGAAAATCCTGAAGCCACTTGTGAGCTAAATAGCTGACAAGAAGCACGAAACACTGAAAACACAAATTGTCTCCTATCAATTGGTTTCTCCTGTCTTGAGAGAAGCAGGACTTTTGCCATTCTTAATGACTAAATACACAGGATCAAAGAAACATTTGATTAGGAAATTATTTTCTCCTTATCCAAAGCACACAATTAGATCTCACATTCTGATTAATTGCTAGAAGAGACTAACTGTGAAACAAGAAAGCTTGGACTTCCAGCTGTGATTTGCAAACTTGTTCCTGTTAGAGGAAGATGTCCAGTGTCCTGAGCACACTGAAACATCCAGTCCTCGTTTGGCGCCACACCAATTTACATCAATGGAACTGTTGCCAAGTCAGGGCTACCCTTAGTGAGTATAGCAAAAAAAAAAATAGTCTGTCAACAGGCTCCTTACACTCCAACACCTCATTTTGCTTTCAAAACTTTTGCCTATTAGGGCCTGTCTCCGTTATGATATTTCCAAAAAATGGTTGATATTGCACTGGCAATTCAGTACAAATGTCAAGTTCTAACATGAACATGACTGAAAAAGAGAGGCTTCTACATTTTCAGTTATTTACGTTAAGTTTTCTGGAACTTTTTAAATTTCGTATAAACTCACTGAATGTACTTATTACAAAAATCCTTGTGTTCCCTTGGCAATAGCTTGCTGCTTCCCTTTCCATTTCAGCTGCACTTACAATTTTCTGCTCCAATTCTGATACTCCAGCATGTGCTCTCCTGCTGCCAGAAACAGAATTGAATCCTACCAGCTGCCTGTAAGGGGTTAGGCTAATGATTTCTCCAAATAGTACAGTCGTCTAATTTAGCAACAATATACCATCTATATTTTAGCATTAAAAGTATTTTGTTAGTAATGCATATTAGTAATGCATTGAGTTTAAGTTGGTTTGTTAACTGAGAAACTACAACCCGTGTTTTAAAAAGAATATGTATTGAAACAAAAGTATTTTTTAGTACCCCCTTAATAAGGAATTTTAAGTAATGCTATGACCACTAGTTCAGAAGCTGTCCATTTTTTTTTTTTTAGAACAGATCCAGGTTAATTTAACAATGTCACATGAGTAAAATTCCCTAACAAGTGTCAACAGTTCAGGGGTCGGGGAGGTATGAAAGACACAGCCACCTTGGATATTCTCAGTTTCTTTCCTCTAAGGAGGTTAAAAAAAAAAAAAAAAAGAGAAGGAAAATAGAGCAACCAGGATAATTGATATCCAGCGAAACATATTCTTAAATGTTGCAAAGACTTATGCATGATGGCAATCTAAATAGAACCCATGTGCATTAGCATCTGTGTAACTTTTTCCTACTATCTCATTAGCATCACAAAGTGCAGACCAACCGGATTTTGACACTCAGCCAGCTCATGCATGTTGCCATTACCCTTCCTCTCATATGATCCCCATACTTTCCTCACATATCTGTGGAAATTAACAGAGTATCTGTGAGTATTTTTAAATCGTTAACATCTCTAAATGATATATTTAAAGATAATACACGGATAATTCAGCTTTTCAAGGAATGTGGTATTTATTGCATGACTAAGCTAGCAAATGCAAATTTGAAAAGAACATAGCTTCTAATCTAAGTATTCATTTGCTGATGAATTAGAATCACCAAGTTATTCAGCACAATTCAAAATGAAAAAGCTGACATATCATTTATTGTAAAGGCCACAGCTATAATAGGAACGTCATTGTTTCCCTTTCTGCTGGTCTCACACATTCTTTTTAATCTTGATTATTTGTCACCCTGTTAGGGACTTCTTATGGTAATGAAATCCTTTTGTCAGTGATGTAACCGGAGCCTTTTGCTGCATTTTCCCTTCCTACATAAGTTACAATTGCAGTTATAAACACTGTGGAGGTTTCTTCTGAATCATACAATTGCAGATTGTTCAAAGGAGACACACGTTCCTGCTGTTGCTAGGTGGCAAATGCTCTTAAAGATTTTTCAGGCTAGAGATTTCGTCAAACCTTTAATCCCCCATATTTATTTTATAACCCACAAGAATGGTTAAAAAAAAAAAAAGAAAAAAACAACAACAAAAAAACCACACAGTGCTAGGATGATAGAAGATTTGAAAGAGAGAAAACATTTGGCATCACAGCTTAATTCCATCTCTAACTACAGGTCAGTTTAAGATTTCATGAGGGATGATTATTGTGTATCTGCGTATTGCGAAGCTGCTCACACCTTCTTCTAAAACTAGTGTGCTAGCTCCTGTTTAGAACGGGGTCCTAGATGTAATGAACAAGCCTCAGACATAGTCCTTTGAAAAACATACATGTATGAAAGAAGAACTTTACAGAGTGGAGGAAAAAAGCCCAAATTACTCCTTAGCATCTAGGAAGCGATCATCTAGGAGTTGATTTTGCCTGATATGTTACAGCAGCACTGAGACTTTTGAAGAGTATATTAACTCATTGAAAAATCTATATGGTGTTAATCTGAAAAGGGTCCTGTACTCTACCGCTCCTAGGGTATGATTTTATAAAACTGCATGTTAATTCCTACTAACAGTTCAAGATGAAATTATTTTTCAGATGCCCCTTTTGAAAAAAGGCCAAATTCACAGCTGAAGCTAAACTGATGAGACTTTTCACCTCCAAAAGCTGTCACACCAATGTCAGTAAGTGTTAGACTCATGTCCACACACCAGTAATATTTATTAAAGGACAGCACAAGGAAGCTCTGAATAAAGGAAATAATACCTGGCTTGATTACAGAACAGCTTCAGCTTCTCCTGGAGTACCTCATACCTGCGCAAAGGTCACAAGTCCCTGCCTGTCGTACAGACAAGACCTTGTGAAGGTCTGAAGCTGGAGAACACCAAAATCTCTGACTAGCACAGTAGTTGCTTCCTCCTACCTGTCTCACTCGCAGCCTGGCCCTTATTCTCACATCACTTGCCGTGTCCTCTTTCAGCCTGCCCTTTTCGCACTTATTCCTGTTCCTTACATTTGGCCCATATACTAGGCTCTCAAAAACCAGTCCCACTCAATGTATGTGGAGGTTTCTGAAAATTTAGTTGTTAGTTTCCAAATAAATTCTACAAAATGTAACCAAAACTCCCCCCCAGTTTTCAGACATTTATTCTTCAGCTAAATTTAGGCAAACTGTTACAGGGACTACAAAAGGCGTTTCTCTGACTGTCCTATCCCATTTACATAAATGTCATTAAATTTCACCTTTGAGAGCCAGCCAGGATCTTCTCAGCAAAACAATAGTAAGAATTATTCTGTTTTGACAAATGCCTTTTTTTCCCTAATCTCACTTTTTTTAAACAAAGCTATGTCATTTCTTCTGAAAATTAAAAGAACAAGTCGTTCTGAGATAACCACCTGTTGGAGAACCACACCAAAGTTTTGAAGTTCAGCATATTCATATACAACCAGGTCTTAAAATGGAAAGTCTTGGGCAAGTCTCGCAATATCCATTGGCATAGATCTTTCCTTGCCAATAAGGTCACATATTGTCATTAAAAACGTAAAAACTTACAGGACTGAAAATTGTTCCCTCGCTCTTCCCTACCTCAGCCACACATCTGCTACAACTGTAGGTGGCTTGGGCAGGAAACATCAGTGAAGAGGTAGGATATATTCTTCAGACCCTGATTTTAATGATCTTGCTTTAATTCTTATTGGTTGACTAAAGCTTCCGTGCTCTTTGCTTTCAGCACGTCACAGGAAACATATGCTTTATGCCTAGATGTATTCTCAAGAATAAGCTACTCATCACAGAATTCTCTTGATGGTGCTAGGATTTATGAAGCATACTGGGTCCTTAAACTTCTTGGAGAACTTGCATGGGTAACTGTATTCTTATGTGCAGTCAAGCCACAATGGGTTATCAATATCTGACCATCCAAAAAAGGTTCCTCACTTTCTTTGTGACAGCTATAGGAAACAGAAGTGTTTTGGAGGGGTACCACATTTGGCAGCGTGGCCAAATACCTGTTACTTGCTAAAGATCTTGACAGCTAATACTTCTAAACTCAAAGGGAGCCACTGCTTGAAACCACTCCTTGGCTGTACAGGCACACAGGCATTCCGGATAAACATTCAGAATAAAAACAGACACTAGCTACAGTCCTTTGGATATGTCTATACATTATTTTTACACACCCACTTCTTCATAGTTCCTGTAAAAACTGTTGCAATCCCATTGTAAAACTAGTAATTCACAAAATGACAAAAATACATAGTCACTGTATAGTCACGTAAAATGCTCTCTATGTAAAAAATGTAGTTATCTTTGTAAAGTGATGTTATCTTTGTAAAGTGAAGTATTTTACTATGGGGTACAAGGTAAACATAAAAGATTTTTTGGTTTTATGAGTAAGTGTAATGTACTTTGGAGTTAATAACCACTAATAATCAGGATTAAGCATTTCAAGCAATGCTTGCCTCCCATCTTTTGACATTTCTCCAAAGCCTAAAATTTTTAGTTGTCTTTAAAATTACCAATTTTGCAAGTTGTCTGCCCACTGCAACAAAAAGAAATATGACTTTGTCAAGTTTTAGAGAAAACTGGAGGTAATCGAGGGAAAAATTTAATCTTAGAGTGTATTTCTAAATTTCATCTGGAAAGATGATTGATGGGCTTTCCCCTCCCACACTGCTCTGACTTTAATCTCACCTGGAGGAAAGAGAATGGGAGCAATCCGACATTTACCCCACTCAGCTCTGCTTTCCAGACTGCAGCTGGGAGATAAGGAAGCAACGAGGCACTGCTTCCTCTCATCCCTGGATATTTGGGATGTTCTCTATGGGAGGATAAAGAGCAATTACCGGCTCTTGGAATTCATCCTCAAAGTGTTATTAATTTAGATAATTCCTATGTCTTATCTGGCTCATTATGCATGCATGCATGGAAAAATGCTCATTGTCAAAACTCACTGAAAAGCCCTCTGATTCTACCAGCTGACCTTTACCAGTATTTCCTTGTTCTTCCTGCAGTCTGTGTTTCCTAGACCAACTGCTCTTTGTGACCAGAAACAGTTAGGCTCCTCTTCACAGCACATGAGTTCAAACCCGTCTTGACTTGTTAAGTGGCATCTGCTTTGCTGCATTTGCCTCAACAGCACATACCCAACAACCATAACAACCCGTTTCCTAAGGGTTAGACACGAGGTTTCTCCCAGTGGAAAAGGTTTCTGTCCTTATCACTGACCTTATGCCAGTCAAAAAGACCAGATTAGCAAAAACATTATTTAAACTGTTTATGGGTTACCCATCTTGTTTTGTTTTAAACAGACCAGGGAACACATGCGTCTTAGCTGAAAGGTAAGAGCTGGTGCCAGCTAGTCCGTCAAACTGAGGCTGACTGACATCCTCTTCAGACAAGCCATGGTGCAGGCAGAATAAGATGCGCTTACTCATTAATACATTTCATATCATTGTCATCAAAGCTAAGAGGCCAGCATCCATGGTCAGAAGCCTAGCTATGCACAGAGGCTCAAAACAGCCATCCTTCTCAGGAGTGTTGTCACTGTCAGGGTGTGGACATTAGCTTCGAGAAAAGACTGAGAGTTTTGGCACAGCCCTGTGCTGGATAGTAATGTTTTCTCCTACAAAAAGTTCTCCAGATAGGAAAGACAAAGGTGACAAGCTAGGCGAGGGAAAACTGGCTTACCTTCTGTGTGGGAACCTGTCACCAGTCATGGAACCCAAGCTTGTGGGAGGTCATGGACGGAGGAGCAGAAGGTGCCACATCCTTGAGTGAAGTCTGGAAGCAATATGAGCAAGAACAGATTGACATGTTCATAATGCTACAGGGATATGAATCACTTCCTTCCCCTTGTTCACTGACAAAGTTATGAAGTTAGAAATATAGTCCATTAGGCATTACTCTCGTCCTCTGTCCTTATACTTTCAGATGCAAAGTAGAGCTAAACAGTGCTAGCTGTCTAGAAACTGCCACGGCCAGCAGTCCTGCTGCTGCGTTACAGGCGTGAGGGACATTCATTTTGGGGTGATGAGTTATTGCTTTCCTGAATCCATCACACAGGCTGAAGATGATAGTATGCAAAATATTCTAGTGCTGTGCATTGCACATTTAGAGCGCTCCCTCAGAAGTATGTGTTGGCATGCCAAAGGTGTGGTTGCAATCTATCACGCCGGCTCATTCAAATTGTCTTAACATAATTAAAAAGCACAATTAAGCTCCGGGCTATCATTTTTGAAGATCTCCTCAAGATGTCTTCAAAGATGTTAGTCTGCAGCATG
The DNA here is from genome assembly GCF_028500815.1 of Rissa tridactyla. Lineage (NCBI taxonomy): Eukaryota > Metazoa > Chordata > Aves > Charadriiformes > Laridae > Rissa > Rissa tridactyla. Next base: position 67,411,111 of record NC_071467.1, on the reverse strand, counting down.
CTACAGCTTTTCAATTGTGTTAAATTAAAACCATCACAACACGCATTCTGTTTGCCCAGAACAGGGCCCAAAAGCAGAGCATGTAGTTTCCGTGTTTCAACTGGAAGCACCTGAAGAGGAGAAGTGGGAGAACCAGACAGTGTTGTCACTAGCACTACCCACTAACGCTGCCTCTCTAGTGAAAACAAAATGAAAGCAGGAAAAGAGAGTACTAGATTGGGAATAGGACTTCTCAAAGCTCACACCCTTTGTCCAATCTGTGTAGAAAATTATTTTTAAACTGCTATTTTTGCCACCATCTTTTATACCAAACTTGTTTTCTTTTTCAATGTGAAGTTAAAATCTTTAAAATTCATCATTAACCTCTGCTACTAACCCTGCTTTGAATCAGAAAATGTCATCCCTGGGAAGTCTGACCCGTTATTGCATTGATGAAGACAGACAGCTGTCTTTGAAATTAAGTGACGCAGACTCGGCTGACCACACCAAGTTATAAACCACGAGTGCACCCAAGCATGCTTGTGCTTCTAGCTAATTTCTGATGTGAATTGTAGATTCCTATCTCTAGACGGTGATGGTGTAGATAGTTTGTGTTATGGTAATGTTCATAAAATAGTCAATGAGTGGGAATTAACAACCCTGAAGGAGGAAAGAGCTTCACGTAGAAGGGGGTAGGGGGAGGAGGGCAAAGCAATGCACTTCTCTCTCTCTCTGGTATTACTGACACTTTGTCTGGTGTATGCTTCAGCTCATATGATCCAGAAGTCTCCTCTACCAGCGTACAGTCCTAGGGAGGCTGCAACCACACCTGACCTTGGTACTCTACCAAAACGTAACAGGAAACAACAACTGTTGCCAAAGGCTTAGAATCTGGGTATTAAGAAGTAAAGGGAAAACAAATTACCTGAAAAAGAATGACAGAGGTTGTAAGAAAATGAAAATTTTAGGAGGAAAAAACCCCAAGAAATCTCAAGTGTGCTCTAAACCACTTTGATCAAGCATGAGTAGCATTTATTTCAAGTCTACACCATCATTTAGATGTTTTCATACGATGGCAGATTTAAGCCTTCAGTTCTCTCCTGTAACACTTGATGTTATATAAGATGTCATTTTAGAAAATATGAGACCATGTTGGAAACCAATTTCCTGAAGAGCTAGGACTAGAGTCATATCGTTATCTAGGGTTATACTTGCAGTTCTGGCAATTTTCTTTTTTAATAAATATGGATAACTCCATATGACTCCAAAGGACAACAAATATTGTCCTTTATCTTACATCGAGGTCCCAAAGGACAATAAATGCCATCCTTTATCTTATATCTAGGTTTCAAAATTGTGCAAAGGAGGTCAGAAATCTTCCCGAAGACAGAAAGTGATGCAAAGTCCTTGATCTAACAACGTAAAATGAGCCAAAGACACATTTACAGAGTTGTGCTGTCTGAGGGATGAGCAGTCAAAGACAATCATCAGTTCTGACCAAGAAAATAAGTAGTTACGTTAGAGCGGTTTACTAGCCCAGACTGTACATAGGGCTCGTTGGCTCATGCACAGTGCTGCACTGAGTTACCCCAGTTCTGGATGAGAGGTGCTTTGCACCTTGGTGGTTTGGATCACAGCCAGAAGAGCTCTGTTTCCATACTTTCCTGTAGACAAGCCTGTATAAGAATTGGCCGTATCAAATACATACGGCCAAATCAGACGAGCAGGCATTCATGTGTCGATCCTTTTTGAATGCAGGTTACAAACTAATGTGAGGAAGTGAGTTTAGCCCATTGCAAACCATAAAAAAAAAACCCAACGACCAAGCAAACCCAAACAACCAACCAACCAATAAAAAAACCAAAAACAACAAAAAAAACGCCCACCAACCCAAACTAAACAAAACACTTTTATTCCTTTCAAACTACTTTTGTCTCCTTCTTGCTAGATCAAACACAGATGGTCTGCTTTGGCACCAAGGCTGGGAAAAAACAGGTAGACAAAAGAGAATCAGACAATGGTTTGGGTTGGAAGGGACCTTAAAGATCATCTAGTTCCAACCCCCCTGCCACGCGCAGGGACACCTCCCGCTAGACCAGGTTGCTTAAAGCCCCATCCAGCCTGGCCTTGAACACTTCCACAATTTCTCTGGGCAACCTGTTCAGGACCTCACCAGCCTCACAGTAACCCCGATAACTGTTCTCCAAAAGCAGCCAGCGTGGCAGGTACAGAATACAAATCATTCAGAGGCAGGAGGTGGGGTTTCCCCCCCCACACCCTTTGCTGAGAGGCTGCTAAGAAAAAAGCTGATAGAGTTTAGTTTAGCTCATCAGTCCTTCCACATGCTATGAAGTACACAAATCGTGATTTCAACACTCCTCAAAGAGAGAGCGGCTCCCTGGCTGACTGTCCCTTGCCCCCGCACCGGGTATTAGGAAAAATTTCTTCACCGAAAGGGCTGTGAAACACTGGAACAGGCTGCCGAGGGAAGCGGTGGAGCCGCCACCCCCGGAGGTATTCAAAAGACGCGTGGATGTGGCGCAGAGAGACATGCTTTAGTGGCGGACTTGGCAGTGCTCGGTTAACGGTTGGACTCCAAGATCTTAAAGGTGTTTTCCAACCAAAACGATTCTATGGCGGGGACCACCTTCCCGCCAGCCGGCGGGAAGCCCAAGGTCTGAGGAAGCCCAAGTCCCTCTCGAAGCCCAAGGACCCGCTACCGGCCCTGACTCCCATTCCCTTGGCAGGGAAGGTGTGCGTGGGGGGGGCCGACACCCGAACCCCCCATCCACCGCCTTGTTCTGACTTCCCCCACCGGGGCAGAGACCCTCCAGCCGCCCCTGCCTAACTTCGGGCGAGAGCGACGGAAAAACTCTCGGTGGGAGCGGCAGCCACCCATCCCGCTTCTGCTCCTCCGGCGGCTCCGGTGTGAGGGAGGATGAGGGGAGGCTGCGCGCGCCTGAGGGGGGGGGGGGGGGGAAGGCGAGCGGCGGGGAGGGGGCGGAGCGGAGCGGCGGAGGCCGCTCCGCTCCGCCCCGCCCCCTCCCCGCCAGCGGCGGTCGGCGGGAGCGGAGTTGGCGGCAGCGGCAGCGGGGTTCCCCCCCTCTTCCCGCCATGGCCACGTCCCCGTGCAGCAGCAGCGGCGTCTCCTCGTCGTCCTCCTCCGGGCTGGGGGCGGACGCCGGGCTGGAGATCCGCACGCGCTCGGTGGAGCAGACGTTGGTGCCGTTGGTGTCGCAGGTAGAAATGCCGCCGCGCCCCCCCCCCGCCCCCCCCCCATCTTCCCCTTCCCTAAACTCTACCCCCCGTCCCCCGGTTCTCCCTCCCCTCAAACCCCTCGCGGGCCGGGGGTAGGGCGGCAGCGGCGGCTCCGGCCCGCCTCACCCTTCCCGCCCGGGACCGGAGCTCGGCGGCCGCCGCCGAAGTTTGCGAGGTCGGGTCGCGGCGCTTCGCATCCTCCCCCACTTTCCCCCCCATCCCCCTTCTCCAGCCTCTCGGGCGGGGGCGGCTTCTCTCAGCCTCCTTCCCTCCTGTCCCGCGCCCGGCGTCCCGCCAGCCGGCGCGGTGCGAGGGCGGTATCCCGCTGCCGGAGCCGGGCTTCTCCGTGTGTGGGATGCTGCCTTCCTCCCCCTCCCTGAGAAAGGCTCCGAAGTTCCCCGCAAGGTCGCGGTGCCGTTGCATAAGGCCCGCGGCGCCGGGGCGCTGCGGTGCCGGCGGCGGGTTGAGCCCCGGGATGCCGCCCGTCGGGGGCGGTGAGGGGGCCGGTGGGCGCTGGGAGGGGGGAAGCGTGAAGTGCACCGGCCGCCCCCCGGGTCCCCCCAGACCCCGGCCTCCCCCGGAGGGTTTTCCGCATGAGAGAGTTCTCCTTGTCTCGCAGTTGGGCGCTGGGGAGAGCGGTGGGATTCCAGGGGGTTTGGCGAAGCTTTTGTGTTTTCGCGGTCTGGCCTGAGCGTTGCCTTAGTTGGAGCCCTCCTCGCACGCGAGGAGAGAACCCGAATTTTAAGAAGTTAAATAAGACGCAAACTGTGTCTTGGTGATCTCTTAACGTGTCCCATACAGTGCTAAATGAGCTTAGAAAAAATAAAAATAGAGCTTTCAAGTGATCTTCTAAGTAATTATATGCCAGCCACTTCGGTGTTGATGTTTTCGTCTTTTTTTTTTTTTTTAATCTTTACTTACGAAACTGCA